>NC_053138.1:61490950-61792096 GCF_016808335.1 Panicum virgatum | reverse complement strand
ATTATATGGTTAATTTAGCATTGTACAGGATCAATGAAGGTCTAGAAAATTACGAGAATTGTGTACTAAGAAGCATGGTAAACTAGTATAAGAGCGATCAATCATTCAACAATACATTTGTTACCTAAAAGGTAAAAGTAATGCAGCCTGGTACATAAACTACTAAAGCTGCCTGTACCTAAAAATAGATGGAATCATACACCGAGGTTTCATCTCCTAAAAGATCGTCCTACTACGAGAGTCCCCTCAACACCTTCTCCATTCCATTGAACCCCAGAACCTCTCGCTACGTTGGGAAGCTCCTGCCTCTGTATAGTTCCCCAATGTTCTTTAATTTTTAGTTTTCAGAGTGTGTCGAGTGTTTGCAGCACTGAGATCGACATCGTCGACCAATTATGGCTCATTTTCAGTAGCTAGGAAGCTACACTCATGTAACTTTGGGACATGCTCATAATTTGAAATCATAATTTAGAGTTCATGTTATTTAGAGTGAAATCATAATTTGTTGTTAAGAGTGAAATCATAATTTGTTGTGTAAATTAAGGTATATTTACAAATTTTTAAATGTATGAATGTATGTATGTATGTGTAAAGTGAGTTTAAATTTCTTTTAAATATTTCATGTATATTTCTTGAATTACTTAGTGAAATATTTCTCGACCTCATCCATCGATCGGTACTTAGTGAAATTATCGATAGAATATTTCAAGTTCATTTCTTGAATTACTTAGAGAATATTACTCGACCTCGTCCATCGATCAGTACTTAGTCAAATGCTCGCAAATATGTGGATTATTTAGATAATTTTTTAAGGGTTTTATTTGTATTCATATTTTAGTTACGATGGACCCGCGACACACAGACGCGGAAGACGAACAGTTCTTGTTGAATATGATTGGCGAAGGTCAAGGAGATGTCGCTGAACAAGCTGATGATGGCAGCAATACCGACATATATTTGAATATGTCCGGTGATGGAATTGAGGCACCATCTATTCAGGATGACGCTGCTGCTGAACAAAGTGCTAATGTACATATCACAACTATAATCATTTGTAGTGACAATCATATTTTCATCTGAATCTATATGAATACTATGAATGTTTTTTATAGCCGTCTGGATCATCGTCGCAGCAGAAAAAGACGAAGCGAGGCCCAACAAAAAAACTGGAAGGGCGGTTCATTATAACGGAAGTTGGTCCAGATGGCGAACCGATCGCTCCAGAAGCTGCCGCCAAAAAATTCATAAGACAATCCGGATGTATTGTCAGGGACAACATCCCGATCAGCTTCAGGCTCTGGAAAGCTTCCAATCCAAGCGAGGAACGGGATGCGGTACCCGAAAGAGAAAAAGAATGGTGCTGGCGGGAGCTTAAGAAAAACTTCACGGTTCCAGCTGAATCCGAAGAGATATGCAAGCGCTGGACCCTGAGTAAGATGGCCGAACAGCTGCGATCATTCAAGAAAATTTTGACGAAGAAATATATCAAGACCGGGACCACACCCGTATTTACCGGCGAGCTCGAAAAGCTCAGGGGTCACTGGGATGCATTTGTGGAATACAAGTCTTCAGAGCTTGGGCTTCAGAAGGTGCAGAAGGCCAAAGACAATGCCTCGAAGAAAGTGTACCATCACACTCTAGGCCAAGGAGGCTACAAGCTTGCAGTACCCAAATGGGAGAAGATGGAGCAGGATCTGCTTGACAGAGGCATCCAACCTGCGACCATGAACTGGCCTGAAAGGTCAAGGACCTGGTTTTATGGTCACGGGGGAAGCTTGGACCCATTGACGGGTGACTGCATCTATGGGTCAAACATCCAGCGAGCAGCCCAGAGACTACAGGAGGCCATACAAGCAGCGGCCGAGGGAACATTCCAGCCGGATAGAGAGAGGGACGAGCTGACTTACGCCCTTGGGAATCCAGAGCATCCGGGCCGCACAAGAGGCAAAGGCGTGGTTCCGTGGAAGTATGGGTTCAGGGATTACATTGATTCATATAGAAGCCGGCAAAGAAGAAAGAATGATGAGCGGGAGCACTTGCGAAGGCTAGAGGAATGGCTCATGTCACACGATCAAAGACTGGAGGAAGAGGTTCAATGCCAAGTGGCTGTAGCAATGAGCCAGCAACAGCAAGCGCAAACGTTGCCTCAAGAGCCTAGTGTCGCAGCCGATCACCTGTCTCAGCGGAAAAGCAGCTGCGCTTCCACAGACGTCGCCGCCGCCGAGCCCACGGGGATCCAGGCCGCAGTTGAAGCGTTGGCCCCGCAGCGATTTCCAGTGGATGAGATCACCCACCGGACACCTTGTGACCTGCAGACTGCCGTTAAGAACTTAATGTTCACTGTTGCGTACGGTACCGCCATGCCAACCGAACCAGGCGACGTGTACCACGGGCAGCAAATTCCGTCTAGATACACAAGAGTTGGCGTGGAGCAGGTGTGCCAGGGTTGGGAGACGCTCGAGCTTGATATTCCTAGAGGCGATGGGGAGAGGACACTAGCAGAAGCCATTCATGGCTACATCCTATGGGATAAGCGCTACATTGTCCTAAAGTCGGATGATCAAACACCAAGACCGGCATCTCAGCATGCCTCTCCAAGACCAGCATCTCCGCAAAACTCCCCAAGGGCAGCACTGTCTCGGCAAGGTTCACCGGCACATTCTCCATCACCATCATCTCATGCGCCGATGAACACTCAAGCGTCACCGTCGCCTCCATGGTCACCCCCTCCGCCGCCGGCAAAGAAGCAGAAACGGCCGCCGGCAAAGAAGGTAGCTGCACCGGCTAGGGAGCCTCCAAAGAAGAAGGAAAATAAGAAGAAAACCAAGGAGGCTCCTATTAAACCCTGGGACATGAGCCTTGAAGAATGCGATCGGATAACTCAAGAAAGAGTTAAAGAGCACTTCAAGCCGAAGCCGGAGCCCGAGAAAGTCATAAATCCGATAGATTTGAAATTTTTTAAGGGAATGTGCGAAGCAAATAAGAGAAAATTCATTCCAAGAGACCCCCCTTCAGACTACGAACGCACAATTATCAAAACTACTGAGAAAAAGAAGAGACAATCAAAGTCGTCGCCGTCCGACGTTCCACAGCTCGGAGCCCAAAAGAAACAATCAATAGAGCCTCTCGTAGTGGGACAGACGACGCAAGAACAAGACTTTGTTACATTTCTGAAAGAATCAAACCTGACGGCCGCTCAGATTGCAGGGGGAGAAGATATTCCAAAGGCCGATGTGGTCGTCAAATGGACGTTTGAGATCGGCAAAACTCTTGTACCCCCCGAAGTAGTGTCTGTGCTTCCAACGCAAATGTATAAGCTGCACCAGCACTACATGCGTGCGATGGCCGATTGCATCTTCATGCAGGGCGCAAAAATTAAAGATGACGTTTTCTTACGGGGGGAGGCCATTATATGGATAAACTGGGAAGAAATTTACCAACTATTCCATCAGGAGGCCCTCGACATCTCTATGGTCGGCTTGTGGGTTCTGTAAGTATTTTACTCTCCTTACGTATTGTTTTGCATGATCTCAACATACTGATCTCTTGATTTATTCGGTATCATGTAGAATGGAGATACATACTTGCAGAAGAAAGGGATACTCTCACCTCGGCTTCATCGACCCAATTACTTGTAATTGGAGGCTTCTACGTGACAATCCCGATGACATATTCCAAAACTTGTTCAAGTACATAAGCGTTCATCACAACAAGCAAATGATATTGTTTCCTTACAACTTTGCGTGAGTGATTCCTTCCGTCTAACTCTTTCTATTCTATAATCGAATTGTTTAAACCTTAACTACCAAGAACTGCCTCCGTATAATCTTGCAGTGAACACTTTGTCCTAATTGTCATAATTCCCGAGAAGAGCCTACTCGTGGTTATGGACTCATTGAGGAGACCTCCAGAACAATACGAAAATCTTCTTAACATGATGAAAAAGTAATTCTACCACTACTCCGTCCATGACCGATAATTTGAATCACTTTGTTACTTGACTATAATTGTTCTAATCATGCACAGGGTTTGGAAAGAATTCGCTAAAAATCATCCAGGCAAATTTGACAAGGAATTGAAGATCAAGACAGATTTTCCGGTACGCGCTTGGATGATTCGTTGCACGATTCATTAGTTTTATTATATATTCATGTAAATACCTGATAATTTCTTCTCTCTTAAAGTGTACGAGGCAGAAACCAGGCACTGTATTGTGCGCATACTATGTATGCGAGAACATCCATGGTCTGGTAGGTCCTCCAAAGGGCTGGACAGATTGGGAGGAGGAAGTAAGTAAAAAAACTTGTTAATATTTGAACTCGTATTTTAATTAGTCGAAATTAATTATCCCCTTTTTCCATAGGTCGGGGAGATGCGCGATAAACTCATACCGGAGGAAAAGATTATGGCGATTCAAGAACAATTCTCCGGATTTATTGTTGAGCAAGTCATCGATCCAAAAGGCGAATTCTACTATGATGGAATATCTAATATTGACAATCACAGCAAATATGACAATATATGCGTATATATGTAATTAAGAACGAATATAACTATGTAAATATATATGTGTGTCTATGTATTAAATTTCTATTTATGAGTATGTATGTATGTATTAAATTTCCAAAAGGCGAATTCTACTATGTAATTAAGAACGAATATACCTATGCAAATATGATGGAGTATGTATGTATTATATATATAAGCACTCCAATAATATATATGTGTATATATATATTTATATAATATTGGTCCTAGACATTTTCATATGTAAAGGAATTCACATTTATAGATATGTGTATACATATATATATATATAAGTGAATTAATTTATATATGAAAACTATCTAGGACAAATATTATATAAGTAACTATATATATATGTATATATTAGTAGAGATCATACACACTGAATTCCAATACATAAGTTTAATTGAAATGCAAAAGTATAATTGAAATAGAAAAAGAATTGAGAAAAGAAAAACATGAAAAAAAAGAGACCTTTTGTCCCGGTTGGTAACACCAACCGGGACAAAAGGGTGCGCCAGCCACGTGGGCGCTGGCTGCACCTTTTATCCCGGTTGGTGTTACCAACCGGGACAAAAGGTCCTCTTTTATCCCGGTTGCCACACCCAGGACAAAAGGGCACCCCCTTTTGTCCCGGACAGGCGTTCCCGGTTGGGAAACCGGGACAACAGCGGTTTCCCAACCGGGACAAATCAACGTTTTTGTAGTAGTGTCCGATTCCGACTCGGGTCACCGACAGGGATGCATGGCAGGCAGCCAGGCAGCGCAAGAAGACGAAGGTCGACCTAGTCCTGTCCGCCGGGAAGCCGGAGGCGCGCGGCAGGGGGGAGGACGTGGCGCGCGCCAGGAACGGAAAGCCGCGACCTGCGGTGCCGGGCGGCGCAGTGGCCGGCGTCGGCGCGCGGGCAGCGAAGGACACCGGCAACCTTACGGCCTGCGCGGAGCGCGACGCTGGTGAAGGGTTGGGACGGGAGTGCCGTCCTCTCCATGCGGTGGCCACAGATGATACCGCCGAGCGCGACGGCGGCGGCGCAGACCGGATGCGCCGGCGCCGGTCGCCGGTCGGGGGGTGGGGCGGGGTGGTCGGTGTCGGTGCTGGTTTACCGTCCACCCCCCGGACGGCATTTCATTTACCGTCCGGGTCCGAGGCCATCTGGGCCGTCAGATCCATAACGTGCGGCCACGATGCGACCTTGGCGGCTTTATGTCGGAGCGGTTTCTGGGCCTAATTTTTTTGGAATGTTTCTGGGCCTCGAAAAAGACCAGTTACAGGAGGACCAGCCCACCAAGCCCAGTTACAGGAGGCCCAGCCCACTAAGCCGGCCCATGGTGTCACTTGAGCGGTTGAGCCGGCCCATCAACAAGGCAAGCCGCGCCGCCGCCGTTTTCCGCCGGCAGACCCTTTTGCTCCGCCGTCTAGCTCCTCCTTGACGCCCGCGCTCGCGATCCGCGGCATCCTCCGCCGCCCGCCGCGCGCGAAGGGGGCCCCTCTACGATCTCCGGCGGAGACGCTGGCAGCGCCGGGGGGGGCGGCTCCAATGGCTTCGGAGGCGGAGGGGCAGTGGGCGCTGTTGGCGACGGGGCGGGCGCCGACCAACATCGCGGTGATCAAGTACTGGGGGAAGCGCGACGAGGCGCTCATCCTCCCCGTCAACGACAGCGTCAGCGTCACCCTCGACCCCGACCACCTCTCCGCCACCACCACCGTCGCCGTCAGCCCGTCCTTCGCCTCCGACAGCATGTGGCTCAACGGCAAGGTGCGGTGCCGGGAATGGGATTCCCCTCCTTACTCACTTCAAGTGTGCTACACTGGCTACTGTTGGCATTTGGTGCTTGTGTTCATCGAAGTGGCTGCTGTTGCCTCGATCTGGATCTGGATCGAAGTGTGCAGAGCTCCAATTTTTTCTTTTGTCGTTTGCTAAAATATTGTATGCCTATTTTGTATTTTCTGTAGTTTCAGGGTTGCTACTTTGGACAATGAGTAAGTGACAAACATAGAATCCTAGGGCGGAGTGTGGGACTTCAATTGGATGGAACATAACACTGAAAAGTTTATCATCCTTCTGTGTGGTATGGTTTTCATATGATTTTGGTTTGAATTGGAGCAGGAAATCTCGTTGTCAGGAGGAAGGTTTCAGAGCTGCCTGAGAGAGATCAGGAGGCGTGCTCGTGATTTTGAGGATGAAAAGAAGGGGATCAAGATAAAGAAAGAGGACTGGGAGAAGTTGCATGTCCACATAGCTTCGTATAACAACTTCCCCACCGCTGCTGGTTTGGCCTCCTCAGCTGCTGGCTTTGCTTGTCTCGGTACAGTCTCTTCAGACATCATGATGCTCTTATGTTATAGGTTCTCAAAAATCAGTCGGCGTTCACTTCTCGTTGTTTCTAGTGCACTGAATGGTTGCTTTTAGCCAATTACACTAGTGAAAAATGTAAATTTGTAATATTTTGGAAGTACTCTGGTGATTTTACTAATACCGCTATTATGTTTCTAATCGAACTACTATTTCTTAGTCGTTTATAGATATTTCTTCATGTTGTTGCTTTTATAAACCATTTATCAAAGCATAATAGTTTATTATTGAAATACTGCAACAGTTTTCACCCTTGGAAAGCTAATGAATGTGAAAGAAGACTATGGAGAGCTTTCTTCAATAGCAAGGTCTGTTCATGTTAATTATACAATAGTTCCATCATTTTCGTGCTTTCTTTTTCATGTGCCTTTTCCCTAGAGACAGTGCAAGGAGTTTGCCAATCAGTATTCAGTATGTGAGTAAATTGTCTTGTAAGCCCCAGCTTATATATGTCAAACTTCAAGCAGGCAGGGATCTGGGAGTGCATGCCGCAGTATCTATGGTGGATTTGTGAAATGGTGTATGGGAAAAGTGAGTAACAATATGGCTGTGACAGAGAAACAGTGTAAGCTAAATGCATGCTTTTCCTGTTCAGAAAGTCTAAGCGAGGCCTTACTTTATGCAGAAAGATGATGGGAGTGACAGTATTGCGGTGCAGCTTGCTGATGAAGCACATTGGAAGGATCTTGTAATTATTATTGCAGTGGTATGTGTCTATCTGATCTATATTCCACATGACCTACTACATATTCTTCTCATTGTCATGTGACTTCAGTGATAGCAATCATGAATTGTGTAGTATCTCTTTTTCATGTTCCTTACCTGTAACTTTCCCTTTAATTTTGCTCTACCTGGTATCATAAATAGTTGATACACATTTGTGAATTAGGTCAGTTCAAAGCAGAAGGAAACAAGTAGCACCAGCGGGATGCGGGATAGTGTTGAAACAAGTCCCCTCTTGCAGTACAGGGCCCAGGTGATTGTGTTCTCATTATGAACTTGAATTTGTTCAAACAGTTTACTGATAGGAGCTTAAATTTCTCAAAAATAATTTTCCCTCTTCTTACTGTGCATTGCGCTGGTTGTTCCTATGCTTCAGACTGTAGTGCCAAGTCGGGTGTTGAAAATGGAAGAGGCTATCAAGAATCATGACTTTGAATCGTTTGCCAAGTTAACTTGTGCTGATAGCAATCAGTTTCATGCTGTATGTTTAGATACGAGCCCTCCCATCTTTTATATGAATGATACATCACACAGGTATGTTTTTAGCAGGGTATTGCTTTTGGATTCTGTCGCTCCTGAAATGCCAGAGTTAAGAATTTAGGTCTCAATTAATTGCAGGATAATTAGCCTTGTAGAGAAGTGGAACCACTCGGAAGGATGCCCACAGGTATTTCTATTATTCTTGATGAACATTGTTCCGCATTTTTTAAAAAATTTCTGAACTTCATCCTAGAACATAGTTAATTCTGTTGTTGTATCCCAGTGAATATTGCTCCAATAGCACAAAACCGTCCAATTGGGTCTGTTGCAGTTTCATGAATATATCAGATTGAGAAATTTTTACTGCACTGGCCAAAACACTTTTGACTTGTATAACTGGATTTAATAATTCAACTTTAAGAGTGAACCTCGGTAAACATTGCTGCCTTTGTCACATTAGCAATTGCTATATAGGCTGATTGTGATGGCGTTATTTCATCCATACTACAAGGCCATCATTGCTGTGGCGGTGCAATTGACGTGATAGTGAGACCATTTATGAGTGTGCAATTAAGATGAGCATTTCTAATGGCAGGTTGCCTACACCTTCGATGCTGGCCCTAATGCTGTTTTAATTGCACGAGACCGTAAAACTGCAGCACTTCTCCTTCAGAAGCTCTTGTACTATTTCCCTCCACATGGCAAGGATTTGAGCAGGTGTGTCTGATATTCACGATTGAATTAACTCTGTATTATTGACTATGTATATATATCTTATCTGATCAACATCATGTTGCAGCTATTTGGTCGGCGACAAATCAATTCTAAGTGATGCTGGATTGCATTCCATAGAAGACGTTGAGGCTCTCCCAGCGCCTCCAGAGATGAAGATACATGATCAGAAATTCAAGGGCGACGTTAGCTACTTCATCTGCAGCAGGCTTGGGGCTGGCCCAAAGGTTGTCACTGACGAAAGCCAAGCGCTGCTTAATTCAATCACGGGGCTTCCGAAAGGAGCGTGATTTTAGAGTACTGGTTTGGTTTGATACATTAGGATTGCGTACTATCTTGTTTTCATGCAGGGAATTAGAGCATATCCTACTCTAATTTGCAGTGCTGTAGGTTTGATCCTGTACTATTGTCGATCCATCCATTTGGGCTGGTGTTTGTTGTGTTGCTGATGCAAAATAAAAAATGGCGTGGCTAGCTGTTTTCAATAAAAGATTGTGGGATAAGCTGTCTCTCTCTCGTTTTCTCCTCACCAGACAGCTCGTATGAAGCTGAAAGTTTTTGCGAGATTGGCAAATTGTGGAATAATAAAATTCGTGTACCATCTGTATCACATGCCATGGCTACTGTACACTCAAGTTGGCCTGGCCGCGGACGTACGGCAGATACCATGTTGACAATTCATCACTACAACCTTTAATTTGTTTAAATATAGAAGCTCGGTTACAAAACGCTAAAGCTCACACGAGTACATGTTCATCCTCTTAAATATCAAACATTTTTATATGGTTGAGCTAGAACACTTGCTAATTGCCCATTTTCTACTGTTTTATTTACATGCAAGCCGCCTCACTGTAAATACAGAAGGCCCATGATGATGACCCGGTGGTATGGGCATGGAAGTCAACGCCACACATGAGGAAAACCGAAAACCTCGTGCTGATGCTCCAAGAGCATTAGTCAACACCATCTCTTGTTGTCAATTGTTTATTGTAGAAACATGGCCAACACATCAGCGATTAATAAGGAGGGAGCCGAAGGGAAGATTTCTGATGGCATACAGAAGAGAAGGATTCAGAGCACGGATAGCCACTACTGTCAATCGTGTTGTATTGCATTGCATATGGGAACATGGCAGGAAAAAAATTACAAAAACTCACCACTTGCCAATGAGAAAAGATCTGTCATATGAACCGTATTAGGGACAAGAAAAAGGACAGCAAAAGTGAGGGACCATATGCTTGGAAACTGTAAGCTGTATTTTCTTTGTTGAAGAGGAGATGCTAGCTTGTTTTATTTTTTATTATGGATAGAGACTAGATAGCAGAAGAGACAAGCAGAAACATTCGTGTGGAGCTTGTTGCAGTGTTGATGCTTGCTTATAAAATAATTTAAGCTACTAAAAGGCACTGAGATGACTGTGGAAGACAGCCCCGACCATACCAAACAACTCCAATGGCATCAAAAGGGGGTCATTGGAAAAAAGCTCCACTAGGCACTAAAAGTCTAAGAGAAATTTTACAATGATTGAAAAAAATAGGAGCAGTCACTGGTCCAGCTTCGTCAATACTCGGGCGCGGTTCCAATTTATACATTTTAGAACCTGATCATTTTTAAAAAGGTTCACATGGATCCACACGTCTCCACTTAGCTCGACCGTTTACACTACATCATTCTTTTTTGATTAAACGCACTCAAAGATCATGTCTGTTGTTATTTATTGAGTAGTATATACTCCACTACCATAATAAAAGGACTGGATTTTGCCCTCGTCCTTTTCCAATTCGGTCTCGACATAGTTTTCGTTTGTTCCTTTGATCTTGTAATAAAAGTTGCGCTTAGCTTAGCTGCCTGTAACACGTGAATCAATCACAATAGGTGCAGTGCAGTGATCAGCTCGGGCATTATTTACAACCTTACATGACGATTAGTATAGCAGTCAATTACATGCTGAATCTCAAAGATGGTCTCTGAATTTTTTTTCTCGTCTGCAGAGTACAAAGTCCAAGAATTAACCTCCAAATCCTAGTGCATGTACAGTAAGACTAACTAGTACGGTCGTATTAGTAATTGTTTTCTTCTTTACTTTTCCCGCATTCCATTTTAGAAATAGTATAAAAAACAGGTTGAGAAACGTGGGGAAAAATACTTTTCTTGTCCCGTTGGCACGATCTCCGAGTCAGTGGAGCGGGTGACGCCGTGACGGGGTGAGGACTGAGGAAGCGGCCAAGCGGGGTTCCGTGGCCGGCGGCTGACCGCCGGAGTAAAGCCAGCGACAGCAACGACGCCGTGGCACCCCGGACAAACCGTTCCAACTTCCAACCAGCTAGCCGCCGTCCCAACCCCAAAGCCCAAAGGAGGAGACGCCGCGCCTCCCTGTCAGCGTCGCCGGCTTCCAAGTTCCAACCTGTCCGCTCCCCTCCCGTGTGAGCCCACGCCCCACACGCCAAAGCAGCAACCACCCCTCCTCCTCGGCTCCGCCCGCTCGTCTCTCCACGCACGCACGAAGGAGCAGTTGCTTGGCGCCGATTCCAATTCCAACTAAGCACGGCGCTTGCAGGTGTTTTTGGCTTCGATGATTGCCCAATTAAGCAGCAGCAGCGGAGGCGGAGGGAGACAAGGCGCAGCGAAAAGGAGGCGCCTTTCCAGGGAAAAGGCCTCGCCTTTCGCTTGAATCTCGCCGCGCCGCGCCTGCTCTCGCTTTCCCGCGCCCCTCACCACTTTGGAACCGGAGCGACAGCGGCGAGGGCGGGAGCGGAGGAGTCTCTGTCTGTCGCCGTGTGGTTCGCCGCGCGGGTGTTCGTGGCGGTTGAAGGAGGAGCAGAGGGCCTCGCCTGGCCTGGGCGCGGAAGCGTAATCCGCGCCTCCGTCCGGCGAGATGGAGGCGGCCGACCCCGTGAGTCCATCTTTTCTTCCGTTCTAATGCTTCCCCATGCCTCCAGGGCTATGTAGCCGCGGCGCAGCAATTGTTGGAATTTGTTTTGTTTCTCGTTGTCTGGTTATGGCTTGGTGCTGGGTTTGGTGCGGTAGGAACGGAGAGGAATTTGTAGGAATGCTCCAGTACTCCAATTCATTCGTTTAGTTCTTGTGTTAATTCCATGACCTGGCTTGGCCGTGATAATCGCACGGTTTTCTCAGTAAAGTGGATGTATTTTTACTGTCTTATTGGATGCGAAGTCGCAATTGCTTAAGGGAGATAAATTTTTGTTTGTGACTTCTTGCTTCTTGTAATTTTTTGTGTGTGACTCTTGCTTCTTGTCGCGGCAAACATCTGTGGGACGTGGGTTTGGGGTAAATTTGGTCTACATCGATTGGGACTTGGCATGGCAGTGTCTGCTTTTTGGTAGAAGAACCTCTTCTTTCAATTGCTAGTTCACACAGTTTACACACAACAATTTTGCAATCTTCTCATGTATTCTCGTGTATTAGGTCTGCTGCTGCTCTTCATTCTCATAGGAGCATCGTTGTTCCTAACAGTTATACGTGGTTTTCTTGGAATTTTGAAGGATGAATTCACTGGATTCTGCATTACCTTCTGCTATGTCTTTGCTTGTTTGAGAAATCATCTTACACTAATTAGACTAACTCAGGTGGTCGATTTTTTTTTCCAGTTGGAGTATGAACTGCAAAAGCAGATCTCTAACATCATGATCCAGAACTACGTTTGCAGTTTGCAACGGGAATTTGAAATGAAGTTATGGGAGCATCAGAACTGTATCAGCACTCTGAACAGGAACTGGGAAGAGAGGGTTTCTGAGATTACGGTGCTGCAAGATGAGCTTCGCTGTATTTTGAATGCTGTAGTAAGTTCGGAATCTGGTATAAATCCTCACCAATCCCACAGTAGTCTAGAAGACCGAATCGTTGTGAAGATGAAAGATGATAATGAGCCTCCTGTAACAGAGAAAGCTACTGATACAAGTGATGTTATGCTTAACATCCCAGATTTTTCCCTCCTGAAGCACATGCAAAGCGAAGAAATCACAAATTTTCTCAAGTCGGAATGGCTAAAACTGCGAAGACAGCATGAATCCGAGCTGCATCAGAAGACGGAAGAGCTGTTCAGGGTGAAAAGGGAATATGCGAAAGCTAAAGCTTCGTTGCCTCTTAAGAAAGAGAGAGAGCTTGAGTTCATCAAATCGAAGTTGCTCCAGACCATTTCCAAGCTGGGTGAGATAACCATGAGAAAAGAGAACTCTTGTTTTGACTGTAAGGAGAATGAGATGCTGTGCAGATTGAAGGACAGGATTGGTATGTTACTTCATGAAAATAATTGTCTCCGAGGTTTGCTGGCTGATAAAAGAAAGGAGGTTATGTACCTCTGTTCGCAAGTACCCAATGCAAAGAGCCAAGTAGCTCAGCACTCACTGTCAGAGGCAAAACTCTTGAATAACTTTGAGAAGGTTAGGGCTGAACTTGAAGATTTAAGGATTGAGAGACACTTGAACAATTTGTTGGACTCATCAATATTCAGGGAAGTTTTTGATGATTACGAGAATCAGATTTATGATATGAATCAGGAGGGATCTTTCCTCAAAGAGTTGCTTAATGAAAAAGAAGACCAGCTAAGCATTATATATGAAGATAGACAAAAGCTCAAGTATGAAAATAATCAACTGGTATCAATTGCAGGGTCAATAATACAGCATCATGACCAAGTCAACTTGGTTAATGATGAGCTTTTGATGTTTAAGGAGAAAGTCTGTGAGCAACAACTGCTGATATTAGAGACAAAGAGCGAATATAACTCAATGAAAAGATGTTTGTATGAGGCTATGCAGCAAATCCAAGTATGCAAGCAAGAAGTACTTGAGCTGACTGAAAACTTAACTTCTATGTCTATTGCTTTGGAGGAAGCCAAAGAACATAATGCCTCACTTGAGGCCACCATCCAGGAAATGAAGAAAACACCAGCACAAAGCATTGGCAATTATAGGGGACAGACAGGGGAATCTGATCTTGCCAGTATGGAGAAGTTGTCAAAAGCATATAGTGATTTTGAAAGCAGATTAGCAGAAACTATGAAAAGAAATGAAACCAGGTATGTAAGTTAACTAATATTCTTTCACTTTTCTCTATTGTTGCTTATTTTTATCTAGGACCACACTTGCTCAGCTAGGCTCGTTGACTCTCTTGACAACAGCATATTAACTAATCACTTAATATATTTTAAGCATCTGCATGTTACTGCAGAGTAGTTTCCTGTGCTTTTATTTTTCTATATTTCAGTTCATATCATTCAAGCGTTCATTTTATGTTTTAAAAATACTGTGCAGGTTGACTAGTATAATTGGTCAGTTTAACCCACTGGTGCAGCAAGTTGCTGCATTAAGGAAAAAGGAATTCTGGTATAAGCAAATAATCGAGATTAAATGTTCAAATCTTCGGAAAGCAGAAGCCGAGGTTAGTCTTGTTTCAAAAGTTTCTTCCATTCTTTTTTTTAAGCTGCCAAGTTACATTTACCACAGTACACAAAAAGTTGTGTAAAGAGACTTTACATTCATGATGAATAAAATTCGAAAGCAACGATATTGCTTTTATTGGTGTTAAACATTAAAAAGTGACGACTGTGCATGGTTGCTTATCCGCTGTCATAAAGGAAAAACACCTGTGGCTCTATACTGCGCATACTCTTAGTAATGTTATTTTTTTTCCATGTAATAAGAGAGGTATCTGATTTCTTTTCCTATTGTAATTCAGGTTGATGTACTTGGCGATGAGGTTGACACCCTTCTAAGTGTCCTGGGAAAAATCTATATAGCACTTGACCATTATTCTCCAGTTTTGAAGCATTACCCTGGGGTAAGAAAGATACCCCATACATATAAAGCAATATGTATCTATTGCAATTAAAATTTCACAAGATGTAACCTTTTTCTACTATGCTTCCAGGTTACAGAGATTTTGATGCTTGTGCAGAAGGTGTTGAAAGGAGAAAGTATTTAGCACCGCACCACTCTAGGGAAAATCTTCACAAGATTTCGTGTCCATACAAACACTTTGCGCAAAATCCCAAGAACAGATATGAATCTCTGATACAGTGTGCTGTGGGAGAACATATTGTATTGGCTTACAGCAAAGGTGTCTAACTTAGAGTATTTGTGCAGTTCAAGTAGCTACCCTCCAGTTATAAGAAAACATAGCCATGACTCCAGTTAAAAGAAAAGGTAGCCATGACCGTTCAATTGCTAGAGTAACCGGCTTCATCTTTGTTAGCTTCATTTGTGTTAGTGTGCAGTTAAAGTTGGGTTCAGATTGTAAATTCAAAAGGTCGATTCGTGTCATTGCAGTTTTAGGATGCAAGTGAGCGATGATTTATTCAGCCACTCTAGATTTTGATACTTGTATGGGTTGTAGTAATTTATGTATTTGTAGCAATACCAGTTTTAGTTAGGTTGCATCTGGGTGATAGTTTATTCAATGAGTGTAGCTTTTATGGTCCTATGCTGTATACTTGTATTGGGTAGTGAAAATTTACTTGTAACAGTTGCAGTTTGTTGCAGTTCAAAATATATGAAGATTCTTTGTTTGGTGGAAGAAGACCATAACACTTTTTCTGAAGCAAAGTGGCAGGAGCGCTGCCTTTCATTTTAGGTAGTAACAGAGTTTAACGAATCATCGACCAAAAAATTGCAGATTCCAATAGTACCATATTTCTTATTTGCTTCACTCCTCAGCGAGCATAAATTCATGCATGACCCTCTTTTTGCATAAATGCAAAGAAATAAATATATTGTAACTAGTACTAGCATTATAATATTTTTTAAAGTAAGAGAAATGAACTGGCACGTGGTTTGACTTCAGGAAGATTAAAAAAAATGATCCTTCCATTCATTAGACATCGCTATGTTCGTCTGGTGGCTGGTGCTGATTTGCTATGAGAGAAAAATGCTAGATGGTGGCTGATGTTGATTTGGTGTAAAAGAAAAACACTGCTGCTTGTTGCCACTAGAACATAGTGAATAAAAAATAGTATACTGGTTAATTCTAGAAGAACAATACTTTGTGAAACACAAATGATCTTAAAGGTAGTCCATGGATCCAAACATGTGATCTTAACAATACGACTCTGAAACTCAAGTCTTAAAAATTTTGCATGACCGGTTTAGTTGAACAGAAACGAGTCAAGTCAACGGTTCAACCCGGTGGATCTGACCGGTTTTCGGAGAAGCCAAGTGCCAATTCACCACCATTTTTTTTTGAAAGCACCCAGAAGCATTAGGGAATCATTTAAGAACTCAGTTGGGCACCCATGCTGACCTCGCGCTCAATGCAGATGGGCTGCCGGAAAGTCCAAGGACGCGTCTGCCGGGGCTTACACATGCACACGCACCCCAATACCCTCTCTGCCTTTCTGGGATAAACCCGGTGTCACACCCGGGCGATCCCAGGAATCGAACCCGGGCGGGTAGCCTCCGCGACGGGAGTCCTACGGGGGTTTTACATTTTTACCATTATAATGAATGTCACTCATCAGATTATCACTTTTAGAATGACACCTACAACTATACCAGCGGAGAGAAGTTTGAGTTTCATTTTTACCACATTTGCTGATGTGGCACGCCACGCCAGCCGCACGCGCTGGCACCCGGTCAGCAGGCTCAAGTGAAATGTCCTTCCTGCCCTTGATCTGCCCCTCTCTCCGACAGCTGGGTCCCGCAGCTCATCTCACTTCCATGTGGGCCCCGCACGACAGCTCTGTCCCCTACCTCCAGCACCAAAGCCACTGCTCTGTCCTCCCCTCGCCCTGCTCCGCGGCGTCGCCGCCACCGCGACCCACCCACGCCGCCTCCACCACCGTGAGCGCCTCTGCCTGGCCGGAGGTAGGGGACAGAGCTGTCGTGCGGGGCCCACATGGAAGTGAGATGAGCTGCGGTGGTGGAGGCGGCGTGGGTGGGTCGCGGTGGCGGCGACGCCGCGGAGCAGGGCGAGGGGAGGACAGAGCAGTGGCTTTGGTGCTGGAGGTAGGGGACAGAGCTGTCGTGCGGGGCCCACATGGAAGTGAGATGAGCTGCGGGACCCAGCTGTCGGAGAGAGGGGCAGATCAAGGGCAGGAAGGACATTTCACTTGAGCCTGCTGACCGGGTGCCAGCACGTGCGGCTGGCGTGGCGTGCCACATCAGCAAATGTGGTAAAAATGAAACTCAAACTTCTCTCCGCTGGTATAGTTGTAGGTGTCATTTTAAGAGTGATAATCTGATGAGTACCATTCGCGAATGGTAAAAATGTAAAACCCCCGAGTCCTACCACTTCCACTTCGCCGCAGGCGCGTTGGCACCACCACTTTTTCCCGCAGCACGCAGGCAGCGTTCGTCTCCAACTCTCTCCACGGACCACGGACCACACGTCTCTCCCCACCCCACCATCCCCTCCTCTCTTGGACAGGACGCTCCCAGCCGACGCCTCGCCTCTCGGTACAGATATCTCCCTCTTCGATCTGCTTCGATATCTTGCAATCTCTCTCTACACTCGTGCGATTGGTGGGTTTGGTGATTTCTCTTCCTCTCGATTCCGCCGCCTGCATGCATTGTTTCTTGGTGATGGATGGGATGGTAGTGTCGGATCGAAGGGCTGTTGGAGGGGATTGCTGCCGTGTTGGTGGTGGATGGGCGGGAGCAGTCCGATTCAGGGTGTTGGTTTTATGGAATTTCTAGTGATGGAGGGCGTGGAAAGGGGGATGGATGGGGGGGGGGGGGGGAATCACTCCTTCGGGTGTTTTGGAGCGACAGTATCTGACTGGTAACTCGTGCGGATATTCTGATCATGAATTTTTATAGGTAAAATCCTGATCATGCGTGTGTGCTTGTGTGTTATCGGCATGTGTTTTGGTTGAAAGCTTTTGATGTTAGGCGGCTTGTTTGTGCATGGAGCGAGCAATGTTCGTGTTACCAGCTTGGAAGAGTGAGAAGGTGTGCATGTGCCATGTTATCAGTGACATAAAAGCATATGCACAATCAACTGTTTTTCAAACGATTTAGACTTATTCTAGGAGAATGTTGCTGTGCTTGTTGGCGTCAAACATGTGTCCTTAGTTTACTCTCTACTGTCCGACTTGTTCTGGTTGTGAACTTTGTTTATACATATATTATTGCTGGTCCTCCGCAAATCAAAAAATCGTGGAAAGTCGGGAGATACTAACTCTCTCACATTATGTATTCACTTGAGACCTCTACTAATTTGGATCTTTTGACTGAAATTTTGCTCATGTTCAGATTGTCTGGCAAAAGACGCTGCGATTACGATCCAAACACGTTTTGGAATCTCCTTAAGAAGAACAAGTTGGATTTACAAAGGTGGATAGCTGGTCCAATAGGGCTGGCTTCAAAACATCAACCACGGCTTCAAGGATAGGATCCCGTACTACACTAAGAAGGGGACGACAATGTGCTCAGTGCTTTCCTAAGTTTCTACTTGCCTCCCCTTCTTTTCACGGTGGTCGTGGTGCCCTCCCATCTGCAGGGGGGCATCCTTCTGATTTGACCTACCTTGCCGGAGGTGGTGCTGCTGAAGTCTGAATTAGGATTGCTAGTATTGTAGATATTCAGTTAGTGTTACATATATTAAGCATAATAACTATGGTGTCGGCCACCAAGGTAGAAGGTGAATATTCATTTCTGAGCAAGAACTCTCCTCTGGATCAATCTGAAGGTGAGCAACAGTTGCTTTCAAATGGGTTTATCTCATTTATTACTGATTTTCCATTTTAATCTTTTAGTTGAAAATTTCAACTTTTGCCGTAATAAAACCACACTTCCATTTGTCATTGCACTGGAAATAAACTAGAATTCCAAAAAAAAAATGTAAGCTTGTATGAACTGGCTAACTTATTCTTCTCTAGTAAAACTATGTTCACGGGTTGGATCGTTTAGTTATTCACAGTTTCAGTTCATTATATGTGCACGCATGATTCTCAAAAGGTTGGTTTTACAACACATAAACAATTTCGCAGAACCAAATCAGCTATTATGTCACTGGTATTTATATTCAGAATAACATCAGATATTTAGTTTTCTTTTTGTAGTGCTGTTAGTCCCTAAACTTTTCTTTGCATCCTCAGGTGTGAAGACACATCTTTATCATCTCGGTGCA
Source organism: Panicum virgatum (assembly GCF_016808335.1). Classification (NCBI taxonomy): domain Eukaryota; kingdom Viridiplantae; phylum Streptophyta; class Magnoliopsida; order Poales; family Poaceae; genus Panicum; species Panicum virgatum. The sequence continues at coordinate 61,773,194 of NC_053138.1, read as the reverse complement.
CAACATGGAAATGATGACCTTAAAAGCACTGCATGTCCTGAACAGGGCCCAAGCTTGCTTGATACAATCCTTCTTTCTCAGGTTTTGTAAATCCAAGAGTTAGCACAATTTTGCGAATTTCATTGCACCACTTGTAATCCGTGATTTTTCTTTGTGCCAGTGGGATAATTTTGCTTGGAAGGGCCACTTGGACTATGATGTTACAGCTTGCCAGCTTAAGGTCATCCAAATAAAAGTTTTGTTCTTTCCTAATTTTCTTCCATCATTAAGACTTTAGGGAACCCTTAAATGGTGATTGTTTGTTCACATCAGTTTGCAGTGTGTAACATTGGGCTGCTTTTTTAACATTTAGTGATAGTTAATACCTTTCACCCCACTACCCATCCCACCCCATATGTGAATTACCAGTTTGTTGCAGAGTAGCAGTGTTCTGACGACATCATCATCACAGTAGCATGATAGCAACCTAATATCATTACCAGACTTTCACACACCATATGTTGGAATAATCTTTCTCTTGCTTCTGCTTCTAATGTCATTGCACTTTAGAATTACTCAGCTTGTCCAGCACTGCCATCGCTGCTGCTGGTGGCATTTTATAGAGATTATTCTATAATTCTACACTTAATTCCATAAGCAATAAGGCATATATACTGGCACCTGAGATGTTCTGACAAAATGGCCTATTTGCTAATCCTATACACGAACTAAACCTAGAATTGGCTACAGCATTCAGCCAGTGGTTGATTTTGTGGGCGGATAGGATGGGAAGGGTGCGACGGTGCGTTGGCTGAAGGCAAATAGGGTGGTAAGAATTTAAATAAAAGGAATAAACCAACAAGTGGTTACCACTTTCCACATCTTTAAAGTTGCACTTTTGGAAATTTAAGCTGGCTAACTACCAAACATATTTGTGATATATAGCATTGACAATTATACAGGTCATCGAAGGTGGAATTAATTTTGTGGGTCAGCTGAACAATAAATGGAATTCATTTTCGCTGAAGGAATACGACAAGATTTTTGAGTCCTTCAGATGCTTGAAGGCAAATAGTATGAAGAGTTACGAGGGGTTGCTTTTGTGCGTCGCACAAGGAGAAAATGATAGACCTGAGGTTGCTCCTTCGGCATCACCACCGAAGGATGGATTACTCCTGATTGCAAATGTATGTCTTAGTGTTGCTAAAAATAACTACCTATCCTCGCTTGCTCTTTGCTTGTTGGCATCTAAATTGCGCTTGTTCCCTTCTGATGGACATTTTCTCCCTGAAGGCATATCCTGTTGAATATGGTCATATCTTCTTGGTCCCAGCAGCAGTCAACCAACTATCTTGCTATTGGGACAAAAGGATGTTTGGACTGGCTACAAAGATTGCCTCTGAAGTAAATAATGCGGCCTTCAGGGTTTTCTTTGACAGTAGAACACATGTAGTGTCAGATCACATGTTTTTTCAGGTAATATTTGCTTATTTCCAGTGCATATAACCTTCACTTTATTTCATCTTCATGTTGACTTTCACAAGTCAAAATACATTCCTGCTTTCATAGAGGTATGTTTTGAGCTGTTGACAGTATAAACTTATCACTAAGTATTAAATCATTGCTATGCAGTTTGTACCACAATGAATCAGTACAGCTTACCTCAATATTTGTATCTGCCCTTTGTTGCACCTTTTTTTTTTAATTCTGCCATGTGTCATGTTTCATAAGGCAGGTTGGCATATATTCAAGCATTGGTTTTTAATATTCTATTATAATAAATATTTTTTTAGCAGACAAATTCTTTATTAAGATTGGGTTGATATGGTAGAAACACCTGTTTTGCTGGTTGCAGTATATGGTCGAGGAGAATCAAATGTCCTATTTTATCAAATCTTGCAGGCTTGCTACTTTGCAAATCCTCTGCCAGTGGAGTCTGCCTCCGCTGTCGTGGTATATGAATATGGTGGAAATGACAGATCAGACATTATTGTGTCTGAAACAGTTGGCTACCCACTAAAAGCTCTTGTGTTCACCAGCAACAACCTAAAAGCACTTGTCAATGTTGTCAGTGAAGTATGTTTTTCTCTGCATGGCAACACTACTGCATACAGCCTGCTGATTTCCAACAATGGCACAAAGGTTTTCTTGTTTCCACAGGTGAAATTTATTAAACGTTTGTTTCATTCCTAAGCAAATTTTATTTCAGCTACCAAGTAATGGAAACATTTGAATATCTCATCTTTGGTTAAAGGTTAAAAATCTGGTTACTGGCTGCTCTCTGTCTACCTGGGAGTGTGGTGGCTACTTCATTTACCACACCAAGTTCGAATTCGATAATGCTTCTGAGACTGAAATTTCGAAGAGACTGGCCTCAGTATCACTCCAAGACAGCGCCTTTGAAGACCTGAAGCATCTTTGTTGTGCTATTGCCCATGATCTTGTTAAGTAAGCTCATGCAGAATGTAACTGCAGAGATAAACAATGTCTGCGAACCGCTTCATTTGTTGCGTTTAGCAATTTGTCTATATAATAACTGTGGAACTATGTCTGAACCTCAGGATTGATCAATAAAGTTTGATGTTTTCCTTAAAAAAAGCTTGCTGTTTCGGATGCGAATCCATTGGGAAACTGTTTCGGATGCTTGACATTTGCAAATGCGCGGTGATCTTATCAAAAATAGTAACGTGTTGCATGACCTGCTGCTCCTCTTGCAAGATGCAGCCGCATTGCCTGAACCAGAGAGCAGAATAAGGCAATACGTGTACCTTCTTCGCTGATGAGTTTTTCCTGTCCACATTGAAAATTCCTTTGTGTTGAACATGTGTGTTTGGTCTCGCGAAACAAAGCTCAACTAGACATTTGTAAACATGGTTCAAAAGTCAAAACACAGTAGGGATATCATGTATTTCTCCCTTCAACCACACACACGAGTGACTTGAATGCACATATTTTGGCAAAAGGCTTTATTGATTGATCCGAGTGTCCGAACAACCACCTTGGATCGCAACCTTTTGCTCTTATTCATCAGTGGCCATTACAGCTGAGGTCCCTAGATTCAGTCGCATTCTTTGGTGCAGAAGCAAAAGGATCTAACGATGAGCAAGCCGCATTTTCCCCTGGTGGCGCCCTCGCCGATGCAGTGCTCGTTGCATATCCTGCTGCTGCACAGAAGCAGCATATGGTACGTGTCGCTCAGCCACTCGTCACACGCCTCCTTCCTCCCAAAGACTGCAAACGAAAGAGAAAAAAAAACAAAAAAAAGAATCAGATAGCTTGCAAGCAATTAATCTTGTTCTTTGGCGTTCGATGTGTTGTTTAATTGAGCTCTCTGTGTCTACGGATGGACTTACTTGGGGTCAGGAGTACCATGAGCAGCAAGGTGAGGCACAATGCTGATGGAACCTTCACATCTGCCATTGAGGCAAACAGAGAACAAAGGAAAGGGAACTAGGGAAGGTTGATCAAGCAGCTACTTTCCAGATCATATGGGACACATTCTGAAATCTGACAAAAATTCAGTTAACACCATTTAGTAGGAAACCTCATGATGCTCGCTCCACAGCTGGCTCTTCATCAGAGGAAACTGATGTACCGCACGGGATAAGGATGCTGCCATGTCCATGTACTAATCCAGTCAGTTTCAGTTGGCGTGCTCAGAAAAGAACAAAGCTGTAGGTATAAGACAAGGGAAACAACAAGCCTCTTATGTGAGGGAGAGAAAGAAGGCTCTGCACTTTAGATGCACAGATCCCAGAGCTGTATGTCGGTGCATCGTTAGCAAGATGGCACAGTAATTTCCTTGGCAAACCTCAAGGACCGGATAGGCGATCAGAGGAGAGTGAATGGGAGCCTTTAAAAAATTCTCAAAGATAACAAGGCCTATGTCTCAAATTCAACCTGGCGCACCTCTCTTCTAACCGCCAAAGTGACGCAGCCTAACAAGTAATGAGTTCACGTTAGGAGCGGTTAGGAAAATCTCGATGCAACACGGAAGCCGAGATTAAGCAAAACGCCGAAAGCTCGAGACTAAGCGGAAGCAAGCAATAAATAAAAGGCTTGAGCAAAAGCTGCCACGAACACCTCACTTGACCAGCATTCGAAAAGATTTGACAATTAACGCTTTTCAAAATCAAGACAAAGCAAAACTTAACCAACAGGCCGATCACAAAATTTCACCAACAGAGCTAGAGCTAAATATTATAAAAGAGAGCTCACAACTATACAAAATAAGTAAGCAACAATGACAAGATTCTAAAAGGATCTATTTAGATATTGCTTAAACAAGAACAAGTGCTGCCAAAGGTACTGGTCGACACAAGCTAACAAATAAAGCACAAGCAATAAACTAAAGGATCCTAAAAAGATAATCTAATCATTTGTCACTGTAGCATGATGGAGACTTGTCACAAGAATTTAACCTCAGTGCTCGTGCGCCTGAGCTGCCAGCTGCTGTCGGCTGCCTTGGTTGCTGTTGAGGAAAAGCTTTGAACACCTTGCGGGCGTGGAGAAATAGATGATGTTCAAAGCTCGGTGATTCCTGCCGGTTACCGCCTTCCTGCTGTGCGCTTGCTTGCCTTCTCTAGGGATGGCAATTCCACTCGCGGATGCGGGTATCCGTGGATTTTAAACCCGATGGATGCGGGTGCAGGTCTGATATTTCACCCGTGGGTGGACCCGCACCCGCATATTGCGGGTGCGGGTGCGAATTTGAGATTCCACCCGCGGGTGGACCCGCATCCGTCTAGAAAAAAAAACCACAACCCAACCTACTTATATAAAGTCCATTCCAACTATCCTAACTACAAAATGAGCACATAACTTATGAATTTATTGTTAGTTTGTCCTTATTACTTTGAACTAATGGATTTGTTGCTAGTTTGCTCTTATTACTTATAGAAATGTGTTATTTGACTGTTTAAATTGATGAATTTGTACATTTTTATTATATCTGTTGTTAGACCCGCGGGCACCCGAAACTCCCTGGACATCTGCTCAGAAAACTTGGAGACAAGAGCGTGAGAAGAGTCACCAAAGATAATATCATCCACGTATATCTGAACTAATAGAAAGTCATTGCCAGACCGCATGGGGAACAAAGTTTTATCCACACATCCCATTTTAAAGCCCTGAGCCAGCAAAAAGGTTTTCAATCTATCATACCAAGCTCTAGGTGCCTGTTTCAAACCGTAAAGAACTTTTTGAAGTTTATAAACACGGTTTGGAAACTTGGGATTTTCGAAACCAGGGGGTTGTTTCACATAAACCTCTTCTTCGATAAAACCATTCGAGAAGGCAGATTTCACATCCATTTGGAAAACTTTAAAACCCTTGGAAGCAGCTATCGTGGGATTTCTAGGGTACCCACAGCCGGGTGGAGGAACGCACCCGCCTAATCCCAGAGAGGGGGTGCTCGGGGATGTACTAGGCGATTGGGCTAATCTAGCTCTGAGACAAGCACACAAGAGCACACGATCTAGAGTGGTTCGGGCCGCCGGAGCGTAATACCCTACATCCACTGTATGTGGTATTGATCTTGGTTGTGTATGAACCTATCCTCTGCCGGGTCTTGGCTTAAACCCAGCCTGAGTTTTCTTCTAGCGGACGCCCCCCTTTTATAGACCAAGGGGTGCGGATACATAGGACGTTGATGCCCCGACAGGTGGGCCCAACGTGACTGTGCAGCGCACTGCGTAGAGTAATTAAATGGCTACAGTGGTTGCGAATCATTCCTCCGATATGCTTCCATGCCCTTCTCACCTTCTGACGAAGGGAGGTCTTCTCTTGTCGCGTCAGCAAGGTGCCCGTTGGGGGAACATAGCTTGCGGCGTGACCTGTGGAGGCTATTATGTAGGCGTCATAATGGGTGAAGCCGAGCCGTCGTATCCATCTGTTATGGCAGACTGGCAGGCGCAACGTGGGCGGCGCCAGCAGCCCACTATCTTGGTAATACGCGATCAATAGTGCCCCCTGATCAAAGAATCGCCTCGGCTTCTGCTATATCAATGCGGACGTCCTCCTATCGCAATGAATGCAGTGGTAGGCGAGCCTTAATATGGAGACTAAGCGGCCTTATATACGTGTCTGGGCCTGCAGACATGTGGCGGCCCCGGACCACCCCGAGGCGGGGTGTCGATTCCTTCCCTTGGAGAGGGGTCCGGTTACTATACAGGGGGTCCCGGACCCCATGGGGGTCCGGGATTTCCTGGGGATCCGGACCTCTACGGGAGGTCTGGAGCTTCCGGCTGTTTGGGCTGAGCGCCAGCTTCTCCCGGAACACGTAGTGCTCCCGGACCTTTCCCAACCAGGGGACGGGTCCGGGACCGCTGTCGGGTGAGCAGGGCTCCGGACCGCAGGGGTCCGGCTGCTGGACGTAGTTAAGAATAACTACAAGGCTCTTGCCTAGACACAGCAAGAGGGGGTACCCCAGTCCTGGGGTACCGACAGCAGCAAATGCAAGAAAGATTCGAATAGCTTCCAAACGATCAACAGGGGCAAAAGTCTCCTCAAAATCAATACCATCTTTTTGGCAAAACCCCTAGGCAACAAGTTTTGAACAACCAACCCATCCTCACGCTGCTTGTTTTTGAAAACCCACTTCATTCCGATGGGATTACAAGCAGGTGGAGGCTCGACTAAAACCCAAAACTTGGTTTCTTTCAAAATTTTCAAGTTCCTCATGCATGGCATTGACCCAATTAGAATCAAAAAGAGCGTGTCCAATATCCTTAGGCTCAAAAGAGGCAACAAATGCTGAATGAGCAAAGCCAGCGATACTTGTTACCTTGGACCTGGTGACTCACTCGTTGAGATCACCTAGCATCTGTTGAGGTGGATGACGACGCTGAATGTGTCGCGGTACTTCCCTTGTCGAAGTCGCCTCCTCCTCAACCAAATCTGGTGTCTCCTCAGGTGCAGCTGGTGAAGCCTGAGTCACCTCCTCGATCGACCCCCGTGAAGTAGACGTAGTCGGAACGGGGCCGTCATCATCGTCCGAGCTCGTGGCGGAGGCAACTGGGTCCACAGCACGCGTGGTAGCCTCAGCCTCACCCTCCGCAGCTTCTTCCTCCTCATCTTCAAAGATGGAGGTGCCGAGCTCATCATCTCCTGCAACTTCAAAGACAGAAGAATTGCACGGTGCAGTCTCGTCGAAAGTGACTTCACAAGTCTCTCTGACGATGTTAGTATCAATAATCAGCACACGGTACGCTCTAGAGTGAGAAGCATAACCGAGAAAAATGCCGTCAGACGAGCGAGACTCAAACTTATCAAGATTTCCATCTTTCAGCACAAAGCACCGGCAACCAAAAATTCTGAGATGGTCAACACGGGGCTGGCGTCCAAATCGCAACTCATAAGAAGTCCTGTGCATGAAAGCACGCAAGAAAATGCGGTTGGACACGTAACAAGCGGTGTTAACCGCCTCAGCCTAGTATTTGCGAGGAGTCCTATGCTCACCGAGCATCGTCCTCGCCATCTCAGCCAGCGTCCGATTCTTCCGCTCTACAACTCCATTCTGCTGTGGAGTGTAGGGAGAAGAATACTGGTGTTCAAGCCCTTGATCACTGCAAAAGGCGTCAAAACGAGCGTTTTTGAATTCTGTACCATTATCACTGCGAATCGCTCGCATGGCCTGGGGTAGCTCATTTTTCAACCTCAAGATCAAGTCTCGAACAAATTCGAAAGCCTCATCCTTGGTTCTCATGAAAAAAACCCAAGAATAGCGAGAAAAATCGTCCACGATCACAAGAACATACCACTTCCCACCAACAGACATCACCCTAGAAGGACCAACTGTGTCCATGTGTAGCAACTCTCCAGGGTGAGCGGTCATCACCTGATTAACAGGTGGATGTGAAGTAGCAATCATCTTCCCGTGGCGACAAGGATGGCAAAAAAGATCCTTTTCAAACTTCAATTTGGGCAATCCTCGGATTAGGCCAAGTGAGCTAAGTCTCGACAACAAATCGAAACTCAAATGTCCAAGTCTCCTATGCCACTTCCACAGATCAGAAGAAGGACCAGCCAACAAGCAACGAGAAGGACCAAGAGGAGTTCCAGAGAAGTCAACCAAGAAAACCCGATCGCGAGGTGTAATCCTGCAAACCAAATCTCCTCTGGAATCCAAAACACGCGAACAACCTTCCTTGAAGCGAACCTCAAACCCCTCATCAAGAAGTTGCGAAACAGAGAGCAAATTGAACCCAAGGTTCGAAACCAAAGCAACCTCTCTCAGGGTAAAGCGATCAGAAACTCGAACAGCGACAAGCCCACGTACCTTTCCTCTTCCATTATCCCCGAACACAATATACTCCTTTGAGCGCATCGGGGTGAGGCTGGAGAACCATTTGTCATTTCCGGTCATGTGGCGCGAACAACCGGAGTCCATGATCCACCTGTTCTCCAAGCCTCCAACCTGCACATTAGTAGTGAGACAAAGGGTGAGCAAATGTCTCAACACTGGGGTTAGCAAAGTGAGAAGCAAACCAGTGTCGAGCCATTTGCTCTACAGAAGGGTTAGCAAAACTAGGCAAAACGTATCCCTCGTCCCGTCTACCGTGTGACTGACGACACCACCGCGAGGAAAGCGTGGTGCATCGTAATCTCCTCCAAAGCCTCGGTCTCGTGGTCCATAGCCGTACTAAAAATGACCAGGAGCACGACCGGCAAAGCGACCACCCGCTGGAGCACGGTAAGCACCACCGTCTCCCTGACCTCCTCCTACACGGTGCGCCCTAACATCTTGCCTACCACCACGCCGAGGAGGACCATACACCAGAGCAGAGTACATGTCCGCGTTCCGTCTCTCCTGCTCACGCCTCACAGCCCGTTTTCTTCTGAAGCAAAACTCCTCCAGGTGACCTTCCCTGTTGAAAGGATCGATGGACCAAAGGGGGGGGTGAATTGGGTCTTTTTCAATTTCTAAAACACAATAAAGCAACCTTAACCTATGCAATGCTAGTAAGGCACCAATTCACCAACCGGATAACTAAGCTACCTACACAAGCTATGAGAGATATAACGAGAAGTAAAGCCTAGCAAGGTAGAGCTAAGTTATGATCTCTAAGTCAAGCACATGAATAAATTGCATGAAAGAAAATGCTTGAATAAAGAGAGTGGACAAGAGACGACCGGATTTTTTCCCGTGGTATCGATGTGTTGACACACACCCCTAATCCACGTTGTGACACTCACAAAGAGTTTTGTTACCTCCCATGTCACTGAGACGTAGGCGCTCACTAAGAGTCTCCATTCACCATCCCGGCGTGGTGGAGATTAAGCCACGTACAATCTTCTTCACCGGGCTCCCACAATCCTTGGCAAGCTCCGCGAGAAACACCTCGATCACCAAGATCGCCTAGGTGATGCCAATCACCAAGAGTAACAAGTTAGGGTCTTCACTTGAGCAAGAACCGATCACCAAGAATGGATGCACACAAGCTTCTCTCTACTCAAGTCCTTAGTCTTGCTTCTTGATTGATTGAATGAACAAGTATGTGAAAGATGAAGCTCAAAGGTGGCTCTCAACAATGTATGAGTGTATGAATGTATCCAGGTGTTAAGAGTAGGCAAAATGACCCATTGGAGGGGTATATATAGGCAGCTCACACGAATAGAGCCGTTGGAGAAAAGCTGCCAGAAAACTGCGTAGCGCCGGTTAATCCGACGATCCTCCAATAGCCAGCGTCGGTTTAACCGATGAATGTAAACTGCCCCTTCTGAAAACTAGCCGTTACAACTTGGGCAGATTAACCGACGTATCATTGGTTTAACCGGTGAGTGTAGTTGTCCACTGATCAGCTGAAATACCAAGTCTCTGGACAACTGCACCGACGTTAACTCAAACTTATCGTCGGTTTAACCGGTGAGTACAACTTCTGAAATCCTTTGAAAAACCATCTCACTGGTCAATTGCACCGACGTCTTGATTCAAACATCGTCGGTTTAACCGGTGTATAGAACTTGAAACACCCTGGAAAAACCAACTCTGGACTAATGCACCGACGTTAAATTCAAACACGTCGGTGAAACCGGTGTATAAACTTTTTCCTGATTTTGCCTTTTCTGATTTGAGTCTTGATTGAAATCCAAATATTCTTGAGATATAAGTTGAAAACCACTTATTTGAACTTCTGGAAACCTGAGTGACCATAGTGTGCATCCATTTTTGATTGACCATGTCCATGCTCAAGTTACTTGGCCTTAACCCCTCTTAATAGTACGATCACTACAAAACTATAAAACCTATACTAACCTAAGTGTCCTTCTCAACCTTACGACACTTAGGACTAGAAAGTTCCTTAGTCTTGTTATAATCTTGAGTTGAAAACGAGATCGCCTTTTTGAATAATGAAATTGAGGGGCCTCTTTTGACATATGACCAAATGAGCGATAATGATCTATTAAGCTGCACAAACTCATTAGTCACAATAATGGTTGTCATTAATCATCAAAACATACCTTGAGGGCCTAGATACTTACACCTGTCACAGTACTCGCAGTGGTACCTCACCTCACGCTTGGGAGGTGGAGGCCTAGCCTGCGGACAGGGAGGAGCAGCCCCCTTCTTCTGAGCAACCTGGGCTGCGGCAGCAGGGAGCATGTCGAGGGGATTCCTCAGCTCATTGGGCTTTGGAACCCAAACCTGCTTCTGTGGAGGTGCTTTTTGTGGTTCTTTCAGCACACCATCCACGGGGTCAACAAGCGAAGGCTGCGTGCTCGTACTAGCAGTGTTTCCAGTAGTCTTGCCTATCTTACCATACAACTTGTCAAAGTCTGACTTCGTGTATGTGTAACCGACCCCAAACTCATCACCACGCTTGAACTGCTTGATCATCATGCCCAACAGCGGCTCACTAGCAGAAACCCAACTAAGAATCGCCCTAAGGTAAGTATTCTCATTCTCCAAGTTGGCTTTCTCTACCGCAAGATTATCCAAATCAGAGATCAAACCAGGGCAAACAGAGCAGTCAATAGGTGGGCTAGACTCCATGACCTTAGTCTTCCCCAAAGACTTAATCAAGGCATTCTTCTCATCTAGCTCCGACCTAAGCGTGGGACAAAGCTTACAAGCACCAAGCAGAACTGGCCTAAACTTCATCTCCTCTAGCTCGCACACAACATTAGCAAACTTGGACTGCAACGAAGTTAGATCGGATTTAAAGATAGGACACTCGTCACATTCAAGCACATCGCTAACAATAGGAGCGTCCTTAACCAGTTCTAGTTCATGCTTGGCCTTAGCGAGCTCATGAGACACATCAGCAAGCGAAGTCTTAGCAACATCTAAGTTCGCGACGTTCTCATCATGCTTGGCACGGAGAGCAACAAGATCGTTCATGTGAGATATGCAGCCAGCGCACTCATCCTCACTAGATTTCTCCCTAGCACAAGCCAGCTCAGTCCTAAGCTTTCTATGCTCTCTAGCTGCTTCCTTAAGCAGCCTTTTCTGGTTGTCGAGAGCAGCGTACAACTCCCTAACCTCTTTATCTAGCAGGTCGATCGTGGAGTTTACCTCTGAATCACTCTCGGATCCAGGAGAAGAGTCGGCGTGCGTCGGTGTAGCATGTCCACCTGAAGACGCACGAGCACCATCGGCTTCGCCCGCCATGGTGCAGAAGCCCTTGCGCCGACCGGCCGCCAAGCAAAGGCCGATGAAGTCGGTGGCTTCCTTGTCCCGCTTCTTCTTCTTCTTGTCGTCGTCGTCGGAGGTCAGTGAAGAAGAGCGGTCGGTGTCGGAGCTCTTGTCGAGGTCGCTGAGCTGCGCCAGGAAGGCCTTCTCCCGCTTCTTGGCCTTGTACTGGAAGCGCTTCATGAGCGACTCCTTGTCGAAGCGTCCTCCCCGATCACGACTGCGGTGCTTGTGGCGCCGACGCTCCTTGTTGGAGCCTCCCTCGTCGCGGTCGCGGTGGCGGTAGTAGTCAAAGTGGTTGTTCTGGCCACCGCCGGACTTTTTGGGGCAATCGGCGATGAAGTGGTTCAAATCGCCGCAGTTGTAGCACCCGGGGTTCTTCTTCCTCTGCCTGTTGTGGTAGACGCGCTGGAACTTGCTGATGGGGAGGCTGCTCATCTGTAACAGAAGGCAAAGAGGCAAGAGAAAAGCCAAGAGCAGAGTTAGCGTTAGAGCTCGATCCACCTGGGCCAGTCACAAGAGCGATGCTCTTGGAAGGAGGGGCACCATTGAGTTTGGCTCGTGTCTGGTTATCCATCTCGGTGGCCTTGAGCTTGCAGAAAAGCTCGTTCACCGTCAGAGTCTCACAGCCAGCAGACTCAATGATGGTGTTCACCTTGAGATCCCACACAGAGCGGTCAAGTGTGTAGAGCAGCTTGAGGGCCTTATCGTGCTCTGTGTACTCAAGGGTATCAGCAGATCTGTTCGCATTGACTTTGTTCACAATCGACTGAAAACGACTGAACATCAAGTCAATGCTCTCACCCGGCTCCTGTGTGAAGTTCTCATATTCACGCCGGTGAGTCTCGAACAGTCTGGCCTTCACTTGAGGTGTGCCCTCATGGTAGTTCTCAAGGCACGTCCAAATCTTGTGGGCTTCCTGAAAACCCTGGACGCGTGAGAACTCTGCACGAGAAACGCCAGCGAACAGGGCATTGACAGCCTTGGCGTTAGCCTCGTGCTCAGTCACTTGAAGAGGAGTGAACCGAGCAGCAAGCATCACGTAAGCATGGTTCTTGGTAATATTCCAGACCTCGGCTCCCATGCTCTGCAAGAAGGCTCTCATGCGAACCTTCCAGTAGGCATAGTCCACGCCGGAAAACACCGGATCTTTCCAAGACTCGTCATGGTCGCCAAGTGGTTTTCGAACCGGTTAAGGTACTGAAAACCTCAACCAAGCTCTAATACCAATTGAAGGACCGGATAGGCGACCCGAGGGGGGTGAATGGGAGCCTTTAAAAAATTCTCAAAGATAACAAGGCCTATGTCCCAAATTCAACCCGGCGCACCTCTCTTCTAACCGCCAAAGTGACGCACGCTAACAAGTAACGAGTTCACCCTAGGAGCGGTTAGGAAAATCTCGATGCAACACGGAAACCGAGATTAAGCAAAACGCCGAAAGCTCGAGACTAAGCGGAAGCCAGCAATAAATAAAAGGCTTGAGCAAAAGCTGCCACGAACACCTCACTTGACCAGCATTCGAAAAGATTTGACAATTAACGCTTTTCAAAATCAAGACAAAGCAAAACTTAACCAACAGGCCGATCACAAAATTTCACCAACAGAGCTAGAGCTAAATATTATAAAAGAGAGCTCACAACTATACAAAGTAAGCAACAATGACGAGATTCTAAAAGGGTCTATTTAGATATTGCTTAAACAAGAAACAAGTGCTGCCAAAGGTGCTGGTCGACACAAGCTAACAAATAAAGCACAAGCAATAAACTAAAGGATCCTAAAAAGATAATCTAATCATTCGTCACTGTAGCATGATGGAGACTTGTCACAAGAATTTAACCTGAGTGCTCGTGCGCCTGAGCTGCCAGCTGCTGTCGGCTGCCTTGGCTGCTGTAGAGGAAAAGCTTCGAACACCTTGCGGGCGTGGAGAAATAGATGCTGTTCAAAGCTCGGTGATTCCTGCCGGTTACTGCCTTCCTGCTGTGCGCTTGCTTGGCTCCTGTGGGGATGGCAATTCCAGCCGCGGATGCGGGTATCCGTGGATTTTAAACCCGATGGATGCGGGTGCGGGTCTGATATTTCACCCATGGGTGGATCCGCACCCGCATATTGCAGGTGCGGGTGCGGGTGCGGATTTGAGATTCCACCCGCGGGTGGACCCGCATCTGTCCGGAAAAAAAAGCACAACCCAACCTACTTATATAAAGTCCATTCCAACTATCCTAACTACAAAATGAGCACATAACTTATGAATTTATTGTTAGTTTGTCCTTATTACTTTGAACTAATGAATTTGTTGCTAGTTTGTTCTTATTACTTATAGAAATGTGTTATTTGACTGTTTAAATTGATGAATTTGTACATTTTTATTATATCTGTTGTTAGACCCGCGGGCACCCGAAACCCGCCCGAAATCCGCGGGTGCGGGTGCAAAAATGCACCCGCGGCCCCGCGGGTTTGCTCGCGGGCGGGTTTTTTCCAATCCCACGGGTTTGCCTGCGAGCGGGTTTTCGCCAAACCTGCACCCGCACCCGCACCCGCGGGTGCCATCCCTAGCCTTCTGCTCTAGCAAGCCTAGTGCCCAGCGCCTCTCTCCATGTGCTGCTGCCACCGGTGCCTGTGCTCTGCGCCGGCACCTGTCCGGCGACCTACACCCTGCGCCAAAAACCGAGAGCCCCTGCTGCGCGTGCGCTCCCAGGATTTGCCACCCCAAGATCCAGCGCCGACCAGACCACCCTCAAGACCTGCGCAAGAACAAAAACCGAGCAACGGAAAACCAAAGGGGAAGCACAAAATAGATTCAAACCAAAAGCCCAGAGGGCTCAGGAGGAAAGGACCTTCATTCCCATCGAATCCATGGTACAAGGTCTCAAATTTCCATCACAAAATCCTAACCCTAGGTGGGGAGAAGAGGGAGGAAGATGAAGGACAGGGAGGGGGCGACGGGAAGAGCACTTCTGCTCTGGGCACCAGGCAAGGGAAAAAAAGGAGAGAGAGAGAGGAAGGGGGTGAGGGGGTTTTTAACCCAACAACTCTCACCCAAAAAGACTACATTACCCCTAAACTCAAATAAACACTAGAAAGCCCGTAGGGGCAAAACCGGAAAAAGATACAAGGACTCATCCGCAGGTCGAGGTTCTCTCTTCGAGTCGAAGTCTTCTCCGCGATGCCGCCGTGTGGATGAAGCTCCGGTCCACGGTTTTGGAGGGTCCAAGGCGCCCTCCACGGCAACTCTCCGTCGACACTCGACGCCCGTGTACCTGCAATCCAAAGACCAAGCGCACGATCACACCGCACGATTGACAATTCACTCATCACAAGCAGGATAGAGTACTCAACATTCCTCAAAACCTTTGGTTCAAAGCAGCACTCCTGTCTGCCCTCTGGCAATCAGAAATGAAAATGCATTTGGACACAAAGTTCAGCCAATCAGCACTGCAGATGTTGCAAAGCCCAACGTTTGCAGTGGTAAACGTCCCGGTTTGTCCTTCAGATTGAGGCTTAACAATAGCATGGCCAGCACAGCACAACCACAACCAGATGCAGTGCTCAATTGAATTCACATTGGAAGGATGTGCTGCCGTTCATGTACAGATTTGCCAGATTGTTGATTTCGTTTATTCTTCAGTCAATGATGCTAGAGACCTTGCAGATTAGAGACCGTGCACCAGGAACTGTTTCCAGTATCATCGGGACTGGAAGATCGCAGTTCCCAGGATCTTCATGTAGTGCGCTGGGCAACATAATACTTATGAGGACAGACAGGGATATTAATAAGATTCAAAAAGGACAAATAAAGTCAGTCAAAAAGTCCATAAAAGCCTTGGATTCAGACCCGATTAGGAAACACAGACAAAGAAACCGATTCAAACTCGAGCCTTTTCAGTTGACGAGTGAACGCAACCGACTCGGATACGAATGGCTGCCACGCCACGCCGAGTTCCTCACGTCTATATATTTGATCGATCGCCAAGGGACCGCAGCTACTCCAAGTCCAAGCACAGCAAGATCGGTAGGCACACGCCATGGCGATCGCGGCGGCGCACTGCCTCGACGAGGACGAGGAGGAGATGATCGCGGCGCTGCGGGAGCTGGTGGAGGACGGCGCCGACGACACCCGAGTTCTGGGGGAGGATCTAAGGGCCCTGAGGTCCAAGGCGGCGGCGCTGGAGGACGCCGGTGCCCTCACCCCGGAGTCGTGGGACTGGGCGGAGAACGTCGAGCGCGTCGCCCGGCGGGCGGCGGAGACGATGGCGGAGCAAGAGGGCGACATCGTCCAGCGAGCCCTGCCGCTGCTGTCGCGGCGGCCGGGCGAGGAGGCGTTCGTGGCGGCGCTGCGGAGGCAGGCGGCGACGGCGGGCGCGCTTGCTGCTGCTGGGGCTGGCCACGTAAGCGTACTGACCATCCACGTCATCGTCCAGTTTACGTCGTTGGCCGTCGTTTGCATCCTAGATTGTGCCGCGACCATGAGTCCATGATCTTCAGAAACATATCAGAGAAACAAGTAAGCATTTATCCCAATGGATGAAACGAATTTCAGGGTACTGAATGGGAGCATCAAACGATTTAGCAAAAATCAGGTGATGCAATGCTTGCTCCAACTGGAAGATGCTACTCTTCAGTTTCAGTCAGGGTACAAGCTCTTCACAATAGACATTGTGCACTGAAATTTTACACATCCATGTAGTTACATCAAATTACGAGAGTGCAGCTCTCCAGTGTGTATGTGTTTAAGAGAGAAAAAGTGAGAATGCAGTTGATCGAGTGCACTGGCCAGAGCTGCCAAACAGTCACCAGCCAGCTGCTGGTTGGGATGAGCCCAAAAAGATTGCAATTTTGTATCACCATTTCACGATGTTGCTGAAGAATTCAGAGTTATCTTCATGCAGACAATCCCGTTTTAACCTTATGAATAACATCTTCATCAATATGATGATATGTCCCCATCGTTCCCAGATAAGAAAAGGTATCTTTTTTAGGCACCACATGACCTTCCAAACTAACTCCTTCCTCCTGCTTACTGCAGCCTGCACTATTGAAGCGAGAAACTAATAAACTTGGTGAAGAAGATTTATAAATACACAATCACAAACAAAATATACAATGTACTAGCATTGATTGGTGGCATGTGCCCGGAACCGTTCTAATCTAGCCTTGAAATTATATTGTAAATTATTATCTGCGTGGCACTAACAGCATTTTATCAGCACGCTAGCTGCAGAAACATGAGATCTTTTCCCTGACAAGACGACCCAGAGATGGATATGTCATGTCCTCTCCCTGCACTAACAGCATTTTATCAGCACGCTAGCTGCATTTTATCCATGTCTTCTTATGGCAGATAGGGTTACGCAACACACTCGTGCTGTTCTGAGAGAGAGAGGGCCTGAAACTAGATAAAGAGAGACAGGATTGTGCTGACATTGATTTGACCTTCAACCTTACAAATTAGAGACCTTGCACTATGTAATTGAATCAGATCATCAGAACAGAATGCAGATGATCTAGGGCATTTCATCCTGCCTGGCCATTGATTGTACAATGCCTGAAATGAAGTTTAAGCACTGACCGCAGCCAACAAATAATCTCCAGCTGTTTGCAAGAGAAAGATCAGGTTGAGCCCAAAAGGTACCGATTTCCTGTAGCCATTTTACTTGCATGCCACTTGCTGTAAATTCAGGGATGAAAAGCCCATCACTACATACACAAGGTGAAAATTCCCATAGTTCCTCAAATTCACACCAAAATAGCTCCTAGCCACCCTATCTAAAAGAGTAAAAGTAACACTACTTCGTATCAAACAAAAACTCTTGTTTCCACATGAACAACAGTATTGAAGCTAAAAGAAATACTGTTGACTAACAATGCTAACATCTGATCTACTTTGATCTCAAGCATCCACCAGGTAGTAAGAATTTGAACTTGTCTGCATTCTTGATCAAATAGGAAGGCAGATGCACGGCAGATGCTGACTTCGGTATCGGCCCCATCTTCTTGAAGAGGTCTCTGAATGTGTACTCTTCAGGTAGCATGTCAAACAGGTCCTCCCCATTGCATATGATCTTCTGAATTCTGTCTGGATTTAGGAAGCTTTGCTGTTTCACTCTGTCTGTGTGGCTGTACGCCTTCATCTTGAAAATAAACTCCTTGATGTCCCTGAAGCAGAAACTGCAGTGCCAACCCGAATCTGCCAGAATTAGGTTGCTCTGACGGGAGTGCCGATATAATGTACGCTCATTGAACACATGTGCCGATGCTCTCCAGCTGTTGTCGTCCACAGGAAATTCAAAGGAGTACATATAGTTCTTCATCTCAAGGTGCATGACTGGTGGTATTCCATCACACCACTTGAGCAATTGCACAGTCTCGGGGCTAGGGATCTCATCAGCATCAGCCATGATCAGCGCATCACCTGCAGCAATACCTGATCTTCGTATCAACATGTTAAGTGAACGACGATGATAGGCCTCGACATTGAAGGGGTGCCTAAGATGATCAGTATCCAGTTCTCCGATAGAAAGCATGTCATAGACTATCTTTGATCCAGCAAATGCAAAACTGCTGATGTTTTCATAAAAAGAGAGTGACTTGGGGATACCGGTGAAGGTGGCATTGGCCTCAAGGATGACAAACCTATCAACATATGGAAGGAGCTCACGGTAACGGATTTCCAGAATGTCAAGTTCATTACTGAAGAGGACGGCATCAAACACACGCCGTGGGGAGGGAAGGATGCCCCAGCCATGGAGCTGGCACAGCTGGGGCATAGAGATATTGGGAGCATAGTAGTGTGGAATGCGGGTGAATGGTGTAGGTGGTGTGTCCCACAGAGGGCGCAAAAGGTAGGAGATACTTTGGAAGTACTGGGTGACAGCAATAACAGACACAGAAAGAATCAGAACAAATGGTATCAAGAACTTGAAAGGCAGAATTTTTTGTCTGGTTACAGGTGGATGGGGTAAGTCTCGGGCCATGAGATGGTCTTGCGTCTATGACAAAGAAAGAAATGAGTGAGTCTCTTGGAAGCATAGGAGAGTGCTCCAAATACTATATCTTGCTTGGGTGTGTGGAAAATGTCCAGATCTGAATGTAATCTGCATTTGCAAGACAAGACAGAAAAGTAAGCAAAAGGAGTCAGATATATATAACGGAACCATGCAACATACCACAAAATCAGAGAAAACCAACACATTGGTAAGATTGCTAGCACAGGAAGGAAAATGACGAGACAAGTTACAGCTACACGCATTCCCTTCTAAATTTCTCATGGAATTGGCAATGTGCTTAACATCTAAAGAAAGCTAAATGGTATGGAGTCATGGGTCAGAACATCCCAGCAATAAATGATCTTAACAGCATATATCACTGCATTGTTGTTACTGAGAAAACATAACAACATCTGGCATTAAACATGATCTTAACAGCACATCTGCTTATAATAACCAAATGGAATCAAACAATTTAGGACTAGCCAGATATGATGCAGTACATCGGTGAAATGACAAGCGGGCACTATGAAAGATGCTTTCCATCTCAGCGGCACAAGCAAGAGGCTACCACCTTTTGGCCAAATCAAATGCAAACTGGGCATTCCTATTCAGTAATCTGCAGTATGGGATAGACCCTGATTAAAGACTACACAGGCATTCATTTCCTTCCTGCAATCCAATCCATTCAGGATCATGCCTGAATGGCAACGCAAAAGGGAAAACTCTAACAAAACGCATGCGTCGTGCCGCCGCCTCCATTGGTTGGCATCTAATCTGAACTAAACCAAGCTCGGTTCCTGCCCCCTCCACCTAAAGATCCGAAATTTACAGAGCAATATGCCAAAAAAAAGGGCTAGAAAGGGAGCACGCACTGGGTGCCCAAGAACAAGGGCAGCGAAGTCACCTCAAGGAGGAAGAAGAAGAAGACGAAGAGGCGAAAGGAGAAGACGAAGACCAAGGCGGAAAGCCCCCGCGCGCTCCGCTTCCTCCGCCTCCTCTACACCGCTCGCTCCTCCGCCTCCGGTCTCGCTGGCTCATTTAACCCCTCCTCCGCCCCTCGCCTCCGGCCTCGTCTCATGTAACCCCCCTGTCCCCTCCTCGACTCCTCCGCCAATCTCTCTGCAGCCGCCCGCCTATTTCTGTCGCGTGCTCCTCCGATCGCCTCCGTGGAGGTGGAGGAACGCCGCTGCTAAAATTGGGCACCGACTTTGCTGTTGGCTAAAAAAAATCGAGGCTTTCGCTTTTACGGGAGAGGAACCTCGGTGGATTTGATCTCGTGGGATATGCGATGAGTGTGCTTTGCTTTGCTTTGCCTTGCGTGGCTCGTCGAGCTTTTTTTTGGGGCGCGGGCGCGGGCGCGGGCGTGGGCGGCAGGCGGCGTCGGATTCTCTGCGTGGATGTTGGGTGTAGAATCTCGTGTTCTCCGTGGTGGAACCGACCACACAAACACAGATGATGTTCCCACGTGGAGCTAGTTTTTTTTTTTTTTGAAATTCTCATGCGTCCTAAAGTGCGAATAACACGGTTTTATCAACAGAAACGGTGATCTTTAAGCATCTAGACAGCTTCTGAAAATATATAAAGAATCAATAATATGCAAAACTTATTGCTCATCTAAACACAATGGGTCCACCGCAGTGGCGGAGCCAGAGTCCGCCAGGGGGTGCTCAAGCCCCCCCTACCACTTAGCTTCCATGGAAGCCCCCCTACAAATTTTGTGGAGGAAGAAGAAGAAAGGAGAAAATTTTGAAGAGAAAGAAGAAACGAGAGGAGGAGGAAGAAGGAAAGGAGAACCCCGTAACTCTGGATCCTGGCTCCGCCGCTGGTCCACCGTACATATGTACATGCACATATGCTAACAAATTGTTCCGTCTTCATTTGGAGAAAATGTTCCGATATTTCGGAAAATAAACAATTTTCATATTAGATCTCGCTTTGTTGCATTAATTCTATGCAACACAAAAGTTCTAACGGGTCTAGATTTAGAGATTTTTTTTTTTGAAATTTTGAAGGAAACAAAAAGAGCTCTTGTCAACTCACATAATGTCCTTCTACCACAACACGTACGGCAGAAAGTTTTTCCACCTCCTGGTGTACCACATTACACCTTAGGCGGGACACTGAATTTTGCTCCTGCGTATATTTTGGAAAAACACACACTAGATGGGCCGTATCAGCCCATTTTGTCTCATTTCTTTGCTGGGCCTTCACCGATTCACATGTTAAGAGAGTGGCCCAGTTTCCCAAGGAAAAGGAGTTAAGCCTGGACCTTTGGTAGCGCCCCCCCCCCCCCCCCCCCCCCCAAAGCCATGGCCCCTTCCTGCCTACCCCTAAAATACAAAAATAATGTATTTATTGATCACAACCAATTGTCTCTTCAATTCCAAGCAAAACTGTCTCAACTCAATATCTTGTACTACAAAGATAAGACGTTTGGGATAGTGAAGTGGTGTTGGATGCTGTTCTGAGTAGAAAGCAAAAAAATCCTAGAGGAAATAAAAATTTAGAGGAAACTATCAACAAGATAGAATGCTTCTACAATTTCCACTTAGGCCATCGCATATTACATCATTGCAGTTTTCACTTAGTCTGGAAAAGTTAGAGAGTTGATAATAATCAGCTTTCCAAGTGGGTACTGCAAGAGACCAGATCCTGGCCACAAACTTTCAAACTGAAATTTAAAAAAGATAAATCAAGTCAACCATATGAACACAGATCACAGGCAAGATGAGGTCACTTCAGGCATGAAGGAGCAAGAATTAGTCAACTAAAAGAATCTTGCTTTAAGCTCTGTGAAATCAAAATAGTTGAAACCCTGTGAGCAACAGCAACCAGCATATGCAAATGCAGTTCAGCATGCTCGCTCCCATGGCGGTGCCAGCCAAACCAGGTGGATACACATATTTATCCTCACCGTCTGCTCCAGTGTCCCTGTCACCTCATTTCCCAGACAGGAGCTTGCATTGGCATTGCATGCATGACATCTTTTTTTTTTCTCACACCATGACATCCTAACCACCAGAAAGATCGAGGTCAAGCACAAACACAACAGGGAGATGAGCTAGCAATTAATCATATGGACTATGCATAACATGGTCACCATTTTAGATGGTGAGGTAGCAACCAGATGCTAGATTCTAAAACGGTGCCTCCGTTGGTTCCATGAGTAAAATGGTGTCTGCGTTGGTTCCATAGTGATCTTCCCCTTCTGCATTTGTGGTGCCCGGCATCTCAGTATCCATTCACATATCTTTAGCTCTTTGTATTTAAAAAGGAAAAAGACTTTTTTGAAGAAACAAAAAAAGGGGAAAAATTGATATCTGACTTGGAGGTCCATAATGGTTGGAAGCCTAGGGACATCCTACCAAACAAGAGCACATACTCTTCCTCCACCTCCGATCTCCTTTGGTGGGAGGGACATGGAGAACATTGCTCATCAATGCACAGAAAAAGGGGATACGCTGACAAGGAAAATTAATAAGAATATCATGTCACTACTAAAAGACCACCAAATTTGTTTAAAAAGTACACAAATTGGTGACAAAATGATTGAGGATGGTGACCAGAATTAGAGGAGGCCAGGTTGTGAGCCGTGACTACTCATGAGGAGAACTGGAGTCTTCTCTGTGTTTGTATACATACACTTTTTTTTTGGTATGTATACACATCATGGAGATGCATGTCAGGATCACTCCCGCTGAAAATGCGAAGAAAAATACCTTCAGTGAGTGAATGGCCTGATGGGGATGGCACAGACATGATGTGGACAGAAAAATGAGAAAACGAAGCCACCATGTTGTATTAAGAAAATAGATCGAAATCGTGTCTGTTTGTAGATAAAAGATTATACTAATGCCTACTGTACAAGGGTTGGATCGGAAGCATCAAATAATTGAGCTGCATATATATAAACAAACAGATTCTTCTTCCACTGACGGTTTGTATAATATTCAATCCGTATTCCATCAAGAAAACTATTAATTTCTGACAACATGGGATCTCTTGAAAAAGGACCAACTGCCTACAAAAAAATGCTGCAGTTGTGTAGTAGTAATGTGCAAAGATCTCAATTCTCAATAATCACTGGAGGATTTAAATCACCAACCATTAGTATAGTTCCAAATGTTTTTTTTTTAGATAATGTAATCCCAAGTGGCACAGCCTCAACCACTTTTTGAGCTCGCATTCCATCCATCCAGAAGGAATGGTCTAGGAAGTAGGAGTAGCATTATTGTATATTATAGGCATCTGCAGCAGAGCTAGGCGGCAGTAGTTGTGGGTACCATCATACAACTCGTGGCAAACTATACGTAACAATAATAAAACTGAAACGATGAAAATGACCCAAAATTACTGACAGAGACGCGCCCATATGAATACTACAAAATTAATCCCACATCAGCTCAAAATTAAAGTGCACGTATGAATGAGACATAGCTAGTGGCGATTTAATTATGAACCGCACAATACTATGGCTAATCTCAGTGGAGTGTTTTCATACTATTGATGTTTCCAAGGTAGCCACACAAGCAACAACAAATGAAATGGTGTTTGAAACTTGCATAATTTCATAGTGCGGTTTCATAGGATTCAAATATCATTTAATTTTATGACTCAACAAGATTTGGTATCCGTGTACACATGGTTTCACTCAGATTAAACTGGTTTCCTCTCTCTTTTTAAATTTGATGCCATGTCATCAAGAAATCTTACGTGGCATATACGATTTTTCCACGGCGAGAAAAATGTGTGCAATATTATTATTGCACAATAATACGCCGCCGAGCGTCGCTGTCTCATGTTCCTTCACTGTCCAACTGCTGAGCAGAAGGTTCATCAGGATTGAATTGATTTCAATGACCGGGGATTAGTCTGAGCGAGGAACAATAATTAAATTAAAGGTAGCGGCCACCATGGAACCATCAAATTAAGCTGCTGTTCTGTTGCGTTGCCTTTGCCTGCAACGTGTACATCATGTTTGCAGTGCAGATCGATCATGCACACCGCCTTTGCTTGCAAGAGTGAAAACAAAACTTAATTTGATCAACTACGGCTGAGTTATTATGAGGCTAATTAATCCACCGTTCGCTGTGGTTAATTAGCGCACATGATGAGCGTGTTCAATGCAAAAACCCTCCGGGTTAACCCCGCGGCCGCGTGCAAGACGACATTCTCCTCAGTCTCAGCTTGTCTGCCCTGCCGTCGTGTCTGCCGCAATTTCTTGGTTAGCACACGTTTTAGTTTGTCTTGTCGTCGGTCATGATTTTTCTTGCCATTTGTTCACACGTACGTTATGGCAAACTACATACCTATATGTTTGACTCTTTTTTTTGAATAAGTCTGGTTTACACTTTCGAACTATCACAAAACTATAATTTTCAACCATCAA
Organism: Panicum virgatum; assembly: GCF_016808335.1. Classification (NCBI taxonomy): domain Eukaryota; kingdom Viridiplantae; phylum Streptophyta; class Magnoliopsida; order Poales; family Poaceae; genus Panicum; species Panicum virgatum. Next base: position 61,749,208 of record NC_053138.1, on the reverse strand, counting down.
CTACAAAACTAGATAACAAAGGCCATCCAGCTATTGAAACCAGGCAAATTTGATCTTTTGGGTTGTTTTGAAGGTAATTTTCAGTTTTGTGAAATTAAAAATACTAAAATGTAAACTAAAAAATTCATAAGTAATTCATTTTAAATTAAAAAATATAAAATGAGTATAAAAGTTTTCTAAAAATGTAACCTATCTATTGGCACCATACTTGTCATTTATTTGGATCTAATTTTTTTCACTTAATAGTATTTGGATACTTGTAGTTATGTCTATTATTTTTGAATAAATAAGGTTAAAATAGAAGAACAATAGATAGGTTACATTTTTAGAAAATTTCGATACTAGTTTCATATTTTTTATGATTTAAAATGAATTAGTTTGATCTTTTAGATATATTCATATTTTATGTATTTATTTAAAAAATACAAAACCACCTTTGAAACCACCGTAAGAGCTAAATTTTCCGTTTTTCCGACGGTTGGACGGCTCCTTTTATCCAGTTTTGTAGTTGAACGTTGAAAATCAAATATTTACGATAGTTCGAGAGTGTAAATCAGATTTATTTTTCCTTTTTTTCACAGTGTAAAACTTATCATAATGGATCTCGCGAATCACGACCGAAGAGAGTTTGCTAGGTAGCTAACGTACATATCTGTGTGCAAGCAAGCATGCATGATCGTATACGTATCTTTGGGAATGCGATGGATGAATTGACTAATGAAAACATTGTGTATGGAAGCTTTGTAAGAGTGGAGAAAGCTACTAGTGTGGGACAAGGTACTAATGAAAACATTGTTTAGTTAGGCCAATCATGCATGGGTGGACAAGGTAGCCACAGTAGCTTGGAATGGGACGCCATGTCATGAACCTCTTGTTCTACGCGTCAACCACCGTACGTAGTCGTCTTCTGAAGAAAGGCTTATCTGAATGTGGACGAGAGGTTACCACTTTTCAGATACGCGCGAGGTCCTTGCTAGTTCAGTATTCACGTATATTACACCAATTATTGACTTGAGAGATTTGTAAGACTAATAACCCAGATCATCAAGATGATACAGTGTGTTCGGGATAAGATTGGTGCATGCTTATTATGCTCGGGAGAGAAGCTTTTTGTAGAGCCGGTGGTGGCCGGCCGCCGGCACTTTACGTCGACGGGAAGGCCAGTTGGGGACGAGCTGGCCGTGGCCGGCGAGGTCGCTTGCAGTAGCTTGGCTTACATTCCGGTGCACGTGTGTGCGGGCAATTTGTTAATGTAGTTTTTTTAATCTTTTCTTCGTCCAAAGATCAACTCTTAACTCTGCTGAACATAGTAGTGCACATTAGTCATTAATAAGTTATTATCATAGCGGTAAGAGATCGAGCTCTATCCTTTTTTTAAAAAAAAATACGATACAGATGCTCGCCGAACACCGTACGTGATAGGATTGAACTTTACAAACAAATAAAAATACTGTATTACTCTATACTTAAAGGTACTTATTGGTTGATACTCGCAAAACTGATCTTTATGAGAGAAAAAAAATTATAGATGAAATTCTGTGTTTGCGAAACAAACTTTGCAAGTTACTTTTTTCTTAATGAAAACTTTGCAAGTTATTTTTTCGCAAGTATTGACCGTAACAGTTTCAAAATTTTAACAGGGGATTACAATAACAAAAATCTCAAGTAATTATAATCGGAGGGAGAAGAAGCACGAGTGATCCAGACGCCGGTCGTAATTGCTGCTGCTCCCATCCTGTGCTTCTTCCAACACTGGCACGCCAGGATCGGAAGCAGCCATCAGCTAGGCCAGTGGCGGCGGTCGTCAGTGAGTGATCAGCATTCAGCAGGCGCTCGCTTTCAATTCCCGCCTGCCTCTGCAGCGGCTTCGATCGATCGCCTGCAGGCTGCAGGTTTGTTTTCACGCACCAACCCACGAACGGCCCAACCTGCTGCACGGCAGGGTAAACTGTTCCATAAACTGAATTCAGAGAGCACCTTAAATGGCTTAATTCCGTGCTAGTTTAATGCTCCCATAAAAGCCACTCGCGTACATGGAAATTAAAGCTCACTAGCTAATTAATTAAAGCTCCGGTCCTCCCAACACCCGTAAATAATCGAAAGCATCCTGTTTTCTTCATGTATCCATCTCATGATACTCCCCACGGGGCAGAGCTAGGCTTCTTCATCGATGCAGCTGACACCGATGATTTGTGTAAAATCAATGAGAAATCACTATTATATACTATTCGTATATGGGGCTGACACCGGTGGCTCATTGGACTGGCTTCGCCCTCCATTTGGATTTATTTTTATTCTTATTATGGCGACCCATTTCACTCATTGGATAAGTTTTCGGCCAAAAATTATCCGATTAATATATAAATCTGCATGCAAACTTAATGTCGTTATTTATATTTATATTCAAAAATAAAAAAGTATTGAAGTAAGTTGTCAAAGCCTTATCCTAACGAAACGGATACGCACAGTAAAAATAGAATGGGAGTACTCAGTAGCTAATTTAACTTCAGTGCAAGTATATTTCTCCTATTCATGCACGAGAATCTTCACTAATTTTTGTGAGAAAAAATGAGCGAATTTCATTTCATAGTATCACTTGTGAAATTAAGTGAAAAATTAATATATACTCCTTTGGATTAGCATACCATCCCTTGGTGAAAGTCCAACAATTTGTCAAATATTTAATGCGCAGAGTGCCATGCAATGTGCATGTCCAACTGTTTTGGTGATCGAGTACAGGTACCAAAAGTCCAACACAGTCGTGCCAACATCCCAACTTTTTTTTCTTTGGCGAGGAAGCCAACATCCCAACTTGAAGCTCCTTCGTTATGTAAGCACCATAAACACCAAGAAAATATTTATTTTTGCTAAGAAAGTCTTTACGGGGAAATATCTATGAATTAGTAGTAAGGCATGAATTGCTGTTATCGGCTATATATCTCCACCTGTAGTCCTTATTTGGTTAGTTGGGGGAAGCATGATATGGCACCTTGTATGTTCGATAAATGTCACAAAATTGTCAACTTTATGACAGTGAATGCTTAGTAGGATAAATCACTTTTTGTTTAGTAACATTTCAACGACTGAGGAAAGTAAGAGAGATATAATCCCCGCAAAAAAAGAGAGAAAAAATGAAAGAGATATAGAATGCAGTTTCATGAGCAGTGATTTTCTAACTGACGGAGATGGGGTGGTCGTACCATTTACTCACTACTAGAAAAGAGCCTTTAGACACCCGTTGAAAAGGGTCTAAGGTATCGGTTTTTGAACTGGTACTCCGAAACTAGGACCTTTGGCCATGATCATCAGCACCGGATAAAAAAATCGGTGTCTAAGGCTCTCTTTGGTAGTATTTTTGTCAAAAATAGTTGGCCGGGATTCGAACTAGCATCTCTTGTCTCACGTGTACCTTTCTTACCATCTCACCTACACATCACTTCTGATGTAAAGAGAGATATTTTTCTTTTGAAGTAACCCATGGATGAACCTAAGGTACCGGTTGATAACACCAACCAGTACCTAAGGCTCATCCATAGGCACCGGTTGTTGGTACCACCCGGTACTAATGTAAAAGTTACCATCCGGTCCCTATGGAGAGCCTTAAGTACCGGTTGTTAACACCAACCGGTACCTAAGGCTTATCCATAGATTACATTGTGACATCCCAAAAATTCACCTAAAGAAATTTCTCGAAATCATTTCAAAATTTTGGTTCGTCTTTGAGCTCCCCAAAATTCCCGAAACCTTTTCCATCAAATCTCTGTCCTGACATCCGAATCCGATCGCTGTCCCATCTCCCTGTTCTCCCTCGTTCCGCGTGTCACGCCCGACCAGCTCGCGTGAGCGTCCAGCCGCGGTCGCCACCGCGATTCCCGCCGTCTCTCTCTCCCTTTTTCTTTTTCTTTTTCCCTTTTTTCTCCTTTTCCCTTTTCTTTTTCTTTTTCTTTTTCCTCCCTCCCTCTCTCTCCTTCCTCCCTCTCCTCTGCCGCGCTCTCGCGCACGCGCGCTGCCCGAGCAAAGTAGCTCGACGCCGCCGTGCCCCTTGCGCCGGCCGGGTGTAAGCATCTAGGCCCTCAAGGTATGTTTCGGTGATTAATGACAACCATTATTGTGACTAATGAGTTTGTGCAGCTTAATAGATCATTATCGCTCATTTGGTCATATGTCAAAAGAGGCCCCTCAATTTCATTATTCAAAAAGGCGATCTCGGTATTCAACTCAATTTTATGTCAAGACTAAGGATCTTTCTAGTCCTAAGTGTCATAAGGTTGAGAAGGACACTTAGGTTAGTATAGGTTTTATAGTTTTGTAGTGATCGCACTATTAAGAGGGGTTAAGGCTAAGTAACTTGAGCATGGACATGATCATTTGAAAATGGATGCACACTATGGTCACTCAGGTTTCTAGAAGTTCAAATAAGTGGTTCTCAAACTATATCTCAAGAATATTTGGATTTCATTCAAGACTCAAATCAGAAAAGACAAAATCAGAAAAAGTCTATACACCGGTTTAACCGACGCTCTCAATTTTCTATACGTCGGTTAAACGAAGTCAGCAGAGTCTGGACAAATTCAATACACCGGTTAAACCGACGTGTTTGAATTTAACGTCGGTGCATTGGTCCAGAGTTGGTTTTTCCAGGGAAATTCAAGTTCTATTCACCGGATTAACCGACGCTGTTTGAATCAAGACGTCGGTGCAATTGACCAGTGAGATGGTTTTTCAGAGGAATTTAAAAGTTGTACTCACCGGTTAAACCGACGATAGGTTTGAGTTAACGTCGGTGCAGTTATCCAGAGACTTGGTTTTCCAGTGGTTCAGTGGACAACTACACTCACCGGTTAAACCGATGCTACGTCGGTTAATCTGCCCCAGTTGTAACGGCTAGTTTTCAGAAGAGGCAGTTTACATTCACCGGTTAAACCGACGATGACAATGGGGGGTACGTCGGATTAACCGGCGCTACGCAGTTTTCTGGCAGCTTTTCTCCAACGGCTCTATTTGTGTGAGCTGCCTATATATACCCCTCCAATGGGTCATTTCGCCCACTCTTGACACCAGGAAACATCCAAACACTCATACCATAGTCAAGAGCCACCTTGAGCTTCATCATTCACATACTTGTGCATTCAATCAATCAAGAAGCAAGATTAAGGACTTGAGTAGAGAGAAGCTAGTGTGCATCCGTTCTTGGTGATCGGTTCTTGCTCAAGTGAAGGCCTTAGCTTGTTACTCTTGGTGATTGGCATCACCTAGGCGATCTTGGTGATCGAGGTGTTTCTCGCGGAGCTTGCCAAGGATTGTGGGAGCCCGGAGAAGAAGATTGTACGTGGCTTGATCTCCACCACGCCGAGATGGTGAACGGAGACTCTTAGTGAACGCCCTCGTCTCGGTGACTTGGGAGGTGACAATACTCTTTGTGAGTGTCACAACGTGGATTAGGGGTGTGTGCCAACACATCGATACCACGGAAAAAAATCCGGTTGTCTCTTGTCCATTCCTTTTATTCAAGCATTTTCTTTCATGCAATTTACTCATGTGCTTGACTTAGAGATCATAACTTAGCTCTACCTTGCTAGGCTTTACTTTGTTTTAGCTCTCTTAGCTTGTGTTAGTAGCTTAGTTATCCGGTTGGTGAATTGGTGCCCTACTAGCATTGCATAGGATAAGGTTGCTTTACTTTGTTTTAGAATTTGAAAAAGGCCCAATTCACCCCCCCTCTTGGTCCATCGATCCTTACAATTGGTATCAGAGCCACGTTGCTCATTTGGATCATTAGGCTTCACCGCCTAGAGCTATGGCCAAGATGGGTGGTTCGCCGCCTCACTTCGAGGGCAAGAACTTTGCCTATTGGAAAGTTCGCATGGCCGCATACCTTGATGCGATTGCCCCCGAAGTGTGGTTGGCCACTAAGACCGGATTCACCGGAACTCCCACCGCCGAACAATTAAAATGGAATGCCAAGGCTAGAAATACAATTTTCGAAGCCATTAGTGAGGAAGTCTTTGCTAGAGTTAATGACATGGACTTAGCAAGTGATATTTGGAAGGAGCTCATTGAAATTCATGAAGGCTCCACTAAAGTTCGTGAGCAAAAATATCACTTGTTTAGAGCTAAGTATGATTCTTTTAAAATGCTAGCTCATGAAAATTGCAATGATATGTACTCTCGCTTGAATGTCATTGTCAAGGACATTAATGCACTTGAAATATCCAAAATTGACAGTGCCTCCATCAATCGCAAGATTCTCATGCTCCTCCCAAAGCCCAAGTATAACATCATCAATGCTATGCTTCAAAAGGAGAATCTTGACACAATGGAAGTAGGAGAACTTGTGGGCGAAATTCGCGCTCATGAGATGAGTATCCTTGGTATGTCCGAAGAGCCAACTTCAAGCAAATCAATTGCTCTAAAGACCAAGGCAAACAAAGCCCGCAAGCTCAAGATGATCAAGCAAGATTCAAGCTCAAGCAATGAAAAAGATGATCATCATGAAAGCTCATCCGATGTTGAAGATGATGGAGAGCTTGCTCTTATGATGAGAAAGTTCACCCGCTTGAATGACAAGATCAACAAGAAGGGGTTCAACTTTGACTCTAAGAAGGGAATGTTCCGGCCAATGGATGTCAAGAACAAGATTTGCTACAATTGTGGAGAAAAAGGTCACATCCGTCCAAATTGCCCCAAGCCGGACAAAAGAAACAAGGATCACAAGAGCAAGCATCGCCATGATTCAAGCGATGATGAAGAAGAAGAAAGGAAGAACAAAAACAAGAGACTTGGGAAGAAAAAGAGCCATGACAAGAAGACCAAGCTCTTCCCAAAGAAGAAAGGGCACACCAAGAGAAGCTTCTTGGTGGAAAAACAAGAGTGGGTGACCGATGTCTCATCAAGCGAAGATTCAAGTGATGAAGAAGACATAGTCACCATCGCCCTCACAAATGAAGAACCATCACTACCTCCACCTCCAATGTGCCTCATGGCCAAAGGTAACTCTAAGGTATGTGAGAGTGAAGATGATAGTGATGATGAGCTTGACCCTAATGAGTTTGCTAACCTCATTAATGAGTATACATCCGTCATCAAGAGGGAAAAGGGCAAAGTCAAGAGTCTTGAGAGCACTCGTGCAAAGTTAGAGCTTGCCCACTCCGATTTGCTTGGCAAGTACAATGACTTGCTCAAAAAGCACAATGAGTCACTTGTACTTGCTAAGCAAGTTGAAGAGAGCCACAAAAAGCTTAAACAAGAGCATAGGGAGTTGGCTCATAAGTATCAAGAACTTGAATTTGCCTATGAAGCAATTGACCCAAGTCTTGAAAACTTTGCTCATGAAACTATTGAGAAGGTCAATGCTTCTACTTCATGTGATGACCTACTCATTAATGCAAATGCTACTAATGCTTTGCCCAAGCTTGCACCTTCTAGGGAAAAAGAATTGATGGATCAAGTTGCAAGCCTCAAGAGTAGTGTGGAGAAGCTCTCAAGAGGAGAATACATCCACAAGGAAATTCTCTTCAACAATGCACGTGACTATGGCAAGAGAGGTCTTGGTTCATTTCCGGAGCCAAATTAAGGCACTACTCCTTCTCCGGAGATCAAGATAAGCTTCATCAAGGAAGTTGGTTCATATTGCCAACATTGCCAAGTCACCGGGCACCACACTAGGGAGTGCACTTTACCATCACGTCCTCTTCCTAAATTACCCAAGAATTATTCTTCAATGTTTCAAAATAACCATTTTCTCTTGAGTAAAGTGAAGGGCAAGGTGAAGGCCAAATTCATTGGCAAACTCACTAAGGAGTCAAAGAAGAAGCTCCCCAAGCAACTTTGGGTCCCAAAAGCTCTTGTCACACATGTGCAAGGCCCAAAGCTTGTTTGGGTTCCTAAAACTCAAAAGTGAATTCTCATGTGTGTAGGTGAACTACAAAGCCGGTGGAAAACATTGGGTACTTGATAGCGGTTGCTCTCAACACATGACCGGCAATGATAGCATGTTCACCTCCCTTGAAGACCCCGGCGATCATGAACACGTCACCTATGGTGATAACTCAAGGGGAAAAGTTTTAGGTTTGGGTAGAATAGCAATTTCTAAAGATTTATCTATTTCTAATGTTTTGTTTGTAGAAGCACTTAGTTTTAATCTTATTTCAATTGCTCAATTGTGTGATCTTGGACTAACGTGTGCCTTTGACAAGAATGGTGTTGTAGTAACTCATGAAAAAGACAAGTCATTGGTATTCACGGGGTTTAGGCATGGCAACATTTACTTGGTGGATTTCTCTTCAAAGCAAACAAGTACCATGACATGCCTCTTCACCAAGTCTTCTCTTGGGTGGCTTTGGCATAGAAGAATTGCTCATATTGGCATGAGCAACCTCAAGAAAGCCCACAAGAGAGGGATGATCACCGGCTTGAAGGACGTCACCTTTGACAAGAACAAGCTATGTAAAGCATGTCAAGCCGGGAAGCAAGTTACAACACATCATCCCATCAAGACGATGTTGTCTACCTCCAAGCCGCTCGAGCTACTACACATGGATCTCTTTGGTCCAACTACATACAAGAGCATTGGTGGTAACCTCTATTGCCTAGTAATCGTTGATGATTTTTCACGTTACACTTGGGTTATGTTTCTAGGCGATAAGGGTGAAACTCCGGAACTCTTCAAGACATTTGCAAGAAGAGCTCAAAGGGAGTACAACTCCCCAATTGTGAAGATCCGGAGTGACAACGGCACCGAGTTTAAGAACATGAAGATTGAAGAATGGTGCGATGAAGAGGGCATCAAGCATGAGTTTTCCGCCACCTACACGCCTCAACAAAATGGAGTGGTGGAAAGAAAGAACAAGACTCTCATCACCCTAGCTAGAGCAATGTTGGATGATTATGGCACGTCCGAGAAATTTTGGGCGGAAGCAATCAACACGGCGTGTCATGCATCCAACCGAGTGTATCCTCACCGACTCCTCAAGAAAACTCCATATGAGCTCATCACCGGGAAGAAACCAAATATATCATACTTTCGAGTCTTTGGTTGCAAATGCTTCATCTACAAGAAGAAAAGGCTCGGTAAGTTTGAAAGTAGATGTGATGAAGGTTTCTTTCTTGGTTATGCATCAAACTCCAAAGCATATAGAGTATTCAATCAAACCTCCGGGTTAGTTGAAGAAACATGTGATGTGGAGTTTGATGAATCTAATGGCTCCCAAGAGGAGGTTGTTGGCTATGAAAATGTAGGTGATGAGGAGATTGATGAAGCTTTGAAGAAGATGTCCATTGGGGATATCAAGCCGGAAGAGGTGCATGAAGACAATGATCAAGGGGGAGGACCTTCCTCATCTACACCAAGCACCTCCACGGCGCCCCAAGTGGATGAAGATCAAGAAAAAGATGATACACAATCTCAAGAAGATGTGCCAACGCCAACACCCCAAGTTCAAGAACAAGAAGAGCAAAGTGTTCCACCACAAGCACAAGTCACTCATGATCCACCCCAACAAGCATCAACGCAAGTACCGCTAGTGAAGCATGGTCGCATCACCAAGGATCATCCAATTGGTCAAATCATTGGTAGTCCTTCCAAGGGAGTAAGAACTCGCTCTAAACATGCTTCATTTTGCGAATATCACTCGTTTGTTTCTTGTATTGAACCCACTAGCATAGAGGAAGCGCTTGAGGACTCGGATTGGGTGGTGGCCATGCAAGATGAGTTGAACAACTTCACCCGCAATGAAGTTTGGGTCCTCGAAGCTCCTCCAAAAGACAAGAACATCATCGGCACCAAGTGGGTCTTCCGGAACAAGCAAGATGAACATGGGGTGGTGGTACGCAACAAAGCAAGACTTGTGGCAAAAGGGTTTTCTCAAGTCGAAGGTTTGGATTTTGGTGAAACTTTTGCTCCGGTCGCAAGACTTGAAGCTATCCGTATCCTTCTTGCTTACTCTTCACATCATAACATTAAGTTGTATCAAATGGATGTGAAAAGTGCATTCTTAAATGGCGTTATTAACGAACTTGTTTATGTTGAGCAACCTCCCGGGTTTGAAGATCCGAGGAATCCTAACCATGTTTATAGGTTGCACAAGGCACTCTATGGGCTCAAACAAGCTCCAAGGGCTTGGTATGAGAGGCTTCGTGACTTCCTAATCATGCAAGGCTTCAAGATCGGGAGGGTGGACACCACGTTGTTCACAAAAGACGTCAACGGGGATCTTTTCATTTGTCAAATTTATGTTGACGATATTATCTTTGGCTCAACTAATGATTTACTAAGCCATGAGTTTGCTACCATGATGTCTAGGGAATTCGAGATGTCCATGATTGGCGAATTGACCTTCTTCCTTGGTTTTCAAGTCAAACAAATGAAGGAAGGGACATTCATCCATCAAGAAAAGTATACTAAAGATATCTTGAAGAAGTTCAAGATGGATGAGTGCAAGCCAATCAAGACACCCATGGCAACCAATGGGCATCTCGACTTGGATGTGGACAGTAAACCGGTTGATCAATCCCTCTATCGTTCTATGATAGGGTCTTTGCTTTACCTTACCGCATCTAGGCCCGATATAATGTTTAGTGTGTGCTTGTGTGCCCGCTTTCAAGCTAACCCAAAGGAGTCACACCTTTCGGCTGTGAATAGGATCCTTCGGTATCTCAAGCACACTCCTAGCATAGGCTTGTGGTACCCCAAAGGCGCTAGTTTAGATCTCTTGGGATACTCGGATTCGGATTTTGCCGGAAGCCGTGTGGATCGCAATAGTACCTCCGGGGGTTGCCACTTGCTTGGGCGTTCTCTAGTTTCTTGGTCAAGTAAGAAGCAAAATTCCGTGGCTTTGTCCACCGCGGAAGCAGAATATATAGCGGCCGGTGCATGTTGTGCCCAAATCCTATATATGAAGCAAACCCTTTTGGACTTTGGTGTGAAACTAGATAGGATCCCACTCCTTTGTGACAATGAAAGTGCCGTAAAAATTGCCAAGAATCTGGTTCAACACTCTCGCACAAAGCACATTGATATTCGCCATCACTTCTTGCGTGATCACGAAGCCAAGGGGGACATTTCCCTTCAAGGTGTGAGATCCGAGGAGCAATTGGCGGATATATTCACAAAACCTTTAGACGAGAGTACCTTTGTTAGGCTAAGGAATGAGCTTAATGTGTTAGATGCGGCAAACGTCATGTAAGTTGCCATGTCATATAGAAAAATGCATACATATAGGACACTTGTCTAACCATGGTAAGATAGTGATGAGCAAGGGTTTAGCTAGAGGTGGTGGTCCACTTGTTTTCCTCTAGGCTTGTAGAAAGGCTCATCATGAAGAAGCTTCCCGTGGGTTCAAACTTGACAAGTAGATCTTAATTTCTTGTTATGCATTTCTTGTCATATAGATGTGCACTTCATGTTTACTTTACTTTCGCATGTGGTTGTAGCTTGCATTATCATTGCATGCGTAAGGGTCACAAAGGAGATCACTTGATGAAAATGAGACTTGTTTTCATATACAAGATCTTAATTCATGAAAAGTGAAAAGAGCAAAGTGTTAGGTGCGTTATTGCCTAGTGAGCAATGTCATGATGAGTTTGAAGCTTTCTATCTTCAATATTCCTATGACATGGCTCATACATTTTATTTGGCGTTTTGTCTCTCTTGCGGCTTTTCCTTGTGTTTGAAAAGAAATTTATTTAAGCAAGTGTGCTATCCTATTTATTTTGAGGGGTAAAGTCGCCTATGCAAGTCCATTAACTTGAGTTTATTTGAATCTTATAAGTTTATTGGACTTAGCATAGAAGAGTGAGCTGAGAGAGGGTTTTCGGGTTCACCGGTTAAACCGACGTTCAATGGAGCATCATCATCGGTTTAACCGGCGTTACTAAGTTTTGTCTCAGCTCAGTCAAGTTTCAGGCGTTCAACCGGCGTACACAAATTTCAGATCATCGGATCAACCGGTGAATGTAAACTCAGTTCCAACCCTGCAATCAACCGGCGATGGAAGCGTTCAACCGGCGAGTTCAATTTCTCAGCATCGGTTCAACCGGCGTTCAGATGCATATTTAATGGAGCCTCGGGTTAACTACACCGACGAAATCAACCGGCGTTCAAACCCTACTCGTCGGATCGACCGGCGTTAAAGATTTTTGCAGGGCCCACTTGTCATATATCTCTTGACCCCGCGCCGTCGGCCCTTCTTCCTCTTCAGTTTCCCGACTCCTCGCCGCCATCCTCCATCGCCGCCGCCGCTCCACGCTACTCCACGCCGCTCCACGCCGCCATTGCCGTGCGCCGCCGACGTGCACCATCCCCGCGCACCCGCGCCGCCGCTCTGCGCCGCCCAGCGCTGCCCGCACGCACTCTGCGCCGCCCGCGCGCGCTGCTCGTGGCCGCCGTCGCCCACTGCCGCGAAATCGCGCCGCCACCGCAGATCCTCGCCACCACAGCTCCACGACAGCAAGCTCCTGCCATCCCACACTGCACCACTCAATCCCACGCGCCAGCACGCCATCCACCTTTGCCATCCGCAGCGTGCACACCAAGTGTTCGACGCTTTGCCGAAGCCGCATTCTTGCACTGCTTTCGCGTCGCATTCGTGTTTCCACACTCCCGCGTCACACTTTAGCCACCGTGAGTCGAGATGGGTCGCGAGAAGAGAAAGGGGAAGGAAGTTGTGGTCGAGAAGCCCGCTCGCAAGCGGACTCGTGCAGAGAAGGAGGCCGAGAGGGCCGAGATGGTGGCCAAGGCCGCCGAGGAGCAGGCATCAGGCCGCGCTCGTCCGTTCCAGATCAGGGAGGACCCCAGAGGCAGAGGCAGAGGCAGAGGCAGGGGCATGGGTAGAGTCAGAGGTGCCAGGGCCACCAGAGCCGCGACGGCAGCAGCAGCAGAGTCAGATCAGTCAGATACAGCTGCAGATTCAGATTCAGAGGCAGAGCAGTCCGAGCAGTCTCAGGGGCAGAGCACACAGGAGTCACCGACTCTACGACGGTCTGGCCGCACTCGGCAGACATCCCCAGCAGCAGAGACTTCACCAGCGACCGAGCGTCGCACTGGACCGAGGACGCGAGGAGGTCACCAGCCACAGGAGCCTCGCAGGTCCATAGCTGCAGCAGCAGCAGCTCGTAGAGCCGAGGCCCTAGAGGCCGAGCGCGCAGTGTTCCGTATGGACACTGTTGTGCGTCTGGAGCCAGGTGTGCTGCTCCAGAACTTGACCAAGGCCAATGCGGCGAAGGTCAAGAGGCTCAGGTGGAGTGTTCAGGAGGAGGACTGGTTCCCCGTGACCCGTGACAGCCGAGTCGACCGTAGGTTCTGGACGCTTCTTCAGGCCAGTTTCTACGAGACCTACCAGAGGCGGGGTCACAGGATCTTCCCGCACAGAGTGCTTGACTGGGTGTCTCTGAGGACAGCCGCAGGGGGAGCAGATGTCAGAGAGCACTTCGCTCACTTCAGGGGCCTGCCCAGGTTACTCCAGATTGAGCAGAACAGATATATTGAGGACTGGGTCAGAGTCTTCTATGCCACGGCCTGGATTGCTCCCGAGCATCGAGCAGTACACTTTGTTTATGGAGGCCAGGTCTTTGGTTTGTCGAGAGCGACGATAGCAGGGATTCTCGGAGTTGACTTAGTTGACGTCTCCCTGCACGAGATGGTTTACGGAGATGCAGATCCACCGCGCAGAGCGATGATTGGCGGGATTGCACCTTCTCATGAGGCGATCTCTCAGTGTTTCCGCCAGCCGTTCCCTGCCTCCTACGCCAGAGTTCCCAGCCTGCTGACCCCAGAGGCATACGCAGTACACATGGCACTCCGGAGGACTTTGCTACCGAGGAGTGGCTACCCAGAGGGGTTTACAGGACTGCAGCAGCTCCTGCTCCTACACATCCTCACTCACGAGCCGTTTGACATAGTTAACTTTATTCTGGCTGAGATAGAGGATGTGATCACAGACGGGATGGGTGTGGTGCGACAGTTTCCCTTTGCACACTGGATCAGCTATATATGTTCTATGATTGTGCCAGCAGAGTCACCCATCAGCGCTCCCTACCGTCACGACGAGGCTCCCCGGTTCCCAGTTTACCGACCGACAGCTCCACAGGACCGGAGGAGGGGCAGACAGGCAGAGAGAGCTGCCATGGCACAGTTGTCACCAGAGGCACAGGCCCGTGTGGCACAGGAGGACGAGGCACTGCTTGCCGCCGAGGCACAGCTTCCCGGAGGAGAGGATGAGATACACTGGTCTGAGCTTGAGTCAGACTCCTCCGAGGACGTAGAGTACTTCCCTGCAGCAGCCCCAGCTAGTCACGACCACGAGGCAGGGGGGTCTAGAGAGCCAGCTCCAGAGTCACCAGCAGCTGCTACAGTCTCTGAGTCTCAGGTGACTCAGCCGTCCGAGCTCACTTCACTACTACAGCAGCTCGTGACCCAGCAGAGGGAGGACAGACTTGCTCAGGAGGAGGCCAGGAGAGCCCATGAGGCCCAGATTGCAGCTATTCAGAGAGAGGCAGCCCGAGAGCGTGCAGCGACAGAGGAGCGTTTTGTCGGCCTCATTGACAGAGTTTCACAGAGGACAGACGCTCAGTTCCAGCAGATGCAGCAGGGCATGATGGCGATGTTCGGGATGATCTCACAGCTTTACTCTCACACCGGACTCGCCCCGCAGCAGCCAGGACAGCCAGGCCTTCAGGGTGTTGGAGCACCTCAGCTTGCCGTTACACTAGCTCCAGCCCCTACTGCAGCTCCAGCTACCTCAGCGACACCGGAGACCACGTTCTCGATGTCCGCATTACTTGGGTCTGCTGGTCGTCCACTGTTCTCTCCACTGCCAGCGACCACACTCTTTCAGGACTCACCGTCAGCGGTTCAGTCGGTCGCCCTCCCTTCCTCACTTCAGGCAGCACCTTCAGGGGGAGGAGCAGTAGAGGAGTCCCTGCTTCCACAGTCGACGCAGCCGGCAGCTTCAGCGGTCACTTCTTCGGATATTGATACTTCTTCCGCTGGCCCGGTTACGACTTCTACGGATCCTCTACCAGGCAGTGCCAGCACGAGAGCCTCCACGACAGTCACTCCCCCAGTGAGCTCAGACCCAGACCAGCAGCTTCCGTCTGTCACCGAGGGTGAGAGTTCTCCGTCCGACGACGACGACCCGGACCGCTTCGTCGCCGTACCACGACAGCACGACCCGTAGCTCGCCTTTTGGTGCTTTGATGCCAAAGGGGGAGAGGTGTTAGGGGGAGCACCAGAGTTAGGGGGAGGGTAGAGCTAGAGAGAGCTCGTAGTTATCAGGACTTTGATATTCTTTGTATCACATTTGGTGTTAGTTCATGGATATGTACATTTGTCGCTTGAGTATGCCGTGCTTTGAGACATATCTATGAATTTCGTTTGAGCCGTTGAGCTCTTTGGTCCTTCTTTTCGAGTTCGCTTGTGTTTATCTTGCTTTATCTCTCTCGCTCTCTCGTTATTTATGGTTATGTTGTCATCAATCACCAAAAAGGGGGAGATTGTAAGCATCTAGGCCCTCAAGGTATGTTTCGGTGATTAATGACAACCATTATTGTGACTAATGAGTTTGTGCAGCTTAATAGATCATTATCGCTCATTTGGTCATATGTCAAAAGAGGCCCCTCAATTTCATTATTCAAAAAGGCGATCTCGGTATTCAACTCAATTTTATGTCAAGACTAAGGATCTTTCTAGTCCTAAGTGTCATAAGGTTGAGAAGGACACTTAGGTTAGTATAGGTTTTATAGTTTTGTAGTGATCGCACTATTAAGAGGGGTTAAGGCTAAGTAACTTGAGCATGGACATGATCATTTGAAAATGGATGCACACTATGGTCACTCAGGTTTCTAGAAGTTCAAATAAGTGGTTCTCAAACTATATCTCAAGAATATTTGGATTTCATTCAAGACTCAAATCAGAAAAGACAAAATCAGAAAAAGTCTATACACCGGTTTAACCGACGCTCTCAATTTTCTATACGTTGGTTAAACGAAGTCAGCAGAGTCTGGACAAATTCAATACACCGGTTAAACCGACGTGTTTGAATTTAACGTCGGTGCATTGGTCCAGAGTTGGTTTTTCCAGGGAAATTCAAGTTCTATTCACCGGATTAACCGACGCTGTTTGAATCAAGACGTCGGTGCAATTGACCAGTGAGATGGTTTTTCAGAGGAATTTAAAAGTTGTACTCACCGGTTAAACCGACGATAGGTTTGAGTTAACGTCGGTGCAGTTATCCAGAGACTTGGTTTTCCAGTGGTTCAGTGGACAACTACACTCACCGGTTAAACCGATGCTACGTCGGTTAATCTGCCCCAGTTGTAACGGCTAGTTTTCAGAAGAGGCAGTTTACATTCACCGGTTAAACCGACGATGACAATGGGGGGTACGTCGGATTAACCGGCGCTACGCAGTTTTCTGGCAGCTTTTCTCCAACGGCTCTATTTGTGTGAGCTGCCTATATATACCCCTCCAATGGGTCATTTCGCCCACTCTTGACACCAGGAAACATCCAAACACTCATACCATAGTCAAGAGCCACCTTGAGCTTCATCATTCACATACTTGTGCATTCAATCAATCAAGAAGCAAGATTAAGGACTTGAGTAGAGAGAAGCTAGTGTGCATCCGTTCTTGGTGATCGGTTCTTGCTCAAGTGAAGGCCTTAGCTTGTTACTCTTGGTGATTGGCATCACCTAGGCGATCTTGGTGATCGAGGTGTTTCTCGCGGAGCTTGCCAAGGATTGTGGGAGCCCGGAGAAGAAGATTGTACGTGGCTTGATCTCCACCACGCCGGGATGGTGAACGGAGACTCTTAGTGAGCGCCCTCGTCTCGGTGACTTGGGAGGTGACAATACTCTTTGTGAGTGTCACAACGTGGATTAGGGGTGTGTGCCAACACATCGATACCACGGAAAAAAATCCGGTTGTCTCTTGTCCATTCCTTTTATTCAAGCATTTTCTTTCATGCAATTTACTCATGTGCTTGACTTAGAGATCATAACTTAGCTCTACCTTGCTAGGCTTTACTTTGTTTTAGCTCTCTTAGCTTGTGTTAGTAGCTTAGTTATCCGGTTGGTGAATTGGTGCCCTACTAGCATTGCATAGGATAAGGTTGCTTTACTTTGTTTTAGAATTTGAAAAAGGCCCAATTCACCCCCCCTCTTGGTCCATCGATCCTTACACCGGGCCCTACCTCGGCCGCGCCATTACTTCACCACTGCTACGCGCCACCATCTCTCCCTGCTCATCTCGTCGCTCGTGCCGCCCCGGCGAGCCGCCCACCCGCAGAGCCGCATACGGCGCCCGCCATTGTCACCGGCGGCTCCTGTGCACGCCCACGCGCAGCACGCACGGCACTGCTCCACGCGCTCCACGCGACCCGGATGCCCGCCGCGCCGCTTGCGCCTGCCCGAGCCGTCCCGTCACCCGGATGCCGGCCTCGCCGCCCGCATCGCCGCACTGCGACACCGAGTGCCATTAAGGCTCACCGCGCCGCTCGCTGGCCTCCACCGCACGCCGACCGCTCCACCGCCTTTCCTCGCCTATAAAGAGGCCCTCCGCGTCGCCCTCAAGCTCTGCACGCCGCCCAGCCCCACGCGCCCCCTCCTGAGCCATGCATCGCCGCCGCCGCTAGCGCCTCCGCTCGCCGCCGCCGGCCTTCGTGGCCAAGCCGCCTCGCTTCATCCCAACCCAAGGTGAGTAGGGGGATAGGATCCTCTCGCCCTGCGGCCCCTTTTCCCCCTAGCCCCGGCCGCCGCCAGGCCCTGCAGCGCCGCCGCACCGGCCAGAGCCGCGCCGCCGCACCGCTGCCATAGCTCCCCTCCCTGCGGGCCTCCTTCCCTGAAATCGAGGGGGGGATCGAACCCCCGCACCTCCCTACCCCTTTTCCCCCTCCTCCCAGCCGCCACCGTGGCCCAGGGCTGCCGGCCAGGCGCCGCCGGTGACCGCCCCTCCCTTCCTCTGTTTCCCGTGGAGGGAGGAGGAAGAAGGTGGCTTTTTGCCACAAAACCCCCTGCCTTTTTCTCTATTCTATTAAGAACCCTCCCACCTCTCTAGTACTTTTACAAAAGAGACCTTCCTATTTTCCCTATTCACAAATAAACCCTCCACCGTATAAACATAATTCTTACTATACCCCTGCCCCTTTTTAGAGTAACCTGTGTATTTCTAGAAATTACATCCAAGTCCTTCCCTTTCTGAAACTAATTACAAAGAAGACCCTTGAACCCCGGTTTAACCCTGAACCCCTCTTTAACTCGTCATTTCATGCGCCAAAAATCCTCTAATCACCTCCAAACTTTACCACGCCATTTCTAATATATTTTTGGCCGTTCCATTAGAAAACTGCCCAAAAATATTACTCCTGTCTCCATATCTTAATTGTTCTTGATTCGAGCTCAACGATAAAACCTTTATTTCTTTTTTTGATTGTGTGCTTGTTTGTGTGCGTCGTAGATCACGGTGTGAACGAGGGAGAACCTGTCGACGAGTAGTACTGCGAGCAAGTGAATGAGGACTAGTACCGCGACCCCGAACCCGAAGGATAGTATCTCGATCAGGACTTCCCGGAAGGTTTTGAAGACGGCAAGTTCAATCCCGCGCCTTTGATGCATGTTTTGTCCTAGTTTTTTTATAAACACAACCTAATTGGCCTGTTTTACAAAACTGCATATGTTTTGACTACTGAAAACTTGGTTGGATAGCCACCCCTTGATTTGCTATAACCATTCCTTGACCACCTAGATTAATGTTTGAATGTGATTTGTTTAGACGTTAATCGCTGCTAGAACGCTTAGGACCTTAAACACGGTATAACTTGTTTTATAAAGAGAAAATGTGTGAGTGTGTGGGAAGGGAAAATGTGGAAATTTTTGAAAACCAAAAGAAAGACGAGATGGATGGCACTTCTGTGTGAATTGCCAAAAGGTGTGCTCGTACCTGTGTGGTTGAGCAAGGAAGGGAGATATCCATCTTGTCACAATTAAGGACCGAGTTAGTGTGTCATCTTGCCTAACTCCACTATCGTGCAAACCACTCGACCGTTGTATGGGCAACGGCTTAGCATAAACCCCACTAGTTAGTCTGATAGCCATCAAGAGAGCTGAGAGCAACGGGTGACCAAGGAGAAGGGATATGCTCTGTGTGACTTATGCCCCGGTTAGACCTCGGTGATAGGTCAGTGACCCCTTGGTGAATTCTGTGGTGGCTAGTCAGGTCTAGCTAAGGTGGGTAATGGCTTTGTTGGGATCTGCACCGACACTAAGGTGATCGTGCTGTGGTACCCCGCTTGTGAGTAAAGTTGCACACCTCTGCAGAGTTAAAATCTATTCGAATAGCCGTGCCCATGATACTGGGGGAGTTACGGTTTGGTCACACAACTAGTGTTTCTTCTGGGAACGGATAGGATGGCGTGAGTGGTTTTGGAAAAGTGTCCGGCAGTTGTGCCGTGTGCTACGGCGGATGAGGAGTCCAGTAGCAATTTAAAACTTGGATCCTGTGTGGATCAACCCTATGTGTTACTCAGTGCAAGACAATGGCTTTTGAAAACCCCTTTCGTACAAATAAACCCATGCATAAAAAATAGCTTTCCGCAAATTAAACCCTAGCCTTATTCTTGGTCTACCCTGTGCATTATATTCTGTTTATACCCCCTCCGTGGGTGTGGTTGGACTTGCTGAGTACGTTTGTACTCACCCCATTCTTAGTTTTTACAGAGGAAGATCCAGACTTCGTTCCCGAAGACGTTGAGTAGAGGTTCCGTCCTGCACCCAACCTTGCCTGTGGATAGGGTCACCCACAGGAAGCTCCGTATGGCGCAAAACTCTGATGACCTCTTCGTAGTTAATGTCGTTGTGTGGGTTTTAGTTGTTATCCTCGCGATAGTGGCGCTTCACTGCCCATTATCGCGTAGAGTTGTACGGTGATGTACCATCTGATGTAATAAATGTGTTATCAGCCTTCTGGGACTGATATTTGTATCATATTTAAGTCTTCTCATATGAGGGGACGCTTCATCCATCCATCCATCCCAAAAATACCGGTATATAGATGAACCGGTACCTATGCTATCATAGGTACCGGTTCATCTACGTACTGATACTTTTGGGGTGGACCTTTGGCGTGTTTTCTAGTAGTGACCCCACATACAGTAAAACCACTCGCCACCATAAGTTACCATTTCCACTTACTGCCCACTTTAGAGCATGATAAAATTTTCCTCAAGCTCTTTTTGATAAAGGATTTTTTGTTGTTGTAATGTTTGTCAAGTTTTCATGAAATTCACAATTTTTGAATTATGATCTACTATGTTCGTCTTCCTTTCCTAATGTCCATATTAGTATGTTGGCGAACAATATGCTTGCTCAACTGCTTTGTTGTTCAAGGACAAGTACCAAAAGCTGAAATAATTGTGCCAATATCCAAACTTGGAGTTAGCTCCTGCAACAAATGTAAATTGACATCCCTTGGTCATTGTAGGTAGAAGGCAAGCAGGGGTGGACCCAACGTGGGGGCAGGGGGCTGAGCCCCCCCCCCCCCCCCACATTTTTTTTTGGCCATGGATGAGGTAGAAGAAAAGGAGGAGGAAGAAGAAGAAAAAGAGAGGAAGGAAGAAGGAGAAGGAGAAATAATCCCCCTCAATACTTAATTCTTGGATCCGCCACTGAAGACAAGCATATCAATTAGTACTAAGTAATTAAGTAATTATCCTATGATTATTACTCCCCGATAAATGCGATGGGTATCAATTTCTATAACAGTAATCACTAAAAAGTAGGTGGTAATTCTCACTATTGTTTACAACAACGATTCAAATTTTTTGACAGATTAGCTTTTGTCGGTGCTGCGAAAACGGAGTCCTGCACAGTGACAGTACGAAGGCATGCTGACTTGCTGAACTGCTGACCACTGTGCTACTGCCCAGCAACGAGACCCTCCCGCCGTCACCGACCCATTAAGACGCTGACGCGTAGGGCCCACGTAACAAGCGCTGCCGGGCCCCACCGATCCCGCGAGTCACCCAACTTGCCCCGACAGCCCCCGATCCCGTCGGTCACGCTTGCCCCCACGCCGCCCGCACGTGCGCTCAACCCCTACGCTAGCTGACACGTGGGCCCGAAGCATACGACCCACATGTCAGTCAGCGAACCCGGCCTCCCGCCCCACGTGCCAGGCTGCCAGCTGAGAGCTGATGCCGAGCACGACACGCCGCTCCACGTGTCTCTACGCCACCTTCTTCAGGAGACGCCTTTTACAAAACCCGCCTCCACCTTCTCCTCTCGCAGCCGAGGCGCCTTCCACTGCCCAGCTATAAGGCCGCGCGGCGGGGCCGCGAGCGCGCTGGGCGGTCGAGACATCACCACCACCTCCACCGAAAGCTCGCCACTCTCCTACTTCCCCCACCTGTCTATCCATCACGAGCGAGCCCAGCGGCTGCAGATATGGCGTCGCCTCCGGCCGACGTGGACCTGGGCAAGCTCAGCTACGAGATCTTCTCCCTGCTCGAGAGCAAGTTCCTCTTCGGCGGCGCGGCCGGCGGCGTCGGCTCCGTGCCGGGCACGCCGGCGCGGGCGGACTCCGCCGGGGAGGACAGGGGCCGGGTGCGGGTGCTCGCGATCGACGGGTGCGGGCCGGGCCCCGGCGACGCGCTGCTGGCGGCGGTCGCGCTCGCGAGGCTGGAGGCCGCGCTGCGGGAGCGCGCCGGGGACCCCGGCGCGCGCGTCGCGGACTTCTTCGACGCCGCGGCGGGCGCCGGCGCCGGGGGCGTGCTGGCGGCGATGCTGTTCCTCAGGGGGGAGGACGGGCGCGCGCGGTACACGGCGGCGGACGCGCTGGCGTTCGTGGCTGCGAGCCTCGGGAGGAGCAGGCAGGGCGGGTGGGGCGGCGAGGGCGCGCGCCGGAGCCGGTGGGCGGCCCTGCTGTTCCGCCGCGGGGAGCGCTCCCCGCTGCGCCGGGTGTTCGGGGACGCCACGCTCAGGGACACCGTCGCGCCGCTGCTGGTGCCCTGCTACGACCTCGCCACGGCGGCGCCGTTCCTCTTCTCCCGCGCCGACGCCGTCGAGAGCGACAGCTTCGACTTCCGCCTCCGCGACGTCTGCGCGGCCACCTGCGCCGGCGGGGCCGCCGCCGCCGCCGTCCGGTCGATGGACGGGCGCACGGCCATCGCCGCGGCGTCGGGGGGCGTCGCCGCCATGGGCAACCCCGCCGCGGCCGCCATCACGCACGTGCTCCACAACAAGCAGGAGTTCCCGCTCGCCGTCGGCGTCGACGACCTCCTCGTCGTCTCCATAGGCTCCGGATGCTCCGCCGCCGCCGTGGCCGCAAGCGCCACCCCTTCCGCCGGCTGGCGGACGCCCATGCCCCCTCGCTCGCCGTCGCCCGCCGAGATGGTCCGCCTCACCGCCGAGGGCGTCGCCGACATGGTAAGTTCGCAACCAATCAAACAACCTCCCCTGATTTGTTACTCCAGTTGTTAGTAATCCCATCCCTCCATCCTGCATCTGACGGCTGCCGCCCAACATTTTCCTCTTTCTTTCAATAACCATGGTAAAAAAAAGGACTTAAATTTACCGCGCCCTCTCTGCAGGTCGACCAAGCAGTGGCCATGGCGTTCGGGCACACGTGCGGGCGCAACTACGTTCGTATCCAGGTGGGTCAGCGCGAAAGAGTTACCGAATTACTACTGCATTGTTTGTTTTCTTTTTACTTTTTTACCGACATCCCTCCATCCAAGCACCAAGCCTGGAGAATTTATCGTAACAAACATTTTGTCGTCGACGTGCGGACTTCACTACTCCAGGCGGCGTCGCCGGCGTGCTCCGGGAAGAAGGCGCTGAGCTCGCTGGACGCGAAGAAGGCGGTGGCCGCGGCCGACGGCATGCTGACGCAGCGGAACGTGGAGGCGGAGCTGTTCCGCGGGCGGCGGCTGTCGGAGAAGTCGAACCGGGAGAAGCTGGACGCGTTCGCGGCGGAGCTGGTGAAGGAGCAGGAGCGGCGGGCGCGCAGCCCGGGCCTGCCCAACGTGGTGATCAAGCAGGCGGCGACGCCGCGGCCGTCGTCGGCCACCACCGCCTCCTCCGCCACCGCCACCGCCCGCACCACCTCCACCATGCCGTCCCCGGCGTCGCAGGGCTCGTACGGCCGCTAGCTGCCGCCGTTATAAGTTTTGTACATGCCGTGGACAGAGGAAAGGGGGGCTCTTCTTCCTCCGTTTTTTTTTCTTTCTTTTCCCGTTCTTTCATTTCATTTCTTCCACGCCACGTGTCGCCGACACGTGGGCCAGGCCGGCAACGAGCTTGAACTAAGTTATGTGATATGGGGAAGTAAAAGTAACTTATATGCCAACCGGCGAAGGATCGGAGCAAAAACTCATCGAGTTTTTCCAAAGTTCAGACGGTGATCAAAGTCTAGCTTAGGATAATGGTGTTGGCTGAAGCTCGCATGAAAAAAAGAGGTAGATTTGGATGCTTTACAAAAGTTATACGCTTTTTCCACCTCAATCTCCCTCCAAGTAGTTTGAAACGGACGCCGCTCATCAAGTCATCATCATCATCATCTTAGGCTTAATTGTGCATTAGATGGGGTGTTAATGGAGTACTTGCAGAGACCGATTGGTATGTGCAAGCTTTCAATCATTTACTGGACCTGGCCGTAGGTACTGTTTCCCTCCTCTCCTTCCTCCAATCCTCCCAACAGCACCTTGGCGTACTGGACCGATGGATTCATGGAAGCTCTTTATTTTGTCTGCGGCTTGCTTTCAAGTGAGGGCCGGGGGAGGGGGAAAAGAAGCAGAGAAGTATGAGACTTGAAGGCTGCATAAAGCTGCTGCGAGTAGCTTCGGGTACGAGCGAGCATGGTGGAGAGTAGCTTGCTTGGTTCCTTGTGTGTGTGCAGTGCAGGGGACGAGGACGAGGACGCACGCCTGCAAGTGCAAGCCAGCCGCTCATGGTGGTGACAAATCTGCTTCATTTGGTCAGGGATGATTAGCTTAGGACCTGTTTGGTAGAGCAGCAGAGCTCCAGCTATAGATTCTGGAGTTTGTACGTGGTGCAAGAACAAAACGGGTCGGTCAACTTAATGCCATCTCTCATGACTTTTGTTTAAAAAGTTTCTGGAGTTAGCATGACCGGCTTCAAAGTTTCTTGGAGGTCAAATTTTGGCACGAGAAATGGCCCGAGTGGTTCCCTGGTTCCCGTCCAGAACGGATGGAACATTACCGAATAACTTGGGGTGCAAAAACCAAAAGCGCGCGCAAGGTCAGCTGTTGATCACTTCACGCCTGAACTTTGACCTGCAGAGGCAGCAAGTGAGCCTCCATCTCCATGGACGTGGAGCTGAACCCACCAAACTGCCTTGTCAGGATTCAGGAGCTAGGACGACAAGCAAGTCCGTGTTTCTGCTTCTCCGGGCATGTCTTTACCCGTACAGATGGTACATAGTTTTTCTTGAAGTTTTTGTTTGTTTGTTTCGGAATACCTGTTTGTTGTACTGAATTTGCAACAACAACAAGAAGTTGTACTGAATGAATAGCTTATTTGCCGAACTTGTCATGAAAAACACTTGCATTGTCCGGAACGAAACAAAAAGAGGTTCTGCAAAAGTACAAGGAAATTACAGAGGGAACAGAAGGGTTTGTAACTTATGTATACACGGTGGCTGTGTCACTGCTCCTGGATCTAAGAACTAACACTCGTAGTAGACTAACTAATTAATCTGCTGGTTTGAGAGGCTCCATGGATCTCACGGCGCTCCATTGCCGATGCGATCTCCTGAACTCCCAGCTAGCTAGCTACTCCGATCCACACGTACGTTACGTGCGCATTTGTTTTTACCCCGGTGGGGCCCCTGGTGCAGCCACTGCCACAGACACAGCTGGGTGATCTCTCGCTCGCTCTGCGCTGCGGAGTACGAAGCAGACGCAGCAGAGAGAGTCACAGCGTGCGTGCTGGTGGCTGGTGCTGGCCACAAGTCAACGGCCGCGGCGACTTGGTCAGAGAATCGAAGGAGGGAGGTTAATTGAAATCAGTAAATTAAACCTGGAGCGGAGTAAAAATACGGCCGCCGGAGATGCTACGGCGTCTAGCACTTGGATTTACGTACCGACGTCCGAATCGTGCACGTGTCCCCTGGTTAGTAACTAATCGTGGTACTTTGACCCCGCGTTTTTCACCGTCCCCGAGCACGCAGCTGTCACCGGCCCCGATCGAGAGGCGTACTATTTTTAATCTTTTAACAGGGGCGGGGTGGTCTTTACTTGCCTCTGATCTGCTCGGCATTGCAACTTAGGAATTAGGCTCTCCGCACTCATCACTCTCTAAATTCACTCTCCAAAAATAAAATTTCTGCCTAGTCATCGAGATTCTCCTCTCTATATTCAGTTTCGCTGCGCTCGTTCACTCTCTATATCTCTACTCTATCCCAACTATCATATATTTTATTCAACCATCTCCACCTAACATGTCATTTTCTTTTCCTTTTCTTTTTTTTCTCTTTTTCCCCTTCTTTTCTTTCCCCTCGTCCGTCTCGCCCCCTGCCCTGCTCTCTGTCTCTCTCTGTCGACCCGCCGCCGCTAGCCTCTCTCCCTCCCTCGCGGCGCGGAGGTGCCGCCGCCCATGGCGTGTTCGGCCACGCCACCTCGCTGGTGAGCCGCGGGCTCGGCCCTCCGCCCCCTCCCATGGCCGCGCGGCGAGCGGGTGGCTCCAGGCGGCCAGCGCGCCGAGCGCCCGAGGCCGGGGGCGGCGAGGTCCAGGAGCGGACGGGGCGGGGGCCCGGACATGCCCCGTCGTGTCCGTGCAGGGGCCCCGCGCGGCTCGAGCTCCGGCCTCCCACCGTCGTCCTCGCACCGGAGCGGGCGGAGCGGCCAAGGCGGCGGGCCACGGCCACGGCACCTCCCCTGCATCAGCGGCCAAATCCGGCCCCGGCGCGACCCATGGCTGCGGCGGCGGGCCCGCGGCACCTGCGCGAGCTCGAGCTCGGCGGCCTCGACGGCCTCGGCGGCGAGCCCAGGCTCGGGGCGGCGGCGGCTGTCCTCGCGGTCCCTGCTCCCCTGCCGTGCGGCGTCCCTCCTCTCCACGGCGCCTCCCTCCCTTCCTCACGGGGCCATGGAGACCACCTCGCCGCGCCAGCTCGCGGCCGAGCTGCAGCGGCCCGCGGCGTGCGGCGGCGCGGCCGGGGCACCCCGCGGCATGCGGCGTCGTGGCGTTGTGGGGGACGACCGGCGTGGATCTAGGCGCCGCCGGCCGGATCCAGGCGGCGCCGGTGGCGGCGAGCTCGAGTAGGGGCGGCGGCCATGGCGGGTAGCGCAGGGCGAGAGGAGGTGCGGAGCCCACGCCGGGAGGCGGCCCGCGCCACGTCGGCGGATGGAGAGCGCGTGCTACTGCGCTCGGAATAAAGAGCCCGGAAGGCAACGCCAAGATAGCGCGCACTTTACAGTGTGCCGCTGCAGCGGGAAAATGGGCAAATCGAACTGCATGCAGCCTCTGTGGCGCATACCGTGCGGGATGCAGAGCCCCAGTGCGGGCAGCCTTAGTTGGGGTCTATTTGGACGGATTAAAGTAAAATGCTAAGCTGTAATATCTATTAGTATACTTATAATTTTATTAATTTTTTAAATCTTAGATGTGTTTAGTCCGTGTAAAAGTTTGTGTTGGTACTGTAGCATATTTTATTAATATTTAACAATTAATATCTAATTATGGACTAATTAGGTTTAAAGGATTCAACTCGTATTAATCAGTTAAACTGTGTAACTGTATTTAATTTTCCATGTATGTGTCCGAAGATTCGATATGACGGGTATTTCAAAAAATTATTTGAGAACTAAACAGGGTCATAGTTAAAATTTAGTCTATTTTATTAACACTTCTATTTGATAAACTATATTAAGATTTATCATTTTTAAATATTAACATGGATTTCGAACGCTCCCCGATACTCCCGTGCAGTGGCGGGGCTGGTAGCGGTAGGTAGCAAAGCCACGGTACCTCCACGTAGAACGCAAATATTAAGAGTTGCTCGGGCGACCAACTATCAAACCATCACACAAGGACTAATAACTATTTTTTATTCTAAAATAAATGTTTTGTTCCTGAATAATTTTTTTATATTGCTGAAACAATTAAAAAATTGTTTCGGAACAAAAAAATTTGTTCTGAAATAAATTTAACTAGACTATACATATGGGCTGATTTGTGGGACTAGTTTAGATCTAAAATATAAAATATAATGTAGTGCGACGTGACCCGAGCAGCGCCCGAGTAGGAGGCGTATTTTTAGTATTTTTAATTTTTTACCTCCGCTTTTCGACGCTCCATTAACTGGCGGCATGCACGCACGTCGGAGGAGGGGTAAAAAATCTTGCGCCAGCCCCATGGCCATGGGCCATGGAAAAGGAAGAGGCGTAACCGCTGTTCATGGTCTCATGGAAGCCTGCGACGCGGCACGTGATCGGTTGGCTGTGGCCGATGATGATGAGTGGTGATTTGTTGTGAGAGAAAAATACTGCTAGCTGGTTGGTGATTAGTAGCTGATGTTGATTTGGTGTGAAAGAAAAAATACTGCTGGCTGGTTGCAGCCGAACCGAATAGTGTAACTGCTGGGGTCGATCATATATATCCATATCTCCGCACTATACGTACGTACCTGTACCGCGAGCTAGAGGAGGTCGTTGCTAGCTACCTACTGCATGCGAACGACGACAACGATCTGTCCCTTCCAGGGTGTATCCGCGTATGTGTGTATAGTAGTGTATAGCAGCATACAGCGCCGCTGTGGCGTCGGCCATTGTACATGTACATGTACAATGCGCTTCAATTCACGGCTGGGTCTGGACTCTGGACCAGCAGCTACTAGTAGTACTAGTATAGCCACCACGTAACGACGACGACAGGGAGATGCATGCATGCATGCCGATTGATAAATGTGAATAAGATATATACCCACCCACCTACTACTACTGCTAGCTGGCACTACTCTAAATCTATACTACTCCATCCTATTAAAAATGTAGATCGTTTTAATGTAAGTGGTTTTTTTTTGCCGTCATGGTTTTGAGTGGAGCCATCTTGCATTCACCGCGTTCGGCAGGCTGGAACTAGAATGGGGTGAGAGAAAAATACTGTTGGGCTGGCTGGAGCTAGAGCTGGTGGCTGGAGTGGTGTGAGAAGAAATTACTATAGCGCTGCAGGGGAGAAGAGCAGCCGAACACAGTGATTGTGTTCTAGACCTTTGGAGTTCATCCAAGACGGGGAGGAAACAAGTTTGGCTTTATTAAAAAAGGATGCATTTAGAAAACAATTATATTTGGAAGATTGTAAAGTAACCTGATTTCATGAAAAATCTATCCCATACGCATCGGAAGAATCCTGTGTTTCCTATGTAAACAAACAGAGATTAAAAGGTATATATTGTCGCTGTAGTACTGAAGCTTGACCAGATATAACAGGAGAGGAGAGTACCAGATACTTCACGTTTGAGTGAAATCCCGCCATGCCAAGCGCACAAGCATGCATAAAAAGCTTCTACTGCAGTTTAAATCTCAACAATTTTAATTCACCACTCAACAAAGATCGAGATAGGAAGAAAAGGTTATCAGCCGCACTTGCTCGTTCCACGGTAAAAGGGACAAAAGGAGGAAATTAAAGTTGCAAGCTGAGTTAGGGGGAAAAAGGGAGAAAATCAAAAGGGAAAACTAAAGTTCCAAGCTGAGTGCGGAGAAAAGGACAAAATGCCAAGAAAACGCACAGGGGACAAGAGAGCAATCCGAGTTCGGTCATGGCGATCGATCACTCAGCAGTGGCCGTGCCACGTGGCACGCGTCGCTGCAATCCGAGGAGCTGGTAGTACTAGACTAGTACTCCACTGTACACTGTAGTGCCGCTAGCTGCTTTGTCCGGGTCCCGGCCGGTCTCCAGCACCAGCAGGCAGCTTCGTTCGTACAGCCAACGGCAGGGAGACGACGGTGACCGGCCGCCGTCGTATCGTGAATACAGGCGTACGGACCTGTACTCATAACTTCACTTGGTAGTAGTACGCGCCCTGCTGGAAATTTCAGAACAGACCAATGATCCAGAAGCTAGCAATGGAGCCATGGGCGATTCAAAACGCTCAAGAAATTCCTGGGGATCTCTAGCCCGGCCTAGCTGCCTGCTGAGCTGGGCGACAAAGTGAAGCCACGACGATGGTAAGTGGCAGTTGGTTACACTTGTCCCCATGAAAGGGAGAAAGTGCAAAGAAAGCTTCTCGAGCTGATGATGATTGATGAGGACCATCATGCATTCATCAAAAGGAAAATTAACAAAAAGTGTTGAGTAACGGGGGCAGCTAATGATGTCCTCCAATTCAGTCCTTGACGCGACCTTTGTTGCCTTTGATGATTGTTGATTAGTGTACTGCCTTATACTATATATAGCTGCAAAGTGACCAAAAGCGGCTCGAGCATCTGCTGCGTGCTAACTGAAGAAAACTAAACTAACCTTACAATTTGCTGATGAAGCTCTTCTTTTTACCTACCAGCCTGCGCCCCTTTTGGTTCTTCTATCCCCATCCATGCATGTGGTTCTTCTCTAGGGCATTTTCTTCTCTCGACACGAACGGTTCTGAATTCTGGCGATTTTCGAATTCAGTGGTCCACGACGAGCTTTTGGCGATGCGACGCGACAAACTTTTCCTGAAATTCAGTGAGCTATCCATTGGGCCATCAGGACCATGCATGTTCGTATGCTCTGTTTGAACTAATCGGTGGCTCGAAAAGTTGCAGGCCGATCGAACAAATCTGGCCGCGGTCTGCACGCTAGATCACCCTTGAATCTTGATTGCTATACTATAGTCTTGATTGGTACCTCCAGCTCCAGCTGCATGTTTGCATGGACAGATTGCATCACTGGAGATGGTGATCAGTGGCAGTGGTACAAGCAGTGTAATGAATGAAGCCTGATTGTCTGAACGAATGAATGATTGGCGCCTTTCTGATCACGCATCGTCGACAATCGTCCCTCGTCCGGCCGGCAAAAGGGCGCCCGCCGGGGTTTAAACCGTCTTCAAGCTGACCAAACGGTGAAGCTGGCGCCATCCGACGTGGCTCACCGTGCCATCATGCATTACAACTTTACAAGGTCATTCAGTTCAGTCGACCAGCTGGACAGACGAATTTCAGTGCAGTTTGAAGAAGTTGCAACTGAATTCCATGACGGCTCGATCTTTTCAAACAAGCACTGTCCCTTGATCCTATTCCTATCTACTAGTAGCAGTGGTATAGGCCCTCCTTTTCAGGTCAAAAGTCGCCGCTCCAGACGGCAAGAATTCGAAACCGGAGACACTCCAATTCGGCAATTCCTGACTGGAAATGGAGCTCTGCTTCAGTTCAGTCTCCTCCATGTCTGAATCCGGAGCGCTGCTGATCGCTATCAGCAGCAGCAGCAGTAGGTGGTCGAATGACAAGGCAGCAGGAAAGGCGAGCCAGCGCGGCGGTCGAGCAAGATCCTTCCTTGGCCGCCGCCTTTGGAACCATCCGCGGCCAAAGCGAGGCGTCTGGATTGGGGCGTGCCTGGCTTTTGCTCCTTGTCGTTTGAATTAAAGCTGGTTCATGCAGGCAGGAAGGGGCCTGCTGTTGGCGCCAATGATTTGCTGAAGCCTGAATGGGACATCTCAGAGGGGGAAATGTGGGGGTAAAGTTCAAAGCAGGGATTGGCCTTTTTCTCCACTACTCATCTCGAGAATGGAGATGAGATGAGTGCTCCTACAGAAGTACATATGACAAGATAGAAGTTGGGTTGGGAAATGGTAAAAGTCCAACCTTTATGCAGCACAATGCAAGTTTCAACTTCTAAGCAGCACAAGTTTCTTTCCTCCAAAATTTTGGTCCTATACGCCTGCTGTCATAATTCAGTTCATTGTTTTCGAAGTTGCCTTGGCTAAAGCAGCCTTTGTCTAAATATGTCGACGTTGTCACGTTGATAGGATAAGTGAAAAGTTCCAAGTCTGTACAACTTTTAGTTATTTTCTTCTCTCTCCCTCTTCGATCTTCAAAGTTCGGCTAGGCGGCGACTAGGCGCGATTAGTCGCTAGGCGAAGCCCGTCACCTCGACTATGGGGGTAGTCGGCACTCTGGGCGCTAGGCGGCACCGGTGGGGGTGGAGGAGCGTCTGGCGGAGGTTGCTAGTGGGGGAGGAACTTCAGACACGCTCGACATCGGGCACCAGAGGTGGCGGAGGAGGAGGCGGCGGTGGACGTGGCAGGCGCGGCTGGGAAGTAGTGCAGGTGCGACGGGCGCATCTGCGAAGCGAGGCGGTGTCGGAGAAACAGGGGAGAGGGAGGAAGTCATCGCGTGATTGAGAGAGAGAGGATGACTGGATGGATAAGGTGGTAAGGGTGGATAAGATGAGCTGCTGGGCTTTTTTGATGGGGCCTTTCTTTAACTTTAGGTCCACATATCTCTTATTTTTTTCTTTTATTTAAGTTAATTTAAGGTAATACATATATATGTGTATAAAAATTAAAATGTCTAGAAAAACGCATAGGATCGCCTGGGACCGAGTACTCCCGACTAGGCGCTAGGCAATGGGTCAGCGCCTAGATTCCGTCTAGCGCATAGCTGAACTTTGTTGATCTTAAAGATCTTTTAATAGATCTTCTTCTTTGTAATTACTCGTAAATTTGTTCCTTGGCAATAAGAGTTCAGGGGTTGCCGTAGTTTTCCTAAAAACAATATCAATGTTGAGGTATTCATATGCGGTTACAAACATAGAATTCTTCTCTGAAGTTTGAACCACTGTGTCTAGTACTACGTGTTTCAGCTCCATCTGAGGCCCATGATGAGAAACCGACTGATTAGAGCCTTAGAGGAATGAAGTTCATAGTGACCAGCATGTGCACTCGCTTTGACACACAAATGGAACATGCAAAGACTTGTACTCCATCCGTTTCCAAACTGCAGTTCACTTTAGCTTTGGTTTTAGTCAAATTTCTCTAAATTTTGTACTATAAACGAACCTACATTCTAACAATTTAATCAAATTTGGAGTAGTTTGACTTAGGACAAAGCCAAAGATGACGTACAATTTGGAATGAAGGGTCTAGTATAGTAATCAAATGTACCACAGGAAGGACCACTGGATTACAGTGCAAGCTTGTCGTTGTGATGAGATTTTCCAGATTTTCTTTTTTGTACCGCAAGTTGAGATTTTTTAGTTGAAGACTTCTTATTTTGAAGGAATGCAACATTGATTGATTACACGAAGACATGAACTGGGCCACAGAATCTTGTGTTTCTACCTCATCAGGACATGATTACAAGTCGGCAAAGCCCAGGAGAGGGCCATTTCGTACACCCTCTGCCAACCGGCCCAACCAAGCATCGAAGCCCATCCCCCCACATCCCAACCGCCATTCTGACTTTTCCTCCAAGCAAACACCCTGTCTCCGTGCCTTCCGCACCGGTTCCGTCCTCACATGTCATTCTCCACTCTTACCAGGCCCACCCGTCCCTTCCCAACAGCAGTAGGCACCTCCTCTCGCTACAATTCACACGGACGGTGACGCTAGCCAGCATCATTACCTCCACTGGCGTGCGGGCCACTCTCTCCAGGTTGGGACGTGGCCCCACTAGTAAGTGTCTCCAGCAACGGGTCCGGTTCCCCGCACCTGCGCTGCACGTGAGCGCGGAAATATCTCTGTGCCCTGCGCCTTTTAACCCATTCCCCCTTCTCGTCTTCTCGCTCCGTCCGCTCCTCCCCTCCCCGTCCCCTCCCCCTTCCAAAACCCTAAACCCTAGCCGCCGCCGCCGCCGCCGCGGCAGCAGAAGCAAGCACAGCAGCAGCCATGTACGCCGCCCTCCGCCGCGCGGCGCCACTCCGGCGGCGCGCCGTGTCCGCGCTCGCGGCCGCGCTGCTCCAGCAGCAGCCGGCGGCGATGGGGGCGGTGGCCCCGCGGCTGCCGGCGCCCGCCGCGTTGGCGGCGTCGTGGTTCCACTCGTACCCGTCGCGGCTGGGGTTCCGGGAGACGGGGCCCGCGGGCGCGGCGGCGCGGGCGGAGTTCGCGGCGGCCGAGGAGGGGTCGTTCTACGAGGAGGACAAGAGGGCCGGTGGCGCGGCGGACCAGGGTCTGGAGATTGCCAAGCTGGGGATCTCGTCCAAGATCGTCGATAGGCTCGCCAAGAAGGGCATCACCAAGCTGTTCCCCATCCAGGTACGAGGAGCGGTGGATCTTCACCATTCTTCTGGTCGAAGTGGATTCTAGAATAATCTATTTGCTGCAAAAACTCGATTAGATTCTTTTACGCTAGTGGTTTGATTGGATAGTAACTACCGTGTACCAACCTGCTTGTCCTGTTCTCCGCGGACACAATCCATACAGATGACATCGATGTTTAATTAACAAGCACCAATGGGAAAACCGTTTAATTATAACAAAATTCTTCCATTTGCTTTAATTGGTTATTTATTATGTTTACGTTGATCCAAATTCAACTGCTTTTGTAATGCGGCAAATTCATCTTGGCATGGTGATCGGATGAAACATTAGAATTACCAGTGTTCGTTTGTGGTTAGGTGATAAATTACCAATAATAAATTAATTCCTCGCAATTTCATGGATCTCATACATGAGGCAAAGCTGTTTGCTTTAAATGAGTACTGAATTGATATTTGAACCTTGTCTTCTATTTTGCAACCTGTACAACCTGTTTAGAGAGCTGTTCTTGAGCCAGCAATGCAAGGAAAGGACATGGTTGGTCGTGCCAAAACTGGGACCGGTAAAACTTTGGCATTCGGAATCCCCATAATGGATGCAATTATCCGCCACAATGACAAATACAAGTAAGCTTGGTTCCTCTAACAATATATACTGTTAGTTCTTTTACCATTTCTTCTTTTTGGTCCTCACTAATCCTGTATTTATTCTTTGTTGAGTACAGGCCTGGAAAGTTTCCCTTGGCTATTGTTCTGGCACCAACAAGAGAGCTTGCAAAACAGGTTGAAAGGGAGTTCATCGATTCCTCCTCCCTGGAAACTCTCTGTGTTTATGGAGGAACTCCAATTGGCGTGCAAATAAGGCAGCTTAATTATGGTGTTGATGTGGTCATCGGGACACCTGGACGGGTGATTGATCTTCTAAAAAGAGGCGCTCTAAGTTTGGCAGAGATTCGGTTTGTTGTTCTTGATGAAGCCGACCAGATGTTGTCGGTGGGTTTTGACCAAGATGTTGAGACAATTTTGCAGCAAGTGCCTCAGCAGCGTCAAACACTGATGTTCTCAGCTACAATGCCAACCTGGATACGGAAGCTCACACAAAAGTACCTCAACAATCCTGTTACAGTTGACCTAGTGAGTTCAACTTCTAGCGGTACTTTTATTTTACATGCATTTTTTGCTATAGACTTTGTGACTTCAATTCAGTTAGTAAACCATGTAACCGTATCTGGTGTTGATTATAATGCATATTTCTTCTGCGTGTTCTGGTTCTTGAAATGGTAACTAAATCAACCAGAATGATTATGTTTTGACTGATGGATTCCATTGTTCTCAGTGGCACAACTCATCTGTTCTAAAGTTAGTCATTCAATAATGCATACATTTTGTTTTTTTAAAAAAATTGTCCATTACTAATAGTACAGTAGTTATTGGGTTTTGTTGTAAAATGTTAAATCAATAGTTGTCCTAATCGAGGCCATTTTAATTTTACCGTTAGCTTATACTCCCTCCATTGACTTTTGATAGCTATATTTCCAAAACTCAAAAAATGATAGCTGTATTTACTATTGGCATGGATTGTGGCAATAAATAGCACTAGTTACAAGGAGTTCCCAATTAAAACATTGGAGGACCAACAAAACAGTCTATGTTGCATTTATTAGATTGATAAGCACACTTGGTGCCCTTGGTCATTGTTCCATATGGAAATATATCAATCAAAACTGAATGGAGGGAGTAACATTTGCTAAGAAATGATACTAGGCCAAAGATCTATACAGGGAACTGGTTGAATGTCCTTAAAATTAAGCCATGTGGATCAGAGGTAAGGGGAACAGATCTGGAAGATTGGCCTACTTATGTCCGTAGCTCCTGTAGCAAACACCTACAAGCCAATGTTTGGGAAGTATCACAATGCATTGTTCTTAGAATGATATTTCCTGTATTTCATTGTACTTGTCTTTAAATTTGATAGCTGTTGGCAATCTGGTTCACTACTGTTACGGGGGGAGATCCAAAGAAAAAAATATAGGGTTGATAGCTGCATATGTTTTACTATGTGTGAGCTATTCCATTATAAGTAGATTTTTCTAGCGGGCTCCATATCGAAAGTTTTTGAGGGGCAGTATGCCTCTTATTAAGAAACCATTTGCTAATAATGGAATGTTTTTCACTTTATTTTTCTCTATGTAGGTTGGTGAGGATGATCAAAAGCTGGCTGAAGGAATTAGTCTGTTTTCTATCGCATCGGAGAACCGTGAAAAACCTGCTGTACTTGGAGAACTCATTAAGGTGAAAATGGATTGGATTTGTATTTTCTTTGTGCCACTGCAACTTAAATCCTTTCCCCGTGGCATTAAGTTACTTTTAAATCTAATTGCTTGAATTCATTGGTAAATTATTTATTCATGCAGGAACACGCTAAAGGTGGAAAGTGCATTGTGTTCACGCAAACAAAAAGGGACGCTGATAGATTGTCATACAGCATGAGTCGAAGTTTCCAGTGTGAAGCTCTTCATGGGGACATCTCACAAGCCCAAAGAGAGAGAACACTGGCAGGCTTTCGTGAAGGACGATTTAATATTTTGATTGCCACTGATGTTGCTGCCCGTGGTTTGGATATACCAAATGTTGATTTGGTTCGTGCTTAACCCCTGTTTGAGTTCTTTCCTTCTCTCCTGACTAACATTCAACGTACATTGACCGGTTCTCCTTCAGGTGATACATTTTGAACTCCCCAACTCGTCAGAGATATTTGTCCACAGATCTGGCCGAACTGGCCGTGCTGGAAAGAAGGGTACTGCAATCGTGATGTACAACTATCGACAAAGTAGGGAAGTCCAGGGTATTGAACGTGATGTTGGATCCAAGTTTAATGAGGTGAGTACTTTTTGTTGGCATTGTGCGCTGCTGTTCTGTTTGCATTTTTTTGGCTGTCATGCTCATGTGGTTTTCCATTGGCTTGCAGCTTCCAAAAATTAATGTTGAGGGATCTGACTTGCTCGGTGGTGACTTTGATTCCTTTGGGGGTGGTGGTGGAGGGTACGGTGGGCGCTCACGGGGCTTCGGTGGTGGACGTGGTGGTGGTTTTGGCAGCCCACCAGGAAGGGGTGGTGGGTTTGGCCGATCAGGAGGTGGTGGTGGATTTGGAGATTCAGGATTTGGCCAATCAGGCGGTGGATTCGGTGGCTCAGGATTTGGCCGTTCAGGTGGCAGCGGAGGTTTCGGCGACTCTGGATTTGGTCGCTCAGGTGACTCCGGATTTGGTCGCTCAAGTGGTGGATTTGGTGACTCCGGGTTTGGTCGCTCAAGCGGTGGTAGTGGTTCTGGTTTTGGTCGCTCAAGCGGTGGTAGTGGTTCTGGTCGTTCCGGTGGATTTGGGGATTCTGGCTCAGGTCGGTTCGGTGGCGGTTTTGGTAGTTCTGGCTCAGGTGGTTTTGGTGGCTTTGGTGACAGGAACTCTGGTGGATTTGGCAACTCATCTTAGTCACGGGATAAACTTGAGCAAAACATAATAACAGGTACTCTTAATATGGATATCCAGCCTCAGATTGAGCTCAATGGTTAGTATGGATATAGGATGATAGTAGAGAATGGCCACTCCTGATCTGTTGTTGGGTCCCTCTATTGACAAGGCTGGTGTCACAGTGCGGCGGAATTCATGCGCTTACCCTTGTGCCTGGGGAGGGATTGATCGGAATCCAGCAGGAAAATAATTACGATTTCATTACTGTTCTGTTCTTATTTTGCTTTTGATTGCGCAAGTTGTAGCTCTAGATCATACCTGTAAAATATGCAGAGGGTCTTCAGCAGATGTTCTTATATCGTTTTTGGTAGTGGTTCTGTACTGTATGATGATTTTGGTGCTACCTTGTAGGCCGTTCTGACCTGAAATCACGGTCTCTATAATCATATCCCATATTTATACCCCACAAGAGTTTTTCGCCCTGTTTTCGTTTTCTTTTGCTGATTTTCTTCCTGTGAGCGTAGCCTGTGTGACTGAGGCACTTGCGTTGTTCCTGCTGCAATTAAATATTTTACGCTCTTGATTGATTGGTGAAAATGTTAGTACCTGGCTTCGGAACTTTCAATATATTATGATATTGGTGATCACGAAATTCAAATAGTCGGTAAGTGTTTTAAAATATTCGGAACCTGTTTAATGCTTTGCAGTTGACGAAACCAAATGTTTCAACAATTATTGATCAGATATTAAAACTCATCAGTACCAGTCGCACCGACCAAAGGCCCATGAACTCTGGGCCCATTCATCGATGCATATGGGGCCCAATCGATATCGGAAAGGCCCAAGGAGTCGAACGCGGGCCCGATTCACCGCTGCAAGTTGCATATACGGGGCCTAGTCCTTCTTCAAAAAAAAAAGGCGGGCCCTAATCGAATTCGGATCGATGGCCTTCTCCCGCCTGCACATAAAACAAAACAGAGAGCTATGATAAGCGGATATTTCGCAAAACTCACGTACTGGTATCGGATACCGTATCGGATACTCGTACTCTACGAATACTCCCGGATACGTATTCCGTAAGTATCAGACTATTTAGGTATTTTCAATTAATAAAAATAAATCGGATACTCGTGGGATACCTGTCCGATACCTTCAAACCCTAACAACACCACTCAATCGCTTCGTATAAAGTCCTCCGTTCAGCTGTGCCACCCTCTCATCCCCACTCGCAGCTGCAGGCCCGCGTCAGCCTAGCACGGCTCCCTTGCTGTCACCGCCGCTCGGCCACCCGCCCACGCCTTCTCTTGCTCCTTTCCTGCTGCTCATCGCTCCCTTGCCATCACCGCCGCCCGGCCACCCGCCCCGTGCCTCCTCCTGCTCCTTCGCCATCGCTCGTCGCTCCCTTGCCGTCACCTCCGCCTGCCCACCCGTCCGTGCCTCCTATTGCTCCAGCGGCTGCGCGGCCTGTCCAAACAGAGGCCCGCACATCTGTTTAATCACTATTTAGGGTGGTGCTGCGCTGCTAGAGCTCGCCGCTGGTGGGCCGCCACGGCCGCCGGAGCGCGCCTCTGGACGGCCCGCGCGGTCGCTAGAGAGGGAGAGGATGAGCCGCGGCCTCCGGAGAGGGAGAGGAGGAGCCGCGGCCGCCGGAGTTGGCCGCTACACAGAGAAAGAGAGAGGAGACTGTCGGAGGTTGGGGAAGAAGACGACCGACATCCATTCGTGGAACAGACGAACATGTAAGATAAGGTTGGTTCTTTTTTCCTTTACCCCTTTCCTTTTCTAATAATTATAGAACATATGAATTTATGACGTATTATAGTCCTTGGAACTACTATTTTCTCACATTCTAGTTCCTAAAACTTTTATTTATTTTTATTTTTTATATATATTGGCGTATCCCCGTATCTTTGTTTTTGGAAAAATGATATATCGGAGTATCCCGTATCGCGTACCGGTATCCGTATCCGCCTATCCGGGCATAGCAAGAGAGACCCCATCCAAAAAAGCGCGCAAATTAATCTCAACAAAAAAAAAGCGCTCAAACGCTAGGCCAACACCAGCTCGCGGGTCGATGGAGATTGGCGAGCATCCTAGAAAACGGAAGGCGGCAGCGGCGGAGGAGGAGGATGTGTACGAGCACGAGGTGGAGGGCGTGATCCCGGCGGAGCTGATCGAGGGAAGCAAGCATGGCGATGGATCTATCTACAGGCCCGACGAGCACCCCCTGAAGGTAAACGGGTAGGCTACGCTAGCATCACTACCGCATAAACCCAAGATACTTGCGAGTAGAAGATCATAGATCGTTACCACTAGACGCGCAGCGCAGCGGAAGAAGTCGCGCGTCGATGTAGAGGAAGTAGTCGATCACGTCCCACGAACCGAGCTCCTCGTACTTGATCCCAGCAGCCGATCAGCGCAGCAGTCGCAGCAGCGCCTCCACGGAGTCCACACGTACGGGGATGAAACGCCGGGCGTCGGTGTGCTAGCACCGCACGCACGGCAAGGGCGGCGGCCGAGAGAGAGGGAGGGGCGGCGGCTAGGGAGGTGGCGCGGCTCAGGTCATCGCCCCCCTAGCCCCTCCCTCATATATATAGGGCGTACTAATGGGCTTCTATCTCATAGGCCCATTAGTAACCCTAATCTCTCTTGGATCAATATCCACTTGGGCCTTTAAACCGTATTGTGATGATGGGCTCTTGGGCATATCACCAACAATCTCCCACTTGCACTAGAGACAATCATACATGCAAGCTTTCCAACATTCCAAACCCCTTAAGTGTGTGACCCGTTAGGTTCATGTGTAGGTGGTCGTGATCGGAAATCATTTCCGAATCACAAGTCAATAGCGGCACCTAGCAGGGCATAGTGACTCACAAATACACATAAAGATCATATCGGCCGAACCATAGATATACTCATACACCGATCCCTTTGCCACACGATACCAGTCAAGCTCAAAGCGAGATGCGTGCCACCTTTGTGATAGCTCGACCATTCTCTCGATCTAATAGTGGATTCTATTCATAACTAACCTTTAGTCATCATGATTAACTCTTTAATCACTTTGGCATGGCCATGCACTTTCAAATCCAACTATCTCGAGGGGCCCAGAGATATCTCTCCCGTTATCTAGGAGGGGCAAATTCCATCTTGATCCGCTCACATCCCATTCCATGTTTCATGACATACCTGTAAGCTGCTTTTGTAACTACCCAGTCACGGAGTAGCGTTTAGCAGCCCCAAGATGCACCACTACACACAGTGAGAAACAATGGCGATCTCAGGTCTAAGGATTCAGTAGGTATAACACTCAAGAACAACTGATGGCACATACAAAATAGCAATCCCAACATTGTCTTGGAGTGGGTCAATTCAACACCATGTTCACCAACATGTGTCCACATCATTAATCTGATATCTCCATATCCATGATCCGTGAAACATGATCATCAATTAATGCATGTGCTAGTCTCAATGTCGTTGTTGTCCCACACAACGACATAAACTAGGGATAATTTAGAATCATATCATTTTCAACAAAGAGTTTCACGAACAAGTCACATACTTGATAATCAATGTAAAATAATCATCCATGGAACAAATAACAATTATTTATCATTACATAAACATACTCATGACACAAAATCTCCCACGCACACTAGAATCACTGATGTAAGTATCTAATACCCATAGATCTCATGTGCGCCTCATGCTTTGATTGTGGGAGAGGCTTCGTCAACGGATCAGCAACGTTTGAATCCGTGTGCACCTTGCAAACCTTCACATCACCTCTCTCAACAAAGTTACGGATGAGGTGATACTTTCGCAGTATATGTCTGGACTTCTTAGTTGTTCTAGGCTCCTTTGCTAGTGCAACGGCACCACTATTATCACAATAGAGGTCCACTGGACTGGACGCACTAGGAACAACACCCAAGTCAGAAACAAACTTTCTGATCCAAACAGCTTCTTTTGCAGCTTCGGAAGCTGCAATATACTCGGCCTCTGTCGTCGAATCAGCCACCGTATCTTGCTTGGAACTCTTCCAGCTCACTGCCCCACCATTGAGGCAGAAAACAAAACCGGATTGCGATTTGGAGTCATCTTTGTCTGTTTGAAAACTAGCATCGGTGTAACCCTTTACAAGGAGCTCATCTTCGCCTCCAAATATTAGGAACATATCTTTAGTTCTTCTCAAGTACTTAAGGATACTCTTTACAATTGTCCAGTGAGGTTCACCGAAATCTGACTGATACCTGCTCGTAACACTTAGAGCAAAGGAAACATCTGGGCGCGTGCAAAGCATAGCATACATGATCGACCCTATGGCTGAAGCATAAGG
The DNA here is from genome assembly GCF_016808335.1 of Panicum virgatum. Classification (NCBI taxonomy): domain Eukaryota; kingdom Viridiplantae; phylum Streptophyta; class Magnoliopsida; order Poales; family Poaceae; genus Panicum; species Panicum virgatum. The sequence goes on along the minus strand of NC_053138.1, from coordinate 61,708,223 downwards.
AATCGTACTCATCCTCTTTTGCTCATCAGGTGTCGTAGCACACTGACTCTTGCTTAGAGTAATGCCATGTGACATTGGCAAGAAACCTTTCTTGGAATCTTGCATATTGAACCGATTCAGTATCTTGTCAATGTACGTGTCTTGGCTCAATCCAATTAGCCTTTTTGATCTATCTCTATAGATCCTAATACCCAGAATATAAGCCGCCTCTCCTAAATCCTTCATCGAAAAACACTTTTTCAATGAGGTTTTAATGGCTTCAAGCATTGGAATATCATTGCCGATCAGTAATATGTCATCCACATATAGGACCAGAAACACAAGTGCGCTCCCACTAGCCTTTTTGTAAACACAAGGCTCATCTTCATTCTTGATGAAGCCAAACCCTTTGACTACTTCATCAAAACGAATATTCCAACTCCGAGATGCTTGCTTCAATCCATAGATGGACCTCTGAAGCTTACATATTTTCCCAGCATTTTTAGGATCGACAAAACCTTCAGGCTGTGTCATATACACATCCTCACTTAGATGTCCATTAAGGAAAGCGGTTTTGACATCCATTTGCCATATCTCATAGTCATAATATGCGGCAATTGCTAGGAGAATCCGAACAGACTTTAGCATTGCGACGGGCGAAAAGGTTTCCTCATAATCAACACCTTGAATTTGTCGGAAACTTTCGCCACCAATCGTGCCTTATAGATGTGAACATTTCCATCCATGCCTAATTTTTTCTTAAAAATCCACTTACAGTCGACATGTCTTACACTGTCAATCTGATCGACCAAGTTCCAAACTTGATTATCATGCATGGATTTTAACTCGGATTCCATGGCTTCAAGCCATTTGTCGGAGTCAGGTCCCATCATTGCTTCTTTGTAGGTCAAGGGCTCATCATTTTCCATCAATAATACATGGCGCTCCTCCGTAATAAGGAGGTTGAGCTTGTCAGTAGCGCGACGTGCCCTTATAGACCTTCGTGGGGCTGGTGCCTCAACTACGGGTTGTGCAACATCTTGCACATCCCGTGGATCTTCAGTGGGTGCTGAAACAGTTTCGGGTGTTTCCTGAATTTCTTCAAGTTGCACCTTGCTCCCACTAAATCCTTTTGAGAGAAACTCCTTTTCTAAGAAAACACCATTGCGAGCGACAAACACTTTGCATTCCGCCTTATTGTAAAAATAATATCCTTTGGTTTCCCTAGGATACCCCACAAAGAAACATTTGTCTGACTTTGGAGTGAGCTTATCTGACATCAAACGTTTGACATAAGCCTCACATCCCCAAACTTTGAGAAAAGATAATCCGGGACGCTTCCCAGTCCATATCTCATATGGTGTCTTCTCAACAGACTTACTTGGAACCCTATTCAGTGTGAACGCAGCAGTTTCAAGAGGATAACCCCAAAATGACAATGGAAGATCAGCTTGGCTCATCATGGACCTAACCATGTCCAACAAGGTTCGGTTCCTCCGTTCGGATACCCCATTCCATTGAGGCGTTCCGGGCGGAGTTAGCTGCGGAATAATTCCACATTGCTTCAAATGATCACCAAATTCAAGGCTCAAATATTCTCCTCCACGATCAGATCGCAGAAATTTAATTGTCTTGCCTAATTGATTTTGTACTTCATTCTGAAATTCTTTGAACTTTTCAAACGATTCAGACTTGTGCCTCATTAAGTAGATATAGCCATATCTACTAAAGTCATCAGTGAAAGTAATGAAGTACTGAAAACCACCTCTGGCTATTGAGCTCATTGGTCCACATACATCGGTATGTACAAGTCCCAACAAGTCACTCGCCCTCTCACTCTGACCAGTGAAAGGCGCTTTGGTCATCTTTCCAAGCAAACAAGACTCACATGTGTCAAATGATTCAAAATCAAATGAGATTAACAATCCATCTTTATGGAGTTGTTCAATGCGCTTCTCATTTATATGACCTAAGCGACAATGCCAAATAAAAGTGGGATTCAAATCATTTGGTCTAAGCCTCTTAGTATTAATGTTATAGACAGATTTATCCTCAAGATCAAGAACATATAATCCATTCACCAATGGACAATGAGCATAAAAAATACCATTGCAAAAGATAGAACAACGTTTGTTCTCAATTACAATCTTAAAATCACCAACTTCTTCCAAACATGAAGAAGAAATAATGTTCTTGCTCAAAGCAGGAATGCAATAACAATTATTTAATTCCAAAACTAATCCGGAGGGTAGAGACAAGTGGTAGGTGCCGACCGCCAACACCGCAACCTTTGCGCCATTGCCGACCCGAACGTCCAACTCGCCTCTTGCAAATCTTCTAGTCTCACTTAGACCCTGCAACGATTTGCAAGTGTGAATCATCGATCCAGTATCAAATACCCATGATTCACTAGAAGATAATGCAATATTTATTTCTATAACATTTATACCTGAAGTGGAAGTCTCACTTCCCTTCTTCTTCTTCTTTTCTTCCAAGTACTTCTTGCAGTTCCTAGACCAATGTCTCTTTTCATGACAGTGGAAGCATTCATCTTCAGAAGTAGGGCCAGATTTGGCCTTAGGTGCTGGCTTTAGCTTAGAGCCCGAAGACTCACCACCGGAACTCTTTTCCTTGCCTTTACCTTTGGGATTAGGAGGCGTCCAACGCTTCCTCTTTTTGTTCCCCTTCTGAATCATCATCACATGATTCGGATTCTTCTTAATGCTCTCCTCTGCTGTTTTTAGCATCCCATGCAACTCACTCAATGTTTTATCCAATCCATTCATCTGAAAATTCATGATAAAAGGCTCATAGCTCGGCGGGAGCGACTGGAGAATAACATCAGTAGCCAAGTCTTGGTGAAGTTCAGAACCAAGTCTATCCAAAGTCTCAATGTAACCAATCATTTTGATCACATGAGGACTGACTGGGCTACCTTCTGCCAGCTTGCACGCAAACAAGGACTTTGAGATATTGAACCTCTCAGTCCTGGCTTGGTTCTGAAACATCCCACGCAGCCCCTCGATCATGGTATGAGCATCTGCATGCTCATACTGCTTCTGCAGATCAGGGGACATGGTGGCGAGCATCAGACAGCTGACATCAAGTGAGTCATTGCAGTGCTTCTCATAAGCTCTGCGATCAGCAGCAGTTGCATTGTCAGGGAGATCATCAGGATATGGCTGCTCAAGAACATACTCCTTTTTCTCTTGTCTGAGAACAATTCTCAGATTGCGGTACCAATCAATAAAGTTTGTTCCATTCAACTTTTCTTTCTCAAGAACAGAACGTAAATTGAAAGCGGAATTGTTACTGGCAGACATGATCTACAACATTAAAGTAAAGCAAGATTTCAGCACTAAGTTTATGTAAAGACTTTCATTAACCGATTTAACAAAAGACAACCTACTATATCAAAGTCATCTTCCCTCTAATGACATATAGTGGTTCAAGATCCATAATCACTAAAATTCTAGTGAGCTTTAGCATCATGGCTAGAAAAGTAGTGATACAGGTAAGTAACAAATTACTAATCACATCTCTATGCGACTCTTGTTTGTTGGGTGGCATCCAATGCCCCGGCCCCAACCCTATGCCTTAAAGCCCAAAACTGTTTTGATAGCTTTGCTGAGTGAACCAATACTATGCTTGTGAATGTCCGACATCCACCCTATACAAAAGTGATAGCTGATGGTACTCTACTTTGGTAAACCTAACACACAACGATCAAAATTTATAGGTGCAGCTATTGGTAAAAGGCATCAAAAACTCAAACTTTTCTGAGGGAAGCTATTCTATCATGATTAAAACATCCACCATATGTAAAAGCATGAAAGAATAGTATGACAGGAAAATAAACATCACAGGCATATAATCATATTATATTGTGAATAGTATGGCCTCTTGCATCACAATGGGCTCCATCGCCATGGCTCCAAGGTGACCTCCATTGCCATCCGTCCTGTCTTGTGGTGATCATCATCGCCATCATGATTGAAACCTCCATGAAAAGATACTAAGCTACTACATCTAATAGCTAGTGAAATAATTACATGAGGATTCAAACATCACAAGTCGACACGCAGATCGTTATACAATAATGGTGCAACCTCAACCCGGTTGTGTTAACATGCGACACGCAGGCCGCACAAATCATTACATACATCATCACATGACATTGAGGCCATACCATTCACATCACACCCTGCAAAAACAAGTTAGGCGTACGACGTGTTCTACCAAAGTAGCGCTTGGGAAGCCGCTACAGCGAGAAAGCAACGGCGGTCCTGCAGGCGGGGGGTCGAGGGGGGAGCCGCCCCCCGCGGGTCTCAGGGCAGCGCCCTGAAAACCTCACGGAATTACACAGATCGCATCTATGGAATCCCTATGAAAATCTCATCAGAGTGATCGCATCACCTCAAATCCGAGCCATTCATAATGCCTCAATTTTCACTAGGTCAATCACCTTGACCGTGCAAACTTTGCACTTGAGAAGACTGCATCTACACATGACCTTGATCTGTTGGTTCAATCTGCTGACTATGCACACAGTTAGTCCCGATGGTGATTCCAGCCGGTAGGGACATGTCGTATGCATAACAGAGAAATAACACAAACTAATCTTTTGTCACATGCCGCGCAATCAACTCGCTCCAGTTTTAACCCCTTATGACCAATTGATCTAATCAAACCGTGCAAAAGTAATAGATCCAATCTACTACAACAACATATCACCTATATGCAAAAGATCCAGACCAAAAACTACGCAAGATGGCTCTGGTACCACTGAAGGTAAACGGGTAGGCTACGCTAGCATCACTACCGCATAAACCCAAGATACTTGCGAGTAGAAGATCATAGATCGTTACCACTAGACGCGCAGCGCAGCGGAAGAAGTCGCGCGTCGATGTAGAGGAAGTAGTCGATCACGTCCCACGAACCGAGCTCCTCGTACTTGATCCCAGCAGCCGATCAGCGCAGCAGTCGCAGCAGCGCCTCCACGGAGTCCACACGTACGGGGATGAAACGCCGGGCGTCGGTGTGCTAGCACCGCACGCACGGCAAGGGCGGCGGCCGAGAGAGAGGGAGGGGCGGCGGCTAGGGAGGTGGCGCGGCTCAGGTCATCGCCCCCCTAGCCCCTCCCTCATATATATAGGGCGTACTAATGGGCTTCTATCTCATAGGCCCATTAGTAACCCTAATCTCTCTTGGATCAATATCCACTTGGGCCTTTAAACCGTATTGTGATGATGGGCTCTTGGGCATATCACCAACACCCCCTGCACAGGCTCTACCACCTCCACGACACCAGGGAGAGTAAGTGATGCATGCCCATCCTCCCTTCACCTTCTTTGGGCCGATTGCTGTTTCCATGCTCAATTTCATCCCCAATTTCCTTTCACTCGAAATCTATATTTTTCACTCCCAATTTCCTTCCTATTTATCTTTGTACAGCAACCAAACTTTGCTCAGTTGCTGTACTGAATTAACAATCGCTTGGAACCAATGAGGCTATCGGAACCGATCGATATCTGCCTCCCGTGCTGGACCGCCTGCAGGCAACACGTGGGCTGCTCCATGATGCAGATCTTCTCGCTCAAGCTCAGCAAGCTCCCAAGAGGAGCAGCAGCCGGCCGGAGCCCCATCCAGGTGTACGGGTTCATGGCTGTCCGCGATCTCCTGGACCCTCTTCGCAACTACGTCTTCAACCGCACAAGGGAGGATCCATTCGTCATCCACGACCTCCGCTCGGACGCCTTCATCTACCTCTCCGGCCCCAAGAGAGGAATCTACCTGCAGTGCCGAGTGCTGGTCGAGTACGACATGAGGATCAAGAGAGGCGACGACGCAGGAGAAGAAGATGATCTGCCCCTCATTGATGGGGCTGCCACATCCAGCGAGCTCACATTCATCCATGGAGCCATCACCAACCGGATCAAGGGGGATCGCGGCGCCCGGGTGGACATCGCCCGCGCGCTCCTCCACGAATCTGTGGAGGCCACGGTGCAAGTTTGGGTGACGGATTCAGGTTCGGGGGGGGGGGGTGCCAGTGGCGGCCTAGACCTGTCTATAACCGGTTTTGTTGGTCGGATACCTGAAGAAATCAAGATCTTCCGTGGCACCATCGGGGACCTGTGCCGCGACGTGAAGAGGTTTGTGGTTGCTGTGAGGTTGAACTCTGTCTTGATTCTGCATTTTAAGGTTCCGGCTCTTGGAGCAGATCCCGTCTGCAAGTTTGCTGTTACGGCTGTAGCGCATGGATGCACCTACCGTTGCCATGAACTCGATTCCTCTTCAGCTATAGCCTATAGAAGTCAAAGCGACCTGGTCGAATCTGTACTAGCCCGGGTCATGCGATGCGAGCTTCGAATCCACAGTGCAAGTGTAATATCCGGAGAGTATTCATGTAGTCTTATTTGTTCATGAGTAGAAGTTTTCTTATCCAAAATGTGTATGGTTCTTGTTTTGGAACCTGATTAAGGCTCAGGTAGGTTCGGTGGTGGTTTTGTAGTTCTTGCTTGGGTGGGTTTGGCGGATTTGGAAGTTCATCTTAGTCTCAAGATGAACTCGCGCAAAGTAATAACAGCAACTCCTAATATGGATATCCTGCCTCAGATCAGATAGATTGTTAGTAATGGATATGGTTTCAAGGATCATAAAAGAGAATGGTTATGCCTGATCAGTTGTTTGGACCCTCTGAATAGTCACAAGGCTGAACCACGTGCCGTTGAAAACGGTTGCATATCCTTGTCCTGGGAGGGATTGATGAGAACGCAGCGGGAAATAATCATGAGGGCTATTTTTTTTCCAGAAAGGGGGAAACTTTTGATTTCAAGAGGATACACCATGATACATCAACTTGAAATGTTCCTGGCCTCTGCCGCAACGGCACACAGCCTAAAAAGAGTTTTAATATAACCAGTATTGAAAGGAATGCAAAGCAACTCTCTAGAACATTCTCCACTAAGCAAGAATGAGATATTTTCCATGGAGTACTCTAGAATTAGTAATAAGTAAAATTTTGAAAATATTAGAATATTTTTTGGAATTCTCTAGAAGGGGGACACTTGTCCTAATACCATGATTCCCCTTGACCTATAAATAGAGCCCTCCTCCTTGCCATGGCATCCATCCATGAGCAAGGTAGATGAGTTGTGGTAGGGCTAGAAGGGTGAGTGCTAGGCTAGCCACTTAAAGGTGTGTGTGTTCCTTTGTAACTTTGTTGCTCCAATAAACTAAGCATCTTTATAAGTGTTAGTCTCCCGGTTAAGCCTAAGTACTTAGTGTATAAGTTGTGATCCATCGAAGGTTGGCTCTGTCACCCGGGATCACAAAAGGGTCTGGGCTTCATCGAAGGTTGGCTCTGTCACCCGGAAGCCAGCTTCATCTGTTGGTAGGCTCTGCCTCCCGGAAGCAAAAGGCGGCTCTGCCGTCAAAAGGACCCGGTACACTAAGTAACTAGAAGTTGACCGACTCTGGAGTGAATTGGTGTGTCATAGGGGTAGATCCTCAACTTAGTGGGTATTAGGGCCACCTCAATATCCAACAATTGGTATCAGAGCGGTGCGGTCCGGAACCGTCCAAAGGAGGCTTCAGTGAGCACAGGGTGCTTGCTGTGTTCGGTGCTACATCAAGGCGCTAAGGGGAGACTCTGCCGGAGCACAGTCAGTGACTGTGAAGCTAATTGGTTTGGGACCAAGAAGCTTACTTGACGCTGGGCGTCATTCACCATGGCAGATCTTGTTGGCGTAAGCAAAGGGATCAAGAAGCTCAATAGTCATAACTATGGCTATTGGAAGACCTGCATGGAGTCCTACCTACAAGGTCAGGACCTATGGGAGGTTGTTGCAGGAACCGAAACTGTGCCTCCACCAAAGGAGAGTGGTGATAGTTCTGGAAAGAAGGATGGAGCCGAAACTTTGCGGAAATGGCGCATCAAGGCTGGAAATGCTATGTTTGTGCTAAAAACGACTATTGAAGAGGATCTACTAGAGCACATACGGGATGCGGAGACCCCGAAGGAAGCTTGGGAGACTCTGGAAAAATTATTCTCCAAGAAGAATGAAGCACGCATCCAACTCTTAAAGAAGGAGTTATCAGGTATCTCTCAAGACACTCTGACTATTGGTTAGTATTTCACAAAAGTAAAATCTATCTGTCGAGAGATATGCGAGCTTGCACCAGATGAGAAGGTTGGTGAGGCTCGTTTGAGGAGAATTATCATCAATGGCCTTAGACCCGAATATCATGGATTTATAGCTGCAATAAGAGGGTGGCCTACTCAACCTTCATTGGTGGTGCTAGAAAATTTGTTGGCTAATCAGGAGGAGTGAGCCAAGAAGATGGGCACCATTACTATAAAGGAGCAGGAGGAGGCGCTCTTCACAAGTAAGAAGAAGGGTCCACCTCGGAGTCAATGGAAGCCGAAACCAAGGTGGTCAAATGGTGGCAAGCATCACCCAAAGGAAAGAAGTGGTTCTTCAGGGGGAGCCCATGGACGAGAAAACCAGCAGCAACAACAGCCAAGAAGAAAGAATGATGGATGCTGCAATTGCGGTAAGTAAGGTCATTTTGCTCGAGAATGTCGATTGCCAAGGAGGCGTTTTGAAGGAAATGTGAGACGCTTTGAAGGAAATATGAGGCGCTTTGAAGGGAATATGGCCACTACCACACAAGAGAAGGAGGAAGCATACATCAATGAAGAAGAGTGAGATGTTGAAGCTGGGTTTTCTCAAGAAATTGAAGAAGATAAGTTGGAGGAGGACATGGAGGTAGCTGCTTTTGCAGCAATAACTGATCCGGTAGTTAATTATAAGGAGGACTGGATCATTGACTCTGGGTGCTCTAATCACATGACCAATGATGACAAGAAGTTAGAAGATATGACAAGAAGAAGAGTAGTGTTGGGAAGGCGGTCATTCCAAGGTATGGTCCTCAGCAACTCCAACTTGAGAAGGTTTATCATGTTCCTGGTTTAAAGAAAAATCTACTGTCAGTCCCTCAATTGACAGCAGAAGGAAAATATGTGCTCTTTGGGCCAGAAGGTGTGGCGATTTTCAGAAAATTAAAGGTGATTGGCACACCCATCATGGAAGGAAGGAGGAGACAATCGGTCTATGTCCTCTCAGCTGAATCTGCTTATGTGGACAAGACTCGAAGAAATGAGACCGGTGATCTGTGGCATGCACGTCTTGGACATGTTAACTATAATAAATTGAAGGAGATGATGCAGAAACAAGTGGTGAAAGGGCTTCCTCAAATAGACATCCGGACAGACATAGTGTGTGCCAGTTGTCAGTATGGCAAGACTCATCAATTGACATACAAGGAGTCAGAGCATCGATCGAAGGCACCTTTGGAGCTCATACACTCAGATGTTTTTGGCCCAGTCAAGCAAATATCTATTGGAGGAATGAGATACATGGTGATGTTTATTGATGACTTCTCAAGGTACGTCTGGGTTTACTTTATGAAAGAGAAGTATGAAACTTTTACAAAGTTTAAGGAGTTCAAGGAGAAGACAGAAGGTGAACTCAACACGAAAATTCTATGCCTCTGCACTGATAATGGAAGGGAGTATCTGTCAAATGAGTTCACTATCTATCTCAAGGAGCACAAGATAAGAAGACAATTGACATGCCCAAATACTCCACAACAGAATGGAGTAGCAGAGCGCAAGAATCGTCACCTTGCTGAAACTTGCCGAAGTATGCTCCAGGCCAAGAATGTGCTTAGAAGATTTTGGGCTGAGTGTATGAGGACGGCAGCCTATATCATTAATAGGCTACCTCAATCAAAGCTGGGTTTCAAATCTCCCCATGAGTTGCTATGGAACCTGAAGCCAGTGGTAAGCCATCTCAAAGTGTTTGGTTGTGTCTGCTACGTGTTTGTGCCTGATCATCTAAGGAATAAGTTTGAGAAGAAGGCAATTCGGTGCATCTTTGTCGGATATGATGATGCACGAAAAGGTTGGAGATGCTGCGATCCAACCACAGGAAAGTGCCACACCTCAAGAAATGTGGTGTTTGATGAAGCTTCTGCTTGGTGGTCATCTGAAAAGGTTGAGTTACCTGATTCTAAAGGATTGGAGGAGGTTCCAGAAGAAATCATAGAAGACGAGGAGGAGGCACAAACTCCAAGTGAAAATAAAGAGGGTTCATCAGTGAAAGCCAAGAGCCCATGGAAGACCGGTGTACATCATATGACATCAGAAGACCCTCAATTGCCACAAATGGAGCTTGAAGAGCCTATTCAAAAACTACGGAGGACAACAAGGAAGATCAAACCTAATCCAAGGTATGCAAATGCTGCCTTTGTTGATGAGCCTATACTTGTTGAGCCATCTTCATATGAAGAAGCATCAAAAGGTCCTCAGTGGCGTAAGGCGATGGAGGAAAAATTAAGGCACTAAATGATAATCAAACATGAGATTTAGTGCCAAGGCCAAATAAAGTAAAGCCTATATTTTGCAAATGGGTCTACAAGGTAAAGACCCGTTCGGATGGCTCAATTGAAAAGTATAAGGTTCGACTTGTTGCTCAGGGTTTCTCTCAACAGTATGGGCTAGACTATGAAGAAACATTTAGCCCGGTGGCAAAAATCAGAACTATTCGAGTCTTGCTAGCATTGGCTGCTTGCAAGTCTTGGAGCTTGTGGCAGATGGATGTCAAGAATGCATTCCTACATGGTGAGCTTGATAAGGATATCTATATAGAGCAACCTAGAGGCTTCGAGAGCAAGATCCACCCCGACTATGTATGCAAACTAAAGAAGACACTTTATGGCTTAAAACAAGCTCCACGAGCATGGTACGGGAAGATCGGTGAGTTTCTCGTACAGAGTGGTTTCAAAGTCACTCCATCAGACTCTAGCTTATTTGTGAAGGCGAAAAAGGAAGACTAGCAATAGTCCTAGTCTATGTTGATGATTTTATTATCACGGGAGATTACTCCGAGGAAATACAAAGGACAAGAGAAAATCTCTCAGTCCGCTTTCAAATGAAGGAGCTTGGAGAGTTGAAACATTTCCTCGGACTTGAGGTGGAGCGCACAAAGGAAGGGCTATTTCTGGGACAACATAAATATGCCAAGGATCTCCTACAAAGGTATGGAATGCTTGACTGCAAGCCTATATCTACTCCTATGGATCCCAATGTGAGGCTGCAGGAAGATGAAGGAAATGACTTGGAGGACATGACTATGTATCGACAGCTGGTCGGGAGTCTAATCTACCTTACGCTAACCCGGCCAGATATTTCCTATCCAGTTGGAGTAGTTAGTCGATACATGAGCAAACCAAAGAAGCCTCATCTTGATGCAGTCAAGCGTATCCTCAGGTATGTCAAGGGCACCATCAACTTTGGTATTATGTATAAGAAGACAATAGACTGCCAGGTTATGGGATATTGCGATGCCGACTATGCTGGGGATAGTTGCACACAGCGATCAACTACGGGATACTTCTTTAGTCTTGGATCTGGAGCTATATCATGGTGCAGTAAGAGACAACCAACTGTGGCATTGTCTAGTACTGAAGCAGAGTATCGATCGACGGCAATGGCAGCACAAGAAAGCATCTGGCTCAAGCAGTTAATGGAGGATCTTCACCAGCCGGCAGAATACCAAGTAAGGATTTTCTGTGATAATCTATCTTCTATTCGATTGGCGGAAAATCCGGTATTCCATGCAAGGACCAAGCACATAGAAGTTCATTATCACTACATAAGAGAAAAGGTACTTGAAGGAAAAATTGAGATGGTGGCTACTAAGACAGAAGAACAGATTGTGGATATCCTCACCAAGGGCCTTCACAAAGCAAAGTTCAAGAAGTTTCGAGAGCCACTTGGCGTGGTCTGCAAGACATCTCTAGATAGAAGCTTGCCTTGAGGGGGAGTATTGAAAGGAATGCAAGGCAACCCTCTAGAACATTCTCCACTAAGCAAGAATGAGATATTTTCCATGGAGTACTCTAGAATTAGTAATAAGTAAAATTTTGAAAATATTAGAATATTTTTTGGAATTCTCTAGAAGGGGGACACTTGTCCTAATACCATGATTCCCCTTGACCTATAAATAGAGCCCTCCTCCTTGCCATGGCATCCATCCATGAGCAAGATAGATGAGTTGTGGTAGGGCTAGAAGGGTGAGTGCTAGGCTAGCCACTTAAAGGTGTGTGTTCTTTTGTAACTTTGTTGCTCCAATAAACTAAGCATCTTTATAAGTGTTAGTCTCCCGGTTAAGCCTAAGTACTTAGTGTATAAGTTGTGATCCATCGAAGGTTGGCTCTGTCACCCGGGATCACAAAAGGGTCTGGGCTTCATCGAAGGTTGGCTCTGTCACCCGGAAGCCAGCTTCATCTGTTGGTAGGCTCTGCCTCCCGGAAGCAAAAGGCGGCTCTGCCGTCAAAAGGACCCGGTACACTAAGTAACTAGAAGCTGACCGACTCTGGAGTGAGTTGGTGTGTCATAGGGGTAGATCCTCAACTTAGTGGGTATTAGGGTCACCTCAATATCCAACAACCAGGTATACTAGTGACCGTCAATCCTACGACTAGACCGCCACCCATGAGTCTAGTCAAAAAAATCCTTAGCCACCTGCGCCAAGAAGTGAGATGCCGCTACAAGTATGTCCTGTGAAGAAGGCCGTTGTAGAATAGCCCACGTACAGAGCCAATGCGTCGTAGAGTAGATAACCTGCAAAAAGGAAAATTGTTTGTTATCGAACACCACCGCGTTTCTGTATAGCCAAACAGACCAACACAAGGTTGCCGCGCCCACAAGCACTAATGGTTTATAGTCTTTGGGTATTCCATTTAGCCAACTTCCGAACATATTAGGCATATTGTGGGGTTTGGGTAATCCCCAGACCGCATATATTGTAGCCCATAACATTATAGTGAACCTGCAGTAAAAAAACAGATGTTGGATCATTTCATTTTCATGACAGAAACAACACTGTTGATTTCCTTGCCAGTTTCGTCTCACTAGGTTGTCTTTTGTAAGGATGACACCCCTCCTGAGATACCATAAGAAGATTTTGATTTTCAGTGGGGTTTTCAGTTTCCAGAGTTTCTTGTTCAGGTTTGGGGTATTTTGGTGGATTAGTCCCAGATAATGTGATTTCACAGAGAAAACACCAGACTGGTCTAAATTCCATCTAAATTCATCTCTCTCCTGTCTTAGTTCTATTCCTTCTAGTCGAGATAGAAGATTGTTCCACAATATCAACTTGTTGCCAATTAGATCTCTCCGCCAAGATATGTTTGGGATCTGTGTATTTAGTACATCAGTCACCGTATGATGTTTTTTTCCTGGCTATATTTTAAAGCCGAGGGTAATGTTTCTGGAGAGTTATATTTCCTAGCCATCTATCCTCCCAAAAACGCACTTGTGACCCATCTTTAACTATGAAGGTTCCGAATTTCAAGAATTCCTGTTTCGTTTTCATTAGGCTTGTCCAGAAATGAGAATCGCCACTTTTCCATTGGACTTGCACAAGGTGCTTTGTCCCAATGTACTATTTGTTCTTGTTCCCTTTTCTTTTACTTCTTTTTATCATGCAAGCTCTTAGCTCTAGAACACACCTGGAAAACATGCAGAGGCAGAGAGGCTCTTCTGCTTATGATATTCTTGTATCGTTTTCGGTAGTGGTTCTGTACTGTATCATGATTTTGGTGCTACCGTTCTGAACCGAATGACGGTCTCCATAATCAAAGGTCTTTTAATGTGAGACTAAATTCGTGGCAATTGATGATATATTATAAAAAAATGACCGTCAAAATTTACCACTTAAAACTCATTCTCGAAACAAACGGGGGGAGTAATAATTACCACATAATCTAATTGCCGACAACAAACGGTTCGCCGAACGCTGATTCCCTGATGCTAGCCGACGGAACTGAATTTCCTTTGAACTTCGAGTGCCTGGCATGGGCGTCACGCCGTCACCTACTCGGACGCGCCGTTGACGGCTTGCCGGCGCCCGGCGACCTTGCACAGCTCAGACCCCACCAAACAGGGCCACACGGTTAAGCCACTGACAGAACAGCGTACGTGGCATACGAGTCGATCATAAGCAGAACCTTTAATTCCTATACTTTTCTATAAAAAATGTCCCTTCACTTAAAGTTAAAAATCTACTGGAAAGATCTTAGCAATCGTTATTGGCGTGCTCATGAGTGTGGAATGCAGCACCTGTCAGGGTAAATCCAGTTTCAACCATGCACAGGTAATTTTCTGTACAATACTGTTCCTGTCGTTTCGTGAACTCCAGCTCAGCTATCGTCTATCGACCGTGCAGCTGCCTAATAACAATAATATGGTAAAAAGATACTCTACTATCTCAGTGTGACGCCATGCTCACGAGCCATCAGTTTACAAACGCTTGTGAGGTCCAGTCTTTCAGGAAAGGAATTGGAGAATCTTGCCCAAACTGCTCTCAGCGTCACAAAATTCAACGAGCAAGACGGACTTGGACCTTTTCTTTTTGTCAATTTTTTTAAACGTAGAACTATAGGCTTTGGGTCAAGAGCAATGATGAACTAAATATGGTTGACCTTTTCGTGATCTGCGTTAGCATATACCAGTCAGTGTATGAACAGAACAAGTCAAGCTCTATCTCATAATCTTAATGCCAAAAGGGGAACAATATGTTTGAAACTTTGTCGTGCAGGATTTGTAAATCTTGAGATATAATTTATGGTTTTTTGGTTCAGCACATTTGTGTTTCAAAATATTTGACCATTTTTGTTGAAGATCTGAGTTATTTTAAACGCGAAAGATCTGAATTTTTTACCACCGCTGCACAATCTAGATCAGGGGTGCAGATTGGTGACCCAACCCTCTTTAACTCAAATATTTGTGCTATTTTTTAAATAGGACCTCATTTTGGAGAAGAAGTACAAATATGTGAATTAAAGAGGATTGGAGGCGCACGGCGCACCTAAGAGTCTCCAATTTACACCCCTAATCTAGATCAATAACTGATCATAATCTATAGAGTAAATCATCAGCTGAGACTGGGTTGCTTCATTAATCTTCTTCTGTAAAGCGGCACATATCTAAAGCCTCCATGTCAATAGGAAGTGCCGAAATAATTCCTCATGTTTCACTTTTGCCTTTTGACGAAATCAACGAAATTCATTTGTAACATCCATGCATGATGATGAAACTTGGAGCCTTGTGACATGACTACATGAGGCGAAATATAATCTGATAGAGAGATGCGCCCTTTGACTTGTACACTCGTTTTGGTGATACAGCTGGTGCAGAGAGTGATTGATGCGTGCATCTCTTCCCTCTTAAATACTCCCTGATTGTTCAATTGAGTTGTGACGGTGAACATGAAAAATTGCATTTTTCATGGGCTTTATTGAAGTTTTTCTGCTTGCTATGCCCTCAAATTTAACATCTTCCTTTTTGACTGTGCAAATTAATAGTAATGATCTTACTGTCTTGCTAGGGATTCACAACTTAAAATACTATTTTTTTTGCCATTTTGAAAGGTGAGATAGTAATTGAATTTTAACACATTAATAATTTATAAAATAAATTCAAAGATTTTGTTGATGATATAAAAGTGGCAGGTACACACACTGTACACATTATAATGGTCAAAGTCACTGGGTTCATTGATTCCTATTTGTTTCATTCACCAAGAGTCCAAATGCTACAAATTGGAGAAGCAGAAGGAAGAATGTGACTCCACCAATAGATAAATAGGTACATGTAGTCAATGGATCTCTCTTTCCCTGTGTGCGCAACCTAGGAAATGTAAAATGCTTGAAGGTTTCTTTGGAACAATGATAAATTGCCTTTCGCCAGCAATCAAAGGGCAAGGCTGCTCCAGAATGTAGACTCAATCTAACATTTCAGTTTCAACTCAATTTTTTTCTACAAGTCAAAACATTTTGATTTCAGCAATACATTCATGCTGGGAGATTCATACCTCGTACAAAACTCGGCATTTAGTATTAGAAGTCCATAATTGATTTAACCACCGAATTTCCATCTGCTAGCTACTGAGTGACATGTTATTATTTCGAGAAACATATGTTGTACACAAGTACTCCTCAATCCAGTGTTGAATATAAATTGTTTTCAAGCATATAATCCAAAGCATACCTTTTTCAGCTACTTAGTCTGCTCTTTTCTTAATAGTTGATAAATGAACAGTGTTCAGCAAAGATGCACATGTCAAACTGCAGAGTTAAGCTGAAGCATCCTGGAAGGAGGGAAATGATGACATATGAAAATAGGGCTCGAATTTAGCCTTCGAGGAGAAACAAGTGGTTGTCATAAATTTGAATTAAGAAATTTTGTCCATGCCCAGTAGCCTTTCAACTTCCATGACTGGATTTAATAAATATTTAGGTACAATGCAAGCGTGTGGGCAAAGTCAATGATTGTACAGTGGAATTGATAATACAGAAACTATATGCTTTTTCAAGGCCGAGTCATTTCCTATTTACAACACCATTTTCTTATGGTAATTTATAATGACCAATTTATATGGTCTTTGAACACACATGGCACCTAAAGACCTGAACACTGTACAACTGTACTCCAGTAACACGTTTTGTTCAATGATCAATCCATCATTAGCATAAATAAACCAGCATGTGACTATTAAGTATTTATCTTAAGATGTGAACAGAAACACTGCAGCTTCACAGGCAAAGCCAACAGGTCCTGAGCATCCACACCTTTCAGCTTATTGAAGCAGCTCTAACTTGTCTAATCATCTTGGCATCTTCTGATCCTTGCTTATTTTATTGTTCCTGGTGTGAGCGGAGCACAAGTCTTCCATACTGTACCTTGTCAAGTTGCAAGAAAACTGAACCCTCCAAGGTCAGAAGAGAACAAGCCTGGTCAGTCCCAGTGGGTCCTTGCCCAGATTGTCATGTATTTATGGCAAAGCCAAGCTAGTCTTCTCCTCCTGCCATTGCAATTCTTGCAGAAACATATCCTCTTCTCTTACTACCTTCCAAGCATTTCCTTGCTGAGTGTTCGGTGTTCTTGGATCTTTATGCAGACTTCAGCCCATCAAAGTGAAGTCTTCCACTGATCAATTAATCTGCAGGTGAAACTCGCTTCTCTGTTTCTCTTGTTTGCCAAATCAGCTCAATTCTCTGACTAGATATGTAGGCTTCTTGATTTCTTGCAGTTTACAGGCTATCCTGCAAATTTGTTTACTCTGTATTTCAGTGTTCAGGATGACAACAGACATTCTTGTTCCATCAAATTTTGTTGTTCAAACATGAAATTCTTCAATCAGTTTTCTTGTTACCATACACTCTTCAGTCATTCTGATGTTTGGGCTTTGTAGAATCTGCAAACTTGTCTGCGAATTATTACTCTCTATTTTCAAAGCTCTCGTAGAAAGAGTGAAGCTGCTGACTTCTGAGTGTCACCATCCAATACTTGGTCTCTTGAAACCTACTGACTAATTTATTTCTCAGGTAGCTACCGACATCTCTTTTGTATGTCTAAAGATCTCAATTCCAAATACGAGAGGCTGTAAAGAATAGCAATGGGTTGCTTCTCTGTGTTCCGGAGCAAGAAGAATTCCAGAAGCCAGATTGTGCAGCATGACCAAGGTAAACTTCTATACCAACTACTGTGCTTCTGAAGAATCTCAGAACCTTACTGCAGTTCGTTCGATTCTGTTTGAAGACATCCTGATCACTGGCAACGTGAAAATCTACTCGTTCAAGGAGCTAAGGAAAGCCACAAGAAACTTCTGCCCAGGAAACAAGCTTGGACAGGGTTCCTTCGGCCGTGTCTATCTGGTAGGTTGAGACGTTGAGATACCAGTTGCTCCAATATCTCTGACGTAGCATACTTTCAGCAAGGATTCTAGATCTTGTATAGGTGTTATATGCCCAATTGTCTTCCTGTTTGGAACACAGGCATATAGGAACTTCCAGAAATTTTAGGAATCGGGAAAACTCTTGTTCCAAACGGGACCTCAGTTACTGAATTATTAGAACATGACAGTGTTCTTCAAACTAGAGCAACTTCCATCACTGCAATATTTTTATCAGCCTTTGTTCTGACGTAAACTGTGCAGGGAAAGCTGAATAACGGCGAGAAAGTTGCCATCAAGGTGCTCTCCTCAGAGTCAAGGCAAAGAACGAAGGAGTTTCTGAATGAGCTGAGTGTCATATCCAACATAACCCATCACAACCTTGTCAAACTGCATGGCTGCTGCGTCGATGGAGGCCAGAAGATGCTGGTCTACAATTATGTGGAGAATAACAGCCTTGCACAGACCCTTTTCGGTAATGCCTGAACCTAGATATTCCGTGGTGCTAGCTATGATGCGTTTGGCCAGTCAAAATCTGGATCTCTGATTCATCACGGTGTTCTTCAGGTAATTCGCGAAGTGGCATCATCTTTGACTGGAGGACAAGGGTGAAAATCTGCATCGGTGTAGCCGATGGGCTCACATACCTTCACGAAGAAATTCGGCCGCCGATCGTCCACCGTGACATCAAAGCCAGCAACATTCTCCTTGACAGAAACCTCAGCCCCACGATAGCAGACTTTGGGTTGGCGAAGTTCTTCCCAGGCAACATGACACATATCAGCACAAGGGTTGCAGGGACTCTGTAAGTAGTGCCTCACTTCATGTTGATCTCCATGCCTCTTCGATCTTGCTGATATACCATATGATCAGGTAAACCGAGTTGACGTATATTCTTTTGTCAGAGGATATCTTGCGCCGGAGTATGCAATCCGAGGGCAGCTAACGAAAAAGGCCGATGTCTACAGCTTTGGTGTACTGCTGCTGGAGATTGTCAGCGGCAGATGCCATACTGATCCCAGCTTACCTCTTGACGAGCAGTTCCTTCTAGAAAAGGTTAAGATTAATCTTAATAATGGTTTAGGGTTGAAGCGGTTCGCAAGAATAATGGCTATTATTTACTACTTTCTGATTCTCTAGCAAGTTTAGACAACAAACTACAGGAAGAACCATTTTTCATGTCAAAGCACTATGGTACAGACATGCTATAATTTAGATTATCCAATTAGACCAAATCAAGCCAGGCATATCCTGTACTGTTTGCATGATTGATTCAGTTTACATAATCACATATTAGACAAGGACACGCACAATGTACTTGTGTTGGAAGAATTATAAAGGAAAATACACGGAAAGTGCCCTTTCTGTGTTGCTAACAATTATTTAGAGCAGCCATTCACATGCATTGACTCATCGGCTGTGTTCCAAGTTTTTAGATATTGGTCAAATTCTTAAAATTGGTGATCTGTGAGAAATTAACTTATTTTTATAGAAATATAGCAAACTGACATACTTTTAGAAACTAGCTAGCTTTAAAATACCTCAGGTGCTAGTGCCATCACATCTTCGATTTCGATTTGAAGCATCTGAAATCAGAAATTTCTGCTATCCTGTCAGGTCTGGATGCTCTATGAGTCTGGCGATCTTGAGAGCATCATTGACAGGACCCTGAAACGGGATTTTGGCACCGAGGAAGCACGTCAGTTGCTGAAAATAGGGCTTCTGTGCACCCAGGATAGCCCCAAGATGAGGCCCTCGATGTCAATGGTCGCCAAGATGTTAAAGGGCGAGTGTGCCGTTGGTGACAAGATCATGAGGCCCGGCCTGATCACAGACGTCATGGACCTGAAAGTCAGGACGGTAGAGCCGGTCCAGTTTAGTTTATCTCCATCAATGTCTCCTGCATTGAGCAACTCACTGTTGTCCACACTTGCAGTAGCTGGTAGCACTGTTGTAGAAGAGAGCCCCTGATGGAAAGTCAGCAAATTGAAGGATCAGATGCCTCATAAAAAATGGGCTGTAAATTGGAAGGAGCATTGCTTGTTTTTGCTAGTGATTTAGCACACTGTAGGAGTGTCATTGTGTATATATATATCATCCTAGTTGGTAAAATTGCCACTTAAAAAATCACATATTGACTCAAATGGCTCAGCTCAAGAAGTTCAAAATGGCATCACAGGCTACAGGAGCCAAATGTCCGTTTTCTAATCTTCAGATATGCATCATAAAGATGTTAAGGGATAAAGCGTATAAAACAACCTGTGAACAGCTGACCATATTGTAAACATACTAACATCAAATCAAATTTTACACATCTTGGTGAAGAAGCCAATCCAGAAATTACAGATCACTCCAGAACTTTGTCCCTTAACATGATAAGCAGTACCTCAAGGTCAGGGCAGCGGTAGAATAAGGGATCTCGAGCATCAACCTCCATAACCAGCTTCATGGCAGAAAAGAAAACAGTAAGTAATTTTCATAGAAAAAAACACATCACATAGCATTACTCTTCAATCGAAATAGCATGAACATGATGGAGGTCAGCACAGCAGCCCAATCCAAGTAAAACATATAAAATAACACAGCAGAACAAAAATAAGCGTCAACATACAGACTAAGGGGCAACTACATATATATGTACGAGCACTCAGACAGAAAGAAAGATTAGTAAAAGCAATCAACCGCATCTGACCATTAAGGAGGCACTCTCCAGAGCTGTCTCTAGATCTAGATGTCAATATTCTCCTCAAAGGGTGTCAGGACAAGCTTGTCATTCTCTTCCAATCTACAGAGAAGATTGCTCTCATCAACTACCTACTCAAAGCATTTAATGGAAAAATGTTGCCCAAAGCTGCATTAATAACTCAATACTCAAGATAAATTTCTACAATTAACACATTATGTCTGCCTTTAACCGGCATAACATATTTAGGTTATCATGAACTACATGTGTAACAGAAATGGGCACTAAAAGGATAGTGTTTACAGTTCCACATGTTGAGGCAAAGATGAATTTCATGTTCATCAAAATTAAAAACAGTTTGAGGAACTTTAAAAAGGAAACTAACAAGAAACATACATAAATTGCTGGAAATGTGGAATTTAGTTGACCACTGAAATATATTTTTTTATTTTTCACAAATATCTCTTTGTGTTGTGATATGTTACCACAACGACAGATTCAATCAGAGAAATTTCATACACGACTGCCCCGGAACTAACAGAACGTACCATTGCTCCCACTGGATAGGGAGAAAGCAGGCTACAGTGTTGGTCAACATAAGGATTATTAGCATAAACCTAACACCACAAAAATCAGTCAGCAGTCAGCAGCAGAGAATGAAGATCCATTTAAATTGTGAAGTCACGCAAAATGCACTACAATTTTAATCACAAAAAAGTTTGCCTCCATGCCTATGAATTGGTTCAGAATGATACTTTTCGGTATTTAGGATCGGTGCTACAAAAGGATGGCGACATTGATGAAGATGTTAGGCATAGAATTTCAGCTGGCTGGTTGAAATGGCGGCAAGCTTCTGGCATCCTTTGTGACAAGAGGGTGCCACAAAAGCTAAAAGTCAAATTCTATAGGACAGCAATTCGTCCGGCGATGCTATACGGTGCTGAATGTTGGCCTACAAAAAGGCGACATGTCCAGCAACTGAGTGTAGCAGAGATGCGGATGTTGCGGTGGTTTTGCGGGCACACAAGGAGGGATAGAGTCCGGAACGAAGTTATTCGGGATAGGGTCGGAGTAGCACCAATTGAGGAGAAACTTACCCAGCATCGGCTGAGATGGTTTGGACATGTCCAACGAAGGCCTCCTGAGGCGCCGGTGCGTAATGGGGTTCTTGAGCGGGTCGATAATGTAAAGAGGGGTAGAGGTAGACCTAAACTGACGTGGGATGAGTCTGTTAAGAGAGACCTTAAGGACTGGAATCTCTAAAGAGATAGCTTTGGATAGGAGCGCTTGGAGATTAGCTATCAATGTGCCTGAACCTTGAACTTATTTCTTTCGGGTTTCATCTCTAGCCTACCCCAACTTGCTTGGGAAAAAAAGCTATGTTGATGTTGATGTTGATGTGGAAAGCTGTACTGTAGATTGACCAAGGTCCAGCTCAAAACGACCATTGTAGATCGCAAATGGGGATGACAAAGCAACACTGGCACAGTGCTCAGAACCTTTCTCCCCTTTACCTGAAACCAAATGGCACAAAACATAGAAGCACTCAAGAAAGGTCCTTGATTCAAGAGGCTTGATCCAAGAAGCTAATCTCGAGCAACTCAAACTTTGGATAACATGGTTAAATAACAGTTCACATGAAAAGAAAATCTTTTATCCCCTGCCATTTCTTGCCTCATCTTACTGATTGGAAACACTAGATGCGCAAGTCTAAAATGATCAAGTTCATCTAGCAACTGCCAGTACCCTTTTTTTGGTATAATCCTTGTTTAATGCATTATAAATGTTTATTTCCTTTTTCTCTATCCTTTTCCCTTCTGTTGGTGACTCATATTGGGTTTCAACTCAATGAGTACTATCCCAGGTACATCGTGGTATGGAATTCTTTGGACTACAAGCTGCCTGAGCTCCAAGGATGAAGTTAGATGAATAGTCATTTGATCCCCAGATGGTATAAACAAAAAAAGAATAAAAAATTTTAAACATGTGCCCTGTTCTAGTGGATCTGTGTGGTAAGCCTACCTCAACTTGCTTGGGACTAAATGTCTTTGTTGCATGGTTGTTTCTAGGGTCACGCCAACTCTGAATGATAGAAAAAGTAATTAGATCTTATATCAGGTGCCTGTCAAATAACAGAAACTACCTACTCCAGATGGGTATCAAGAAGGTACCAAGAAACTTACAGTAGAACGAAGCCATTATATACTTCTTCTTTTTTTGAAAAGCGAAGACATTATATACTATTACCCGTGCAGAAATTCTAAATTATGACCGATGGAGAAGAATGACTTTTTGAATCCCAACAAATGCTATCCAGGGGACAGGTCAAATTTAGAAACAAACAGGAAGTACACATGTACCAGGTACCATAAATTTCCCAGAGCTAGATCCATTGATTGCTTTTCTACTACAAAGATCATGGGTTTTAAAAGATTGAAGATGTCTTGACACTTTTGTTTTTGGCAAAGCATCAAATAATGTGTTGTTACAGTTGAAATTTTGCTCAACACATTATAAGAAGCAGGTTCACATCAATTACTAGTTCAAATGACAAATGATGGACTAGTTTCACCAGTCTACAAACCAAAGAAAGAAAATAAAAATCAGTTAATAGCAGAAGATAGCTCACTTACATCGGCATCGAACACTGCATCCATAATTCAATATCCCTTTGTAAAGCAACCCTACCAGGAACTCGAGTTAATGAGGAACAGCTTGGAAATAACAAGAGCCAATGAAATGAACATCCAGGAATATAGGACATATTAACATGACTGTCTTCATTAACAACAAATTGGTAACATATGTGATCAGCTGGTTACCTCAACTGAATGACCAGCAGTTATAATGTGAACATCCAGGACTCCAGGTGGGCATAAGTTAAACAACAACTGCCTTACTGTATTTTTTTTCTTTTGTACACAAATGATAGATTTCCTGAATAAAAGTTATTACCAGTTTTTTTACCTTATAAGTATTTAAATTTTAAACATAATCAGTAAAAGCTATCCAACAGCAATTCTCCTGGAGTAAGGTAGTTCAGGTATGTCAAAGCAACAGTTGACAATGAGTATATATAAATAAATTCATCAAGAATCAGAACTATAACAACCATGTCTTTTCTGGAATAACTATAACAGCCATGTCATTTATCGGATTTAAGCACTTGGTGCAACAAAGGCAAATGCTTGGTGGCATTCCTGGTGGGAGGAAATTTGGTAATGAGAATAAAATACACAGAATAAACAATTTAGGAGCCATAAAAATATCATAAAATACATTTCAGTGCCTGGCACGAAGTGTTCAAAGTAATTACACATACCAGCAACTTCATAGGTTCTTCAACAATTAGAACAGAGCACCCACGTAAGAAGTCATAACAAGCACCTGAACTCATGGTGATGGTGACATCAGCATAAATACTGGCAAGACAACACACCAAAAGTCCAAAACATACAGCAATTATCATGCCCATCAACCCTTTCTTCTTTAACAGAGTGAAAGCTCAAAAAAGCTAATGCATTGACATCATTTAAGAGTTTTATCCAACAAGTAACAAAATTGAATTGAAACTCCAAGCCTAGGTGATATATTAGCGTGATCTTCCCATTCGGTTCATTTCCATCAATTGTGTAAGAGTTACAGCACTCCATCTCTCAATTCTCTCTTGAAGTTGTGCATACAATAGTCGCTTCACAGAGTCTATGCAAATACTAACGGTGCCAAACTCATACACCGGCATGCCATTGTAGAACTTGCCAACTCTAGGCATAAACAGCAGCCCTTGCTCCATTGCATAGGCCTGGATAGACTCCTTGAAGCTCAAATCCGCAATGGCTGCCCCTGAGGCAGCATGGTAAGCCTGCTGTGCTGCATCAAATTGACGCTTCTCAGTTGCTCTCAAGTAGCCCACATTCTCCCTAGCCCCAGGTTGCACCACCTCTAGTCCTTCAGCAGCTTGGTTCATCATGTCAAGACCAGCGGTTAGAAGCATCCGTATGCGCTCATTGGCAAGTAACTCTGGTGGGAAAAGGCCCTTCCAGCTCTTATACCAGTTCATTATCTCATTGAAATCAGGATTTGGTGAGCACAACCAATGGTATAGGACCTGCTGCCACTTACTGAAGAAATCAACCTCCAACATATGGACCATGAGGTGCACTGGGATTGCAGATGCCCACAAAATCACCCAGTTGAACTGATCAAGTTTCTGGTTTGCTGGGTTGATCTGAAACTCTTGCAGTGCCAATCTCAGTTTAGGAATGATATACCGCACAATCAGGTCTTCCCAGCTTGCCGAATCAAACACATCCTTCCATGGGGACAACACAGCATACGCCGAAGCATCATGTGCTTGCCATACGTGGAGGACAGTGCTCAGCTTGTATCGAATAGAATGGCACAAGGTCTCTATCCTTTCTCTTAGCATTGGCAACCATGGGTGTACCCAGACATGGATCGGTACACTCTCCCTGCGAGGGTCCCATGAATCCACAGCAGCTGAGAGCTTTGGCATTATCACATGCTCTAGTATTGATTGAAGCAAAATAGGAGGAAGCAACTTCTTATTATCCCATAACTCAAGAAAGTTGAGCATTGGTTCTGGTTCCCTAGCCTCCCATGAATTGGTTCCTGATATCCTCACAGCCGGCAGGATGACTTCACTAACAAGCTGCACATATGGTGTCATTGATGCAGAACCATCTGAGAAGTCATATGGTTGGTCCCCTTGCAGCAGGTCCTTCCACTTTTTCATGACATCTAACCCAAACTTCGGATCCTGCAGAGGCTGCCATCCCTGGAAGATTCGGATTAGCAGCGGATGAGCATATCTGCAAGCAATCCATGCAATGCTGCACATCTTGAACTCCTCCTCAAACTGCACTTTCAAGCCATGGAATGTCCGGAGCAACCCATCCAGAGTAAGCACGCCAGCTGTATCATCCACGCGGACCTGCTCCAGTGTCTCTGCAATTCTCTCCATCACCTGCAGCTGGTGTTTCTGCAATGCCTCCTGCTTGGCCACCTTTTCCTTCTCGCGCACCAAGCTAGCTACCTTCTCCTGCTCCCTTCGCAGCTGCCCATGCAACCTCAGAACATCAGCCCTAGCCTCATCAACAAGCAGGCGCACATTGTACTGCAGTTCCGGCATTGGCACATCATTCGTCTCCATCTCTTGTTCTTTATTGAGACCCTTCAAGTCCGTCAGCACCCGTACCTGGGGCCCTCGCATGTCAATCACCTTCTGGACAACTGCGGGCTCCTCCTCCTGTTCCTGCTCGGCATGCATGGCCAGGAGCTCATTCTTCGTCAAGACTGGAACTTTCTTTGTGCTAGCCTTCTTGGACCAACGCTTCTCCTTCTTCCCTGATGTTGGCGGAGGAGTCGGGGCCGGCAAGTTCTCCTTAGCCCTCATAGGCTTGGGTTCCTTGAAACCTTCCACACTCCCCAGGCCAGCGTTCTTGGGTCGCAAGATGGTCTCCACCGGCGCTGTCATCCCCTGCTCGTTCTTTCCAAGCCCCATTCCTTTCTTGTACCCCATCATTTCCATCATCTTGGCCACCTTGGAATTAGCCTCCAGGCTTCCAAGGGCCGCTGCCGGCTCCCCCGCCCCCACCCCGGCTGCCTGGCGCCAGCGCGCCGCCTTCTCGCGCTCCCGCTCCTTCTCCTCCCGCCTCGCGCGGGCGCCGTCCCTGATCCTGCCGAACATCGTCGGCAGCATCTCGGTGTCCCCCTCGTCGTCCTGCTCCTCATCCTCCGCCTCCTCCTCCTTGGCAGCAGACGCAGCGGCGCGCCCGAGCCCCGACCTCTGGTCGGGCTCGGGCTCCGGCTCCTGGGTGGGCATGAACTTGCCGGTGGAGACGAACTGGACGGGCTTGGTGAGGTCCGGCTCCCCGCCGCCGTCCCTGCGGCGCTTCCGGCGGCCGCGGCGGCGGGACCCCTCGTCGTCCTCCGAGTCGTAGTCGGAGTCGCCCTCCGCGAACACCCCGTAGATGGCGTCGTCGCGGGTCTGCGGCGCCCGCTCCCGCCGGCTCCGGTAGTAGAACTCCCCGTCGCGGCCGAACCGCCCGCCCTGGAAGTCCCCTTCCATGTCGAACCGGTCCATCCCCTCCGCCTCCTCCGCCATCGCGGCGGCTCCTTTCCTCTCCTCTCCGCTAGGGTTAGGGTTTCGCCCCCCGATTTTTTTTTTCTTTTGAAAATTTGGGCAGGAAGAAGAAGAATCCGCCCTCCTCTCGTCGTCTCGCCCAGCCGCCCAGGTCGGTGCGGAGATGAACGGCGCCGGTGACGTGTCAAGATCAGGGCCGTCGAATACCCATCCACGCCTTCTCAGCCGCTGGATCGACCCCGCCGGAAGCGGGCAGCTGGGTTTACGCTTTCTCCGCGGGAACACGCAGTCCGGCAGGGGTCCGCTTCCCGCGGGTCGTCCCCGACCTCTCGTCGCTTCCGGCCGTGTTGACCTGACCTATTAACCACCCGCGCTTACCATTTTCTTGCCGCACCGCAAGAAGCGTCCTCGGGGGGCACGTCCTAGATCGGTGGCGCCTGCCTCTCGCCGCCGCTGCTGGTGCCTCTCCCCCACCGCGCCGCAGATTTTATTTTTTTCTTATTTTTCCTCCCGTCGGTTCTCGGAGGTTTCTCGCCGTCTCCTCCCCCCGCGGTTCCTGAGGTACGCAGCGAATCCGGCGACACGATTTTCTTGCTGTTTTGTTGGCCGGGCGGCAAGTTTGGAGGCATCGGCGGCGTTTGGTAGCGAGATCTAATCGCGTGGCTAGACTTGAGCAATCGCTGTGGGGATTGGAGGGCGCGTGCGGGATTTGGGATTGGAAAAAGAAAAATCGGAGCTTTTTGTTGGAGGTTCCAAGCTTTCTGTTGACGCTAGAGCTAATCTTAGACGATCTAAGCTCATATGGATAATCGTTGCTGTCTGTTGATGTGGAATTGGATGACGTATGCAGGTTCATTTGATTTGATAGAACAAGAATAGCAGAATATTGCGTACTGGGCTTGGGACAGAATTGTGAATAGGATTGATTTGATGTTTATCTGTATCTGTATGTGCTCACCCTGTGCCGCTTTGGCCGAAACTTTGCAGGCATGCAGAGCCAGATCGTGTGCCACGGGTGCAGGAGCCTTCTACTCTACCCGAGAGGCGCTCCGAGCGTGTGCTGCGCGGTATGCCATGCAGTCACCACCGTGCCACCTCCAGGTAGTGCATCTGAGCTTTGGTTTCTCTTGGTTCATAATCGAACATCAAAGGCACATGCATTGGCACACCCTGCACATGAACAGAAAGGTACATTGAGCTTTGGTTTCATAACAGCAAGTGAAATACATGGGCTGTCCGAACACAGGTGATACAAATACATGTAGCTGACAATTGAAGGGGGGTAATGGGTCTGGAGCGTTGCCGCGTTGGAGAGGTTATCAATATTGAAGTCTGGTCTTGCATTGGATAGATATTGTATTATATTGTTTCACTACCAAGGGAAATGCTAAACTTAGAGATGTATGATAAATTCATATGGTTTTGATGACTGGAGGTAGTCTATCATTTAGTAAATCCATTTTATATCAGCTATATATATTCTGTGTTGACTGTCAAGGGTGTGTATCGGTAGTAGTATCCTGTATAGTTTAGTAGGATAACCAGTGGTAGAGGGATTTGATGTCTTTCAGTTTGTAACTTTCTTACTCGCGGTCCCATTTACAAAATATTTGATGTTCAATCATACCGAATGTTGATGCATCATAAAAATTTCATGTCCATCATTAAATGTAACAGTACAATATTGTAGCCTTATTGTACTGATAGAATCCTCGTGTTTTAGATGCCGTGTTTAAGTGATCTTGCTATTATTTCAGATATATATCGCTAATTGCTTATGTTTCATAAAGGTAATGAAGAGGAATTTTCCTTTCCCCCGTGAACAAGTTCTGCATCACAGGATACTTTGTCATGTTTATTTTTTCAACAAAAATACAATATTGTTGCTGATATCAGCTCTTACTGACAGACTACTGAGCTTTTCTGCTTGTGTACATTTGTCTGTTTTGAGGGCACACTTTCCATGTTCTAGTGCTCAACTATGTCCCTCTTATTCATTGGCATTCCACATCCTTGTTGAGGGAGTAAATATAATTGAAATATTTAAAAGTAGAGATAATGTCAGTTATAGCTGCACATACACTAGTGTCCACATGTTTGCATCGCAGTGATGCAAACATTCCTGTAGAAAGTATTAGAAGCTGCAAGTGCTGCAGTCAAAAGCTTGAGAAGAAGCACCATGTGATCAAGTTGATATGGACCGGCATGATATTTTCTTCTGCCATGTCTGGCAATTCTCATTAGTATGGAGTTATGGACTGCTTTGCACTGTTATTTCTTACCATCTTTTGTGTATTTTTAGTGTTTCTTCTTCTGTTCATTGACATTGATTGCATGGGATTGCTCAGTAATTTTAATGAGACGGTTGGCTATTTTTCTAATCATCTATAGCATTGAAGCTGTTTACCATCATGAGCTTTATATTGGTTTGTACTGCTTTATTAATCAATTTGACATGCTATATTAAATAATGGACAAATTTCTTGTGCAGGAATGGAGATGGCTCGACTTATTTGTGGTGGCTGCCAAACATTATTGATGTATACTCGCAATGCAACAACTGTAAGATGCTCATGTTGTGACACAGTCAATCTTGTTAGACCAGGTACTGATGTATGTGTAGGGATTATCTTTCAGATCCTTATGCTTTTAAATGCTAAAATTCAATAGTAGGATGCATGTTCTATAAACAAAGAAAGATTTGTTATTCCATTAAATTCTCAAACAGCCTAATTGATGATACAGCGTGTTAGTAATTTATCTTCTCCTGTAGTTAAATTAGGACCAGTTTCTTATGTTTTGAACATCACATAGGCTGATCTTTCAGTAGATTGGATCACACTTCCTTGCTACCTGTCAGCAACTATAGCACTAATGCAGATCAGTGCATTGTATTCTCCATGTTTCTGAGTTAGGCTCTTTCTCATCCCTCTGATTGGGGTGGGGACGTGGGGTGTACCCATGCACATCCAGGAAATAGATATATTTTTCCTATAATGTAAAGACAATAGGTGGATACTCTATTGGATTTGTACTTTTTGGTGTGCAAGTGTCTGTCTCCTTCATAATTGAAGTTTCCTTTATGCACAATTGATGATATCATGTATCATTATCTTCGTCTTCTCAACTTGGTTGATTCTTTTTATTCATTCTGCAGTGAGTAGCATAGCTCATGTGAACTGTGGCCAGTGCCAAACAGTGTTGATGTATCCATACGGAGCACCATCTGTCAAATGTGCTATCTGCAACTTTATTACAAACATTGGTGGGGTATGTTAATTTCTTTTATGGGTCTGCTTGTGCTGCAAACGGTCTAAGTGCCTAGTGACACCCACCTGATTTAAACATATTTATGTTTGTAGCATCAGGTACCAATGGTGAGACCTTTGCCACCTGCACTGCCTGCATCAAGTGGAAATTCATATAACATCCCGTCAACTTCTGCGGTAGTTTTATTTGATGAGTTCTCTGGAAATCCGCAAGTTAATTTTGTCTCTTCTAGTTACTTAACCTTTCTTTTTTCCTTCTTTGGCAGCCAACGAGTCAATCACAGAACGTAACTGTTGTTGTTGAAAATCCAATGACAGTAGATGACAAGGGAAAATTGGTAAGCCTGTTATGTAGTTTGTCCTCACTTGTGCATTTGCTTTGGCCAGTGAAGTTAAATTTACATTTTGCGTGCTCACGCCACTTTTTTTGCTCACGCCACTTTTTTTGTGCACAGGTGAGCAATGTTGTAGTTGGGGTTACAACTGGTGGGAAAAAGTAACATATCAGAACCCGTTGTAACTTTGTTTAATGCTTAATATCTGGAGAAGTTGAAAAATACCTTGTATTATACTGCTGTTCGGTGATTGGTTGCTCGACAAAAGGAACCCCTGAAGAGCATCGGGGCAAAGCTCGCCATTGCCCCTGCGATCATGCCAGAACGAATGAAAATGAAGTGCGGGTGTGGATACTCAGAAACTGTAGCTTGTTACCCTTGATTCTTTTGTATGTAATATGGGCTCTGTTAGACTTCACTGTGTGATCAAACTCCTCTCCCGTGGGTGCCTGCAGCCTTCTCAGTGAATAACAACGACCAAAAACATCACAAATGGCTCTTGGAATACAGTGTGTTTTTTTAATCAATATGGATGTTGTCAGAATTAATCTGGTAAATGGTAATCGCCTTCGCCTCCCTTGCGGAGTCTCCGACTGAATGCAGCGACAGAATGGCATTACACAGGTCTGGTTCTTTGAAGCTTAGATGGCAATCTACTATGTAAAACTTGTTTACTTCCATGCTGCTGGTTACATTTTAAGGTGTGCTTGTATGGATAGTATAGTTGTAAAGGCTATCTATACTATATGCTACAGACTTGCAAAAAACAAATGCTACAGATTTTGCAAAAATATGACTCCCTGTATCCTGTAATGTAAAGAAAACATATGTACTGCCCTTTTACGAGTGAAAAAAGAAAACATAAACACTTGAATACCAATCCAATCTAATCCTGTTGCAGATCACATTTGAAAAACGTAAAACATTTGAAAAACGTAAAACGAAAAAAATTGGGGTGAGAGAGGCTCGAACTCTCGACCTCAGGATCACTCGCAACAGCTATGAGACCTACGCGCTAGCCAACTGCGCCACCACTCCATTTTGTTTAACTCACTCAAAACTAAATTATTTGATTTAGTTTAAAAAACACCTCTTTGGTAGCTGTATCTAACGTTGAACTCCATGTCCATTGCCAAATTTTCGGTCTCCTCAACATTCCTTCTCTCGCACTCCTTAACCAATCTCTGTCAAACCACTTTGTGCAAACCTGACAGGAAAACGCCTGTAACATATACATTTCTTCTCGGACACTTCATTTCCCTGCTCATACATCTCTTCCCGGACACTTCTCAGACACTTTTATCCAATGCGCTAGCCTTTCTTGACTAATCATCTGGACACACAATTTGGAACAGAGAAAAGTAATCCAAGACCAAAAACTTTTTCAATCAAGAATCGACAACACAAGTAACCCAAACTTGCAGAAACCGATCGGCGTTCGCCCAATAACCGCATCATAGGTTTTTTTTTTGGCATAAACTGCCATCCACCATATAATCTCGTCACAAACGCATCGATTCCATTCGTCCAGCTGAATGCTCATTTGCACTCTCACGAGCGCTGATCGCCCCATGGATCTCGAGCATGGCAGCAAGAAGCCCTCCGCTGCACCGGCGGCTGCGGCGCCGACCTGCAGCAGCAAGCTCCTGCAGCTCAGGGGCAGGCTCGTCGCCGCGCAGCCGGTCGTGCTGCGCGCGGCCGCGGCCCTGGCCGCGGCGGTGGCGGCCGTCGTCATGGCGCTCAACGCCCAATCCTACACCGCGGTGGTCGCCATCGTCGGCACCAGGCCGCTCACGCAGACCTTCACCGCAGAGTTCAGGGACACGCCTGCATTTGTGTAAGCCTGTAAGCCTGAAAGGCTTGTGCTTTCATTGCTGTTGTTTTCTCTCCTTTTTTTTTCCCTGATGAATCGTCTTTGTTTCATCCCGTGTAGAATTAACTGTGAGAGATGACTGATTTGTTTGGGCAGGTACTTCGTCATAGCCAATGCCATTGCCGGTGCGTATAACCTGGTGGTGCTGATCATCAGGCGCCTAACTCTGCGGCGAAGGACGGCGAGTTTGGTTGTGCATATGCTCGACATGGTTATTCTTTCTCGTCTTCTGTGTTCAGTTAATTCATGGAATACTTCACATTGTCACTATTGATGCTACAACTGCCCATACTTTGCTTGAAGACAACTTTTTTCAACAGTGGTTTCATCATATGTCAACCTTGAAGTAGTCCTCTGAACAGGACTAGCACATCGACAATCACTCGAATCCAAGAGAGAATAAGACAGATTATGCATGTGCATTCATTTGAGATGATTGCTCGCGGAAAATGTGAGCCGTCAGGCTACATAATCCAGCCAAACCTGATCAGAGAACGGAATTTTGGAGCCTTATAATAATGATGCTAGTCTGCTGTCATGGCCTAATCAAGAATCTATTGCAACTGTCCAAAACCAGTTGCCTAATTGAAACTTCTGTTGCTGTGCCTGTATAGGGATGAACTGTAGCTTATCTGACAAATCTCAAACCAATGGCGATTCATATGGATACACAGCATTATTTCCCTTCTGTTGTCATTGGTCCAGGTGATCATGGCTCTGTTGGCTACCGGTGCCGCCACAGCGGCCTCGATGGCGGAACTAGGCAAGAATGGTAACTTGCACGCGCGGTGGAATCCCATTTGCGACAGGTTTGGTTCCTTCTGCAGCCGTGGAGGCATTGCCATCGTGTCATCGTCCATCGGTGTGGCCCTCATGCTGGCACTGAACCTGCTGTCAGCTGCAGCCAACGCTCACCGGCCCAATGTGGCGGGCCGATGAGTAGTCCATATCTCAGACAGCTCATCCACAACAATGCACTGTTTCTGCATTTGGATCTCACTCTGGTGGTCAAGGCAGCACAACTGTGAGTTGCTCTGATACACATGTGGGAGAGCTGGATCACAGCATGGAGTCCTGCCAAATTTGGTGTCAAACTGTTCCATGTTGCTTGGCCTGAAATGGGTGTGCCAAGAGTTGCACAAGCACAAAGCCGCGGTTGGTTATGGATCTTAATTTCATTAGATCAGTTCTTACATAAATTGTATAATCACGATACTGAGTGTTTCTAAGGCTTTGTGGTTGTAAGTTACAGCAGGTAGTGCTATATAGATGCTACTTTGCTTTCTTTTGCAGACAGTGTTAGTGTTGATCTCCACCGTTTGGGCCCAACGGACCAAACGGGCCTTGACTCGCGTCCTGATCGGGGGCGCCCAGCCCGTGGAAGGCTGGTGGGCCCCCATCGCGCAGCACACATATAAAAGGAAGAGGTGGGGGTCAGTGGCACACAGTCCAAAGATCGTCGCCCTTTGCCCCACCAATAGAAACCCTAGCCGATCAGGGATATGCTGAGGCGACGGGAAGCGCCACCGGCCCGCCGTCGCCACTGCGGCACGCCTCCGTCGGCCCCTGCGCCACTCCACCGGCGCCGTCCCGCATCACGTCGGCGCTGTCATCTTCTTCGACTTACTCCGGTCACCGCCGGTCACCGCCGCGCGGGAAGGCCACGAGAGCCGCCGGTTCGCCGGCAGACCGCCGCCGTCGCGCGGAACAAAGAGCCGAGCCGCCGTCGCGTGGAACAGAGGCCACGCGCGATCTCGGGATCAGGGCACCGCCCCAAGGCCGTTTGACGGCGGCACGCTCAACCTCGGGCGAGCGAGCGCGCCGGCGAAGAGCCCCGCGGCGGCGCAGTCACCTCCTCCAGCGAGCCACAGTGGCGGCCGCCGCTCGACTCGATCAGGACAGAAGCAAACGGGAAAGAGGATGAAAGAAGGAAGGGAGGTCCGGCCTCGCGCGCGGCCATGGCAAGGGCCATGGCGAGGCGGCCGGCCTGTCGCGACACGCCGGCGAGGGCCAACGGCGGCGCCGCCGCCGGACCCGGCTCAGGGAGAGCTGAGGGAGGGAGAGAAATGAGAGCTAGGGTTGGGGGGGCTGCATCGGCTGGTTTTGCCCCTCCGAGGATCACGCCCTGCCGTCCGATCTCTCCGAACGGTTGAGATTAAGCCAGGCGGGGGAGAGGCCGGCTGGATCACTGGGCCAGTTTTCGGCCTAGGCAGGGTGGCCATCGGCCAAATTGGGCCGGGTGAGCGGGGCGACTTCGGCCCAAAAAAGAGACCCGCGCGCGCAGTGCGCAGAGCTGGGCCTTGGGCCGGTTTTCTGCTACCGGGCTGAGTGGAGGCATTGCGCGCCACGTGGGCCGCACGTGCTAACCGGGCCGAGCTGAGTGCTACGGGCCGAGAGAGATTTTTGGCCATTGGGCTGAACACAAAGTGCAGAACAGTAAGGTTTTGGTAATAGTTTTCTTTTTTTTCAGAGGCATTTTTGATGAATATTCCACAGTTTTGACTCTCTAATCAAAATGAACCACTGTGAAAATTGTTTAGAGAGTGGATGATTACAAAGATGCTTCTGAATAAGTGTTTTGTCCGGTGTCCGCTGCAAAGTTTTAAAGTTAATTATGAGCTTACTTTGAGTAAGTTTTGTACAGTTTTATCTCTATTCAATTTTGAAGCAACGGGATAAATTGTTTAGAGAGAAAATGAATACAAAGTACTATTTCCAAAAAGAAAGAAGTATTTTCCGCTGCCATAAAGAAAAGAAAAGATTTCTGTTGTTATAATGTTGCTATCTTACAATTAATCGGAACCAACGAGAACTTTTAATTGGAAGAATAGTCCAAAAGCTCTTAAATGAGTTTTTCCCTGTGGGTAAAAGATAGAAAAGCTTCCGCTGTTTAAAGTCAAAGTAAAGTTTTGGCATTTTTATGCCATTTAAAGTCTCAAAGTTGAGCATCATTGAAATTATAAAGATAATTCTTAAAGGAGAGAAATCTAAAGTTAATTATACTATTGTTATTTTCTGACCAACATTGATGATAACAATATTATAATTTTTTATGAGTTATAGCTTAAAGTCCATGGTAAATGTTGCATCATAGTGACCTTTTTTCAGAGAATAGATAAAGAACTGCTATTAAACTAGAGAAATGTATTTTTCTAGTTTTCGCTGCAATAAATTTGATTATCCTCTAATTAAATTCGAACCAACGAGAGAATTTAATTTTGAGGGGCAGATATATGGTTTTAAAGTTCATTGAGTTTTTCCATACGTTAGTTCCGTTTCTGCCCAACGGTGATATGGAATTAATGTAAAAAAAGATGTTTTATTCTATTTCTGGCCAACGGTGATATAGAATAGAACTTATATTAATTTTTTTTTCAGACAAAGATTTCCATGTTCTTCTTCTTGAAAGAACGAAAGAAAATGTACTAGGTACTTATGACTCAGAAAGAAAGAAGGCCATTGCATGAGAGAATGTGATCTCTGTAATGAATGGCTTGAAAAGAAAAGTACTCGTGGATATTGATCCAAGAAAAGAAGATAGAGCAATAAGATCTTAGTTCAGGAAATTCTCTTATGTTCTCTCGATCAAGAAGAATTCATTTTGAGTTCAGTCAAAGTTGTGATAAGTCATATATGTTTAATTTGACCAACGTCGTATTAAGCATGTGTGTCATGGAATATTTAGATTTATTTCTGAATTTGATATGAACCAAAAGTATGAAATAATACCCACATGACGGGGTAAAGTTGGCATAGTGCTAATCCTGCATGGCGGGAGAAAGTTGTGATGACTCATGTGCTGGTTTATCCCACACTGGGAGAAAAGTTTTGGAGTAGCTCTTAAGCTATTCTAGAATTGGTCGGGCACTTCTATTGTGTCATAGTGATTAAGCACTCAATGAGTTTAAAAAGAATGAAATGTTACATACGAACCTCAAGATGAGAATGATATGCGAGCGTGACTTGCAAAAGGTTTTAAATAAAGGACTATGTTGAGTCCTTAAAGTGAAATGAGGAAAAAGAACTGTCATATGAAATAAAGACTCTGTTGAGTTCTTAAAGTGAAATGAGTAAAAAGTACTCCCATACGAACTAAGAATTACTTTGTTCTGCATGACGTAATCATGTGGATGAAGTAAGTAATTAAAGTTTCCTCATTCACAAAAGTTGTGAATAGTTTTCGAAATTGTGGCAGAAAATTTCAAGCCACATTTCGAGGGGGAGAAATATGAGACAGTTAAGACAGATACTCCCCTGTAATGTGCATTGAAAGCAAGAGATGATCTATTAAAGAATGAATGTGACCGTCAGAGGGAGTACAACGGTCACTATACTGATACCCCTGTGTAAAGAAATAGCTAAATTTCAGCATTC
This sequence comes from Panicum virgatum, assembly GCF_016808335.1. Classification (NCBI taxonomy): domain Eukaryota; kingdom Viridiplantae; phylum Streptophyta; class Magnoliopsida; order Poales; family Poaceae; genus Panicum; species Panicum virgatum. Next base: position 61,671,800 of record NC_053138.1, on the reverse strand, counting down.
ATGCTGGATGACACCCAAAAATAGTAAGATGGTGCTTACAGAGCACATATAAAAATTTTAACAGATAGAACCCAAACAAAGAGATTTATTGATACACTATCTTTACAAAAGATGGCAAAATCTGGGGGAGCATGGTATGTAGATATCTAAGACTTGAAGAGAAGTGGGAATGCGTGCCCACTTCGATGATTCAAGAACAACAAGTTTCTCATACGTGCTGATATTGTATACAACACATGTTGTTAGCTCTCAAAGAAAATGAATAAAGTAAAGAAGGATCTTGTTATGCAGGATCTCATTAGTCCATAGCCATTTGGCAAAAAGGAGCAACAGCAGCCCTATACAAAGTAAAGAAAATCACATGGATGTTGATTCCACCCCATTTGAAGAGTTACGAGAATTCCATGGGTTAAGGTCATGGAAAAAGAAGTGATTTCTGAAAGAGCCATCACAGTAGGTTGTATTGGACCTACAAACGCAATGTGACTCCAGAGGGAATGTTGAAAGAAATAAAGCAAAACTTGTGACAAAAGTTTTAGTCAAAGAGAAGAAAGAACATACAAGATACGATAATAGTAAATTCATTTATGGATTGAAGAAAGCCACGAGACAGTGGTATCTAAAGTTTAAATGAAACAATATGAATTTTTTTTTTGTGTTTCCAAAAGATTGGGGAGGACAATAGCTTTTAAGGAAAAGTAAAAGAATGGGAAATCTGATTTCCACATTTTAAATGAAGACATCCTACTTTCAAGTGGTGGTGTTAAAATATTGTTATAGATAAAGAATTCTTGTCCTCAAATTTTGATCTCGGTGATGGGTTTTCATTCTACGAATTGAAACTCATCGAGATAAAATGAAGGGGTATTATGGTTACAACAAAGGCATACTTGGAAAAGATTCTAAAGAAATGAAGTGTGCATATGAATAAACTTATGCATGTTCCTATCGTCAAGGGTAATAGTTTTGGGAACCTTAGTGTTCCAGGAACCAATGTGAAATGGAAATAGTTCCAAATGCTTCAGCTACTGGAAGCTTTATAGGCACGCAAGTAAAGAACTTACCCTGACATATTTTGTGTATCCGGGTTATTTTGGCAAAAGTTCAATCCAGATATAGATCACTGAAATAAAATTGAGAATGTCGGCCTCATGCTAAGTTAGAAAGATCAAGTACTCTCAAAAGATTGTGAGTACAAAAGTAGAACATGTGAAATGTGTAGCGAAATCCATAATTGTCGCTAACTTTCACACTTGGAGGTTTTGTGTGGAAAAGCTCCAAAATGAAACAATTATCATCAATGTGATGCAAAGACATGGTATAGCATGATACGAGGCCGAGGGACAGGCAAAATGGTTAAGGGAACCTGTACCCGGAGTTGATAATGGTTGACAACAGCAATAACCATTAAAGTAGTTTGCTCCTATGACAACGAGTCAAGTGTGGTGCCAAGCACATTGACACAAAGTTATACGTTATAAAGGAGAAAGTCTGGAATCATGATGAAATGCATTGTGAGTATAAATGACAGAAAGTGTATGCGGATCCGCTTGCTAAAGGCTTGCCGCCCAGTGTGTACAGAAAACATACAGTCGACATGGGTTTATGGTATAGCCTATGTTTTTTGGACGATAAAGGGCCCAAAGTTAAAGTATCTATTTCAGAACTGAGAGGTGTGTTGTAGCTGTTAAGTCCATCGGCTATTGACTATGACGATGAGGCATGCTCATATGCACTAATCCGTAATGGAGTAGGTAGATAAAGAATCAAGAATGAAGAAAGTAAAGATTGAGATAAGTTAAAATACGAGATGAGATCAAGGGGGAGAATGTTAGTGTCGATCTCCACCGTTTGGGCCCAACTGACCAAACGGGCCTTGACTCGCGCCCTGATCGGGGGCGCCCAGCCCGTGGAAGGCTGGTGGGCCCCCGTCGTGCAGGACACATATAAAAGGAAGATGTGGGGGTCAGTGGCACACAGTCCAAAGATCGTCGCACTTTGCCCCACCAATAGAAACCCTAGCCGATTAGGGATGTGCTGAAGCGACGGGAAGCGCCACCGGCCCGCCGTCGCCACTGCGTCACGCCTCCATTGGCCCCTGCGCCACTCCACCGGCGCCATCCCGCGTCACGCCGGCGCTGTCATCTTCTTCGACTTACTCCGGCGGACCCCGACCTCCACGACTGCGCCATGGAAGTCGACAACGTTTTTGTCCTCTGTAAAGGTTACTCCCGCTCGATCTACTCCTAGATGTGTAAATAGTTCCTAACAGACAGTTCTTACATAAATCTGAACATTGCATGTTCAGTGGAGACATCTGAACAAAGAAGTTGTTTGGAGTAGCATGGGATGTGAATTCATCCAACCAGGGCCTTATTTATGCACAATGTGAGATCTTTTTTTTTCATAAATGTAGGAGGTTGGCAGTGTGTTCCTTTCAGCAACTTCCACAAATTAAGAATTTAACTAGCATGTGGCTCAACACATTAACCTAACAATCTGTGAAATCACAGTCTAGATATATGTCCATGTGTTGGACTGACATGCAGAAGTAACTGTTAAGTTGTGTCATGTATGTAAACGAATCTAGAGCTCAATCTTACATTTGCATAAGGAATTGTGGGTAATCTAAAGAAATAGAGAAGACTTTGATGTTTCAGTACCTAGCAGGTAGCCAGGTACCGGATCTTGCCTTTTCTTTTCTGCCATGTAACCTTCCAAATAGTACTCCTACAAGATGAGCAAAATAGGTGTACAGGACGAGTATTTATAAGTGTACGAGTGCTAGTATTGATGGCACAAGGTACAGCAAAAGCAATAAGGATCGATCAAGGCCTCTTTTTGAAAAGGTGCAATGAAGCACACAGGTCATCTGTGGTCACTCATCCTGCAGTTGGCCAGCAGCTTATCAGGAACAGTTCATGAGTGCAACGGAAAGCCAGGAACTCTCAACTTACTGCTTGATTAGCATGCTTGACATTGCAATAATGCAGCAGAAAAGAAAGATGATGTACACAAGAGATGCCTGGATGTAACCGTCATGCCTACTTTCCTGAATAAATATGTGACGGAACCGCCAAATTAAAACTCTAAATTAAACCTAATGGCCGTCATTTGAACACATCGGGCGCATTAGCTTAATGGTTTAATTTGACAGTCCTTTCTCAGCCCACGTCCCGATCGAAACATCACCGATAGTCTCACACGATGGTGAGCGCAGATGGTACAAGCACGACACAAATTCGAAAAATACAACAAAATACACAAGACCTTGCCATTAGTTTTACAAACCAAATTTTAATACCTACATAATTTACAAACCTTACAATATCGAAACTAAGGTTCGAGTAGAGAAAAGGACCAGCAACTACCACAAGTTTACACTAGGTAGTTCCCTATATAAACGTCTGGGTTCACAACTTACCATCCCTCCGCGTCCCGCCGGATGAATTTGACACAACAGGGATAGAAGTCTACGTCTGTGTGCCCTGAAAATAATATTTCAACAAAAGCCCTGAGCAACTAATACTCAGCAAGACTTACCCGATCAGTGGGTATAACCTAGCCCACATATCTAGACATGCAAGGCCTTTGGCTGGTGGTTATTTTTGCAGAAAACAACGACTAAAGTAAATCCTAAATTTTCATATTTTAGCTCCAGATTCTATATAAATTAACTATAGTCCAATATTTGCTTAAACCAACTATAGCAATCATAGAGGTGCAATCCATAATAATTCAATATGTTCATTATCATATGTATATAAATATACTCATCATTCCATCATAACAATATGATGCGACGCAGTGATCAAGGTGCCCATGTCCGAGAGCGACTGACGGCTAATCGATTCGATTTAACCTTGCAAGGTGGACCTAACCAACACGGCACGCAAAAGCCCCGTCGGACCACACGCACCAACCCTTCCCCTCTCCGCCTCGAACTACAGGACCGCCCCACCATCATATGGTCAGCTGAGCTCAACATGAGACCACCAAAAGTAATACATGCATCCCCATTTCTCTGCGACTACTCGACTACCCCAGAAGGTGAGATGAAGTCCTATACTTTCGAAACAAGGCAGTACTAGGCTTACCGGTTTCGACTACCTCCTACTCCCAGCATGCGGTTAGTACAGTTCAAACATAATCAGCAGTGCCGACAACGGCTCGGTCCTTAACCGACACAGGCGGAAGTACACCTCTCCCGCCCAGTCTCCGATTCTATTCTTTCTTTCATTCCAATACTTCCATCCCAAGATGAGTAACTCATATATGGAAACATAAAAACATCCTATATCTCGTGAGTAACCAAAAATTACTCGACTTCTACCGAACCCTATTTAGCCTAGCATTTCTATCGTCCTATACATACTAGTATAACTCAAGAAAACCTAGGGTTCATGCAACTAGGGTTTCAAATAACTCCTAAACATAATGCACAAGTAATAAATACATATCTAGGTGTCATAATTTAAATTAATAGGATATGCACCGGGGCTTGCCTTCGGGCTGCTGCTCAGAGCTGGGGTCAGACGGGCCTTGGGCCGGGTTCTCACGCCTCTCCTCCTGGGCTTGCTCCGGCTGCTCCTGCGGTGCCGCAATCACCTCAAATACGGCGCCCTCAGCTGCGGATGCTACACGTATGCATATGAAATGATTGAGTGCAACTCAAACTATATAATCACTATACCCAAACTGAAAGGTCTTGCGGACTGTCCGCAACCAAATGGCGGACCGTCCGCAGTTCAGCTTCGCAGACCCACCAGAACCAACTACCTCTTTGGATAAATTTCTAGACTGACTGGCGGACTGTCCGCGTCTCAGTAGCGGACTGTCCGCAACACACTTCTGCAATCCCACCAGAATCAACTATTTCTCTGGTCAAATTTCAAATCTATACTGCGGACTGTTCGGTCATCCTTGGCGGACCGTCCGCAGTGCACTCTGCCAATCCACCAGAGACGATAATGTCTCTGGACAGAATTTTAGACTCTACGGCGGACTGTGCGCTCTCCAGTAGCGGACCGTCCGCAGTTCTACCCTTCTAAACCCCACCAGAGACAACATCGTCTCTGGACAAATTCGAGCTCTACGACGGACTGTCCGCTCTCCAATAGCGGACTGTCCGCAGTACAATTCTGCGAAACCACCAGAGACAACATCGTCTCTGGACAACTACTAACCTGACCTGCGGACTGTCCGGCCCTCCTAGGTGGACCGTCCGCAGTTCATATCTTTTAACACCGCGCGACAGGCGACAGCAAGCGCGGTGGCGGCGGCGGCGGCCGTTCTCCGGCGCCGGCGGCGCACAACGGAAGGGGAAAAAGGTCGGGGAGTACAAATAACTCACCACGAATCCATTCCCGGGGTCGGTTCGGGCGGAGGACGACCGGAGAGGCGGATCGACGGTGGAGCAAAGCTCAAGATGCTCCAATGGTGACCGGTGGTGGTTGGAGCGATTCCGGCCGGGGAAAAGCCGGGCTGGGGGTTGGGAAAGGTGGAGGAGGTGCTGGGGAAGGTGCTCGCACGAGGAATCGAGATATGGTGGCCGGAGGAGGGAGATCGAAGAAAGGGGGCGACGGTGGAGCGAGTGGGCGAGCTCCGCTCGTCTCTAGTCGACGTGAGGAGGGAAGAGGAGGATATGACAGGCGGGTTCTACATCCAGATAAATATATCTGGGTGTTGCCTGGCGGACCGTCCGCCGCTCCCTAGCGGACTGTCCGTGAGGCTAGATGTTACAAAATAGCATGATTGAATTTGGACCGGTACTGTATCTGGATGGCAGCTTGTGCACTCTGAATTATTGTACATGCTCTGTTGCTGTTACTATGAATGTAGACCGATTTGCAGAGAGATAGAGATAAATTAGGATTCAGAGTTCAGGCACAGCAAAATAATCAATCTGGAATTCTCTTGATCACTCAAACCCCCTACATCTGAATATACACACTTCAACAGCCATTACAGAGTCTCACTCCTAATTTTCGCTTGCCTTATCGAAATCGATAGAAAAAAAAATTGCTTGATCTACTACTCGCACATAAATGTTGTACCACACAATAAGTAAATATAGTTTATATGGAATCACCAATCACTTGTGCTTGCTCAATCAATTTCCCTAGAAGTGATTCATCCAAGTGGAGGTCGCAGTACCAGCAGCCATCTCATGCGGCAGGCTTGGCACCACCTCACCGCCGAACTGGCTCAGAACGGCCTTGAGCAACTTCTTGTCGCAGTTCAGAGGATCAAAGCAGCCGCCCAGCTCAGGCAGGCCATGGTTCAGGAAGCTCATGCCATGGCTGCCAGTTACCATAGGCAGGTAGCATGGCTGAGCTGCTGCTGCAGCGGCACTGTTGCTGTTGCTGGCGATGTTGTTGAAGCTGGAGAAGCAGGGCACCTGCTCGACTGCGCCGGAGCCGGCGGTAGTGTTCATGGCGGCCTGGAGCTGTGCTAGGGTGGTGTCCATGAGGGGTGGCAGCGGCGGCGAGCTGGTTGGTGCGGTGTCGTGCTCGTGGCCGCCATTGGTGGCGAGGCTTCTTGATGCCTTGGAGCTGGCGCCTCCTCCTGGTAATTTCTTCTTGCAGATGACTCTGCACAGGACCCAATCTTCATCCTGTTGGTTGACGCATGCAGGAACAACCAAAGCATCTGTTAGTTCATTGAATGCTGTGCTGTCTTGTTAATCACTCGGACTGTACTAACACTAAATGCCTCACTGATCTGGTGAAGACTCTCTTTAGTTCTTCTTTTATTTTTTATAGATAAACTAGAATTGGTTCTTATGACATGTCAACATTTTTTAAACCAGATATTAGTGTTGCGTGATAAACGAGTGGATCAATGAAGCTGTGCAAAAGGGACTTTCGTGGTCAAGAAATAAAATGGGCAAGTATCAATCAAAAATAAATTAAGAACTTCCTACAATAAACAAAGGAAGAAAAGTGACAGGCAGAGAGATGCTCATCTCATACGGATAATGCGACAAAAGTCTTGACAGCGACTGTTCAATAGGAAATATGCCCACTACGAGTCGTCTCTTAATAGAATTATTAAATGTGCTAGCTCACAGTTCGTACCTAGACTATATATGCAATTGTTTTTTAATTGGAAAATATCTAAAGCTAATTGGATTCCATTCCATACCTCCCCTAAAATGGCACATGCTTCAAAGTAGGATGCAACATATTTTGACAATTCTTTTCACAGTACCTGCTGCATAACAAACTAGTGTCACCAATGGCATTGTACACATTTTACCTTGGAGGAGAACTTGGAGGATTGCTCAAGAGCACCCTCCATCCTGTACTCATGCATCACCCACTCCGTCTTCCTCCCCTTAGGGGCCCTTCCCTGGTAGAACACCAGTGTCTTCCTCGTCCCTACCAATGCCCCTCGCCGCGCCACTGCCCGATCCTTCCCAGTAGCCTTCCAGTAACCCGACACCGTGGCCCGGTTCGTCCGCTGCCCCGTTGCATATTTTCTATCCTTGAGGCTGAAGAAGTACCACTCCCTAGGGCCCACTGACGCTGCCGCTGGTCAACAAAAAAAAAGAATAACAACATATGTCAAGAGATCAGAAAAAGCAATAGTGGTAAAAAAAAGTAGGTTAATAATATGGATCACACCCTTAAAGTTCTAGAGATGTTCTTGTTTTCTTGTGCGCGCTCATCTTTCGACCGCGACACCGACACGTTTCGATAAGCTGTGGATTTAGGGGTCAACTTCCTCTTTTTTCACAGAAGTCATTTTTGGCATTGGCCGGTAGGAAAAAGCCATTCGTGGGCACTTTGGCAGTGGTTGTACATGTTGAATTGTTGATGGATCACCTTGTGGTCACAATCATGTGCACTATGAATGGAAAGGGGTTTTGCTACTGGATGCTGAGGTTTGGAGCCACTGGGAGAAATAGAATGGGGACTGCCTTGCCATAGCTTTGGTAGCTTGGACCTGGCAGTGATGCAAAAGAGAGAGGACACGTGTGCGGCCCATACGGAGGGTGTGCCGGGAATCTGAGATCTCATGCGTAAGACGTGATTTGCAGTTTGTAGCTTTCCGATGGCCCCTAATATGAAAGGACAGGAACTAAGGATACCTATCGACACGTAGCAAAAGAAAATTAACTGATACACGGACTATAGTAAAATAAAATAAAAGGTTTAAACAAAGTGGTGTCGTGGTGTAGTTGGTTATCACGTCAGTCTAACACACTGAAGGTCTCCGGTTTAAGTCCGGGCGACGCCATTTTTTGTTTTTTTGCACACATAGTTCGACTTACTAGTTCGTGAGGTCAAATGCTACCCTGTTTTTTTTTCAAAAAAAATTGTGTTACGAAGTAGTCTTAATATTTGAATAAGTGCAGTCAAATTTGTTAATTTTAAATCTGGCCGTCACCATGTTTTCAAACCTGGCTAAGCTGATGATATGGAAACGTTAGCTAGTATACTGGTCGAGTCATCTTTAAGTCGGAGGAGCTAGTAACATCGATCACTTGAAAAATAGAGAAAAACGATGGAATTTGATAATATGTCATGTGATTATTACAAGCTTCATTTGACCAAATTTTGATTACGCACCGGAATTATAATATGTATATATATAGAAAGAATATAACACGAGGCCTTACAATCAGAAATTTTATTCCACTTCAGAAAGTATTTTGGACGCAAACTGTAAAAAGGCTAGGCTGGAGAGAAGATACGTTGAGATCAGACGTTAAAAAGTTGGCCCTAGAGTATGTGGCAAATGGAATATTTCCCATTGCGGATAATTAAGGAGAAATGCCAATGAATAACAAATGAGAGCATTTCTAACCCCGGGCGAAAAAGTAAGAATATTTTTACTCTGTTAGGGTGTTCGTCACATCTCTATTTATCATGTCAGTTTCATGAATTGTGCGAATTGATTATACGAAATATATCCAAAAAATATTTGCCTAATGCATGCTAGATAATAACATGAGTGCATATCTAACACGTAAAAAAAACAGGTAGATCTATCTGTTCTCTGTTTTAAGATTCTTTGATCGAAAATGCTAAGAATTATGTGTACTATGGTGCACTTAGCTAGATCTACATGTACTATCTTTTCTGGAAAAAGACTCGCTTGTTATTATAGTCTTCTACCAAGTACGCGTACTCTGATAGTGACGTTGATATTAGACCGCCACATGAGGTTTCAAACAAAATGAGCAATTTTATGCAAAGAATTAATTATGTATTATATGCTGAAAGCTAGAACATGCATGTATCTGAATTGCGAGTAACCACTGCATGATTGCTACCTTCAACTTTAAGACTAGTTACTGTCTTAATTAGTAATTGCATGAGGCATCAAGTTCATGAAAAAAAATCAAGTACGGAAAATATAAACGGAGAAGAGGAATAAAAGAAAGGGGTATGTATGAAGACAAAATAATCCTAGATGATTTTAAGGGTTTTATTTAGGTAAGGGCGAAATTTTCAGTGACGCAAATGGGGAAAAAGGACGGAAGAGTGTGCAATTTAGTGTGTGCACAACACATTGGCAGCTCGTGGAATTTCTTTTTTCTTTTTTTGAGCTCGTGGAGTTTCGTCACGCAGAAGCAATCGAGGATCCCAAAATAGCTTAGGAAATCAAAAGGGTATCACAAAATAAGACGGAGATCATATATATATATATATATATATATATATATATATATATATATATATATATATATATATATATATTCGATCATCCGATGGGGAAAAAAATCAAATTAAAGGATCCTTTTTGTGCAATAGGGAATCCTCTCTCTCTCTCTGTGTGTGCACGCCCATCAACTTGGTGAAAGAAGTCATGGCTATTAACAAGAAGGAACAATTGAGGAGACAAAAGGATCGAAACTTTAGAGGGATATAGATGGGCGGTTCATCGAGTTGGACTCACCAGGGAGATCCCATGGCTCAACCTTGTTGAGATCGACGTCGACCATGGGCGGGCGGCGGCCGGAGAACCCGACCTTGCCGCCGAGCTTGGGCGCGAGGTAGTCGCAGATGAGCTCGTCGTCCCTCGGGTGGAACCGGAACCCCGGTGCCAGCTCCGCCTCCACCATGCTCAAGAAGCTCATCGACATGATCGATCGATCTCTCGTGTATCTCCTATCTCTCTCTCTCTAATTTTTGTTGCACAAGTCTCTCTCAAGCTGCGATCGAGGTGAGAGAGAACATGAATAGGAGAGAGGGAGAGACGGAGGGGAGGAGGGAGGAACTAGCTAGTTAGCCTATTAGACAAGAAGAACTGAGCGGCTGTGTGCTTGTGTCATGTGGCAAGTTGAGAAGAGGGGTTTATAAGGTGGTTTAGGTGGTGGGTCTCCCTCAACTTCTCATCTATCCTTTTTCCCCCTCTTTCCATTTTTCCTTTTCATTCCACAAATAAGGGCAGCACTCTCAGGTCAGTACAAGAGACTTGTAGATGCTACAAAGTGTTGTACACCTCTCCATATATGGCACCAAGAAAAAAATTCCCTAAAATACATATGTAAAAAGGAAAGGAAAGGAGGTGGAGAAAAAAAAATTAAAGGAGAAAATAGAAAACATATTAATTAACTTAAGTCCATCTGGCAATTGAACTGAAAAACGACGAATTGCTATCCACCAAGGATGTATAAGCAAGTGCACCACTTTGTCAGCTAAGGTGTAGCTGGCCTACTCCTTCAAGTCAAATGTTAAATACTTTTGAAGGGAAACAAAACGTTCAAGTATATCATGTTGCTAACAGAGAGCGTGTATTCGTGTGCGTGTGGGCATGAGCGTCTACGTTTGTATATAATATGTTTAAGAAAAGAACAATACGAAACATTTACCTAGAAAAAGACAAGTATTTTAATTAGGAACGACATGGTTGGAAATAGCCCGCTATAGCCTCGCTATAGCCCGCTAATAGCTTTTTAGGAGATCTACCGCTACGCTATACAACATTTGTCTGCTATATCCGCTAAAGGAGGTTTTATGAGATTTAGTTATGCTAAATGTCTGCTAAATAGGTTTTTGTGAGACTTAACAGCGCTAAATGTCAATTGGATACTGTTGGGTAGTTAAGAGACGTGCTAGACTCAAATTTTAGGTGTTAGACCAACGATACTTAAAATTTGTATGATATTATTTATTATTTTATTATTCCGCTAAATGATTTAGCTTTCGCTATAGCTTCGCTATAGCTATTCTATAGCTTTTAGAGAAGGTTAGCGCTAAACTTCATAGCCCGCTATTTCCAACCTTGGGAACGAGGATTGCAGTAAACGGCACCAAGATAGCCCGGAAAAAGGACTCGTTCCAGCCTGATCACGAAGAACAAAATTTCATTTTTCACTCGTTCCAGCCTTGTTTAGTTCGCGAATTTTTTTGAATTTTGACATTGTAGCACTTTTGTTATTATTTGACAATTAATGTCCAATTATAGATTAATTAGGTTTAAAAGATTCGTCTCGTCGTTTACAGTTAAACTGTGTAATGAGTTATTTTTTCAACTGCATTTAATATTTCATGCATATGTCCAAAGATTCGATGTGATGAATACTGTTTAAATTTTTTTGGGAACTAAACATTGCCGAACCTGTTCAAGTTCAACCCCTCCGCGACAAAAGAATATGGAAAAACTCAAGTCAGCGTGTTCACATTTTCTTAATTCTGAGAAACCTCCAACTAGAGAAGTCGCAATACTTTTTCTTTCGAGTGTTGAGAAATACTGGTGGCTGCTACTAACCCCTGCCCACGTATTCACGCATACACGCAGCGTCCTAGCTGGCACTGCCGTCAGCTAGTTCCAGTCATGGCCTTGAGCTCTGTCAAAGACCGTTCTCCTTTCGCCCACCTCGTGCGTACCAAAGCTGCTGCCTGCTGCCGATCAGATTATGACCCAGTTTTCGTTCACACCTGGATGTAAATAAACCGGCTCCGGCTACGACTTTGGAGTTTAGAATCATCCAGCACAAGAAGAGATCGATGTGCTGGATCAGGATCCATCGGGTGCGTGCTGCTGTAAGGATGTCGTTGGGAGAGCACGGCCGCGGCAGCCGTGGAAAAGAACGAACCCTTGCTAGCGCCTCGAGATCAGTGACGTGCTCCCGGCCGCCATTGACGACCATCTACATGACCTCCCAGATCCGGAACCCGAACACTCGAGACTTTTTGTAAGCTCGCCGAGGACTCGCCAACTCGGATGAAATCCAAACACGCTCCCAGACAAGGCCGCCTACGTGGCACCACGACAAGGCGACACGCGGTCCACAGTCCAGCCCTGGCGTAACGGCTGCCACACCGGCCGGAGGAGCAAGTGCATGTGCTGATGTGCCCGCGTTGAACTCGTGACGACGGACGCGGGCAGGAAGCCGGAGCAGGCCGCCATCCTTTTTTTGCTCACCGGGGGATCAAGATCAAGCCTCGTCGAGACGTCGACCACGGCCGGCCGACCGGCCGATGCCGTTCGGTTACGGCATGCGCGCGGCGCGCACGCCGCCGTCACACCAACCACGCGCGCGGCGCGTCCCCTGCCGCGTGATCCTCCCGTGTCGCCGCGGCGGCACCGGCCGTTGCGTTGCGCGGCCGCATCTCGTGAGGGGATCCAGCGGCGGCCCTCCCATGCCATCCTTCATCCCCTCCTCCTCAGCTCCTTCGCCGTGTCTCACGTCGCGACAAAAGCAAAAACAGAGGCATATCTAGACAAAAAAAAAGGAATTAAGGAAAAAAGGAACTTCAAAGTTTTTATTTTTGAAATAAAAAAATTCACTGAAAACCATAGGTAGTACTGTACCTCCAAGATTTTCTGCAGTTAAGCTGAAATAGTCCGTCACGCAGGACCGGGTCGTCTGAACCTGATGGCCACAGGCCAAACCGATTTGATCCATCCATCTCAAGGACAGGGAGTCAAGGAAGTTCTTCTCTCCAGTGCCATATTCCTCCGCAAGTGCAGTATATGATCACAGCCACTAACCCAGCCGGCAGCCAGTGAGCGAAGCCCATGGCCGTGGCTCTTCCAAAGGCTCTTCAATGGGGTCCTGGACAAGTCAAGCCTGAAAAAGGCGGTGAAAATCCTTTTCAGCACATATTTCCTGTTGAAAGAAAGAAAAAAGTCGCGATAAGATCGCGGCGGCGGCACACAAATGGAGAGATGCCATCGCACAGATCTATCCAGTATTCCAGTCCAAGGAGTAAACAGGAACTCTCCTAGCAAGACCTCATAATGATAAATGACAATGATAATGGGGGGAATTTATGCCCTGCTGCTCTAGCTCTACCGCTACCCGAGCTGAAAGTGACCTGGAAATGGGCGTGACAGCAACATCAGAAAGCTCATCCCCATACCTCCCCCCTCCCCTCTGCACGGCCTAACACCCCAATTCCAGCCACTTTTAACCTAAACCAATCCAATCAGCTTGCGCCAGGCTGGCGCCCGGAGAACGATCTTTCGTCGCATATTCCGGGTTAAAACGATGCTCAGGACCTCACCATAAGCTATTGGCTGGCTACCATCAGCCCATCACACCATACGGGTGGAGCTTCCAGGTCAAGAGCTGCGTGCCATTACCTCTCCCCCATGCTGCTGGCTGCATCGGTGAAAAGCAGCTCGAATTGACTGGTGACCTCGTCGCCCACCTCCAAGTGTGCAAATCTGGATAAGGGCTCGACTGCTCGAGGACGGAAGGAAGGGCTGCGACGGCTCTGATGAGTTCCCACCTTGACGCTGATCCATCATCGGAAGTACAGGTACCGTCACCTTCATGACAACGGCTGGAGAAATTCTGCCAAAAGGACAAAAGAAGAGGGCATGTTATATAGCTCTCTCGCCTTCAAGATCACGTACAATCCAGGTAAGGAAAGTTTCGTTTGACACATGGAAGTAAAATCAGCCAATTATTGTGTGGTAATACAGCCAAAAAAGATGAACGTACCAGGATTCTGACAGCAGGCTAATGCAAGGATAGACTGAGTTGGTCAAATAGCATTGTAAAACCACATCCACCAAATGACATGGCAGCTTTGTTGCTCTTGAGCTACCATGACGAGAGCAGCTTCAGTACAGATCTTATCTATCTACCAGTGGCCCAGGGATTATTTTGACTTTACACCAAGAACCTCAGCTGGTTGCATTGATTTCCTTTGAACTATCAAATAGCGAGTGGTGAATAAAACTGAATATATGACTGGTCAACATAGAAGTGTTTGTTTGAGGTAGCAATTAACCAAGACCTTTCTTTAAGTTGTCAAGCCTGCAGCAGAAGAATAGAAAAAATATATCTAAGGATAGTAGGGTGGAGAACAAACAGTTCAAGGAATTAATAGAAAAGACATTAAATAAATGTTTATATATGATAAGAACAGTAAGTCAAATCACCAAAGGACTAAAAAATCTATACATGCCAGACACATACACACATGGATAAGCGACGACAAACCTGAAACCACAATCATACTGATGGAACCATGTGGGTAGCACATGTTCAATAAAACTCAAGTCAACCTCTTCTGCTAGTCGTCTTTCAGCCTACCCATGTTGGTGGCATCATATCAGAGATCCTACAGATTTGATTTTTTATGACAAGTCACAATAGATTGCAGGTAAATAGTCAATGTGGTTAGGCAACTTACTTTGGCTAAATGATAGTTTGCCCCTCTATCTCAACCCTGTTGAAACTGACTCCAAATCACTGGACACTGGTTCTCATGATCAGACATAACATCACCAATTGCATCAGGATATGCAGCCAGGCAAAATCCTAGAAATATCTGAAGAAAAATCCTCTCTTTGTTTCTGTTGTCCGAATGCCATTTTGTTTCAGGTGGATATAATGAGAGTTAGAACGCCCCACCTAGCCAACCCGACCATAAAACCCAGGTGTTATAGTGGGAGGGGCGGGGGCCTTTATCCTTGGTCCAACATTCCCCCTACGGCGTGCGAGCCCGGCGTAGCCCGCAGCAGGTCTCAGCACACGAGAGACGCAGGGGAAATCGCGCAGCGGAAATGCGTGGCCGGGAGGGATCGAACTCAGGACCTCGGCTCTGGTACCAAGTTAGAGCGCCCCACCTAGTCAACCCGACCATAAAACCCAGGTGTTATAGTGGGAGGGGCGGGGGCCTTTATCCTTGGTCCAACAATGAGTAATGACATGTACACAAGTTCTTGCATAGAACACATATACACATATTGCAGGAAGGATAATGTTCCATAGCAACTTGTTTCTTGATCACTTTAGAAAAATGAGCAAGCAAGCAAGCACTCTGGCCATGGAATCGATGTAGATGTACACCTAGCATTTAATGGATAAAGGCACACTCTTTGAGGGCAGTATCTTGCACATTCCTGCAACTAGATTTGCAAGATCTTGCCTGATGGAGTTCGTCTTTCTTACCTGTGCAGAAATACTGAGGGAGAGATTGGCCTACCACATTCTCGCAAGATCTGAACATCACACAAGCTGCAAAATACACTCTGCAAGAAGCTAGGATGCAACAAAGAAGCAACTCGAGTATATCTAGATAGCCTCATAATCCATTGCTATCATAATTTCAAAAAGACTATCTTCAGTGTTTGTTTTATACGCCAAGACAACATATACAATATTGTATCTAAATATAATGAACGAACAAGTTCTGCCACAAGAATCTGAATGTTATACTTTTGTACCAACACAACATCTCATCAACCTACATATATTCCCCTACATATTCCGGCATCAGAAGATTTACCATGTCATGCTTCTGAAGAATTTGCAGATAACTTCCAAGCAATTATGGCCATGTTCCTTGGAGACAGCGTAGGATCAAATAGAGGAAACAACAATGCTTCGACTAGGTTGCTTTGTTCTTGAAGAAATAATAACCGATCAAGTAAAATATATGTTTCAACCAGTGGACCTAAAGCAGCCCGAAGGCACCAAAAGGGACCTATATATTCCTGCAAGAACAAAACAATTACAAGATTATAAGTTTGTGATGCTGAGTGTTTCTTTTGGAGCTAAAAAAAATCAGGGGGAAACCACAATCATATCCCAACTACTATGCTTTTATGAATATGAAGCAGTTGGAAAGGCATCTGGACGGACATACTGTTGAGCACATTAATATAGTTTTTTATGATGCAAGCAACAAACACTATCAGTCTGCCTTATAGTGTCTTCACCCAGTATAAGCACATACCAATTTACTACGCTTCATAACTCTTTTGATACAAGTTCACCAACCCACCTACCAGAAACATAGTGAAGTAATCCCAATTTAAATTACTGTTGAAGATATTAATAGCCATAAAAGATCTTTGTGAGGATTTCCACACATACGTTAAAAACTGAAATGAGCTCAGCAAGCATACTTATCAATGCTCACCAAGGACTTGCTTTACCTAATGCATGTCTAAGACAGCGACAGAATAACATTATGTTCACTTCTATTGAGAATGAACGAATAAGTGAAAATAATCAGTGCATTTAACTTCTTGGAATTAATACCATACAAGATGGCATAATTAAAAAAAAAAGCGTGTTTTGATAAAACCTACAGAGAAGGGGTGCACATCCTTCCATATTTCAAGCAGACTTGTGTCTTCCACTGAACCGCAGCCAAGGCGACATAATCCTGATAGTGTAAAATCTTTGAAAAGGGCAAACTTTCGACGTTCATCATGATGGATGTCATCTGGTCCTGTGTCAACGCCATATATGACTGAATCAACATCACCTGTGTTCGCGTTTTGTTCCTTTAAAGTTGAACAGGAGAAATCATCAATTTTCTCTTTAGCCATTTGTGATTCCACAACTTTCCGAAGCCTCTGACGTCGAAGAGCTTTTCCTTGCCTTCCAATTGATGGACTCAACCTTGACACTTCTGGAAAATATTTCTCAAGTACCTAAAGCACAAACATATAGTTGAGTGAATCCAAAAGTTTGAATTAAAAAATTGCTAACCAGTTAAACTGAGAAGCTCCTAGATTATAGTGTTGCAGAATCTAAATCGATCCATATCTTCTTTCATGAACAATAATCATTGCCAGGGAAGTTCCAATAAAAATTATAATCGATACACTAACAAACCATCGACCCACTTCCATATTCACAAGGAAAAGCATGAATATATGTAATTTAAACATGGACCAGAAAGCAATGTACTTAAATGTACAAGAAACAACAATTGAGATGCAGTATGGCTAGCATATCTGCGACAGATTTCTAGCAAAACACCCAAGGTAAATTGGGAATGTCACAAAAACTGCTGCCGGTGACCACGCTTACAAACTCATGCTCATCAAGCTAGCTGAATATTATATTGAAACTGTTGCTTAAGCACAGAAAAAGAAGGCATAGCATGAAATTTGAATTTATATGAGTGAACTAGGTAAACAAGAACACATACTCATCAGAAAGTACAACATGTTCAAGACCTTTCTTTAGAATCATATTGAACATGAGGATGAATGAAGAGTGACCAAACATAAAGCATACAGTGAAACATCCAGAGTATAAATGAAAAGATTGAAAAGACAAATTTGTTTTAAATAACGGAACGTTTACCATTTGAAATGCAGCTCGGAAGGCATGTACATCAAAATTTTGCAGTGCGATGTCCATGGTGAGACTTCTCCATCTCTCTGCACTCTAAAAGGAATAAAAATATCAATACATAAAGAGCTGCAGCCAAAATATCAATAAATCATTTTGATAATTCCAAAGTGTGCATCCTCAATGGTGTGCAGACTAAAAATGTATATGATTGTCATGCTTGCAATCAGTTTAAACTAGAGATGTAGTCAAAGTGCACTAATTAACTAACACACATGTGATGTCAATAAAAATAACCAATACCGTTATTAGGTCAAGTAACATAGAACAGATGAACATAAATTCTTGCAGAGGCGACGATGAGTATCCTTTTAATTTGGTAAATAATGCTTTAGACCATGAAATTGCAGACCACCCAAGTGTGCACAGAGGAAACACAAAGCTTTGATAAGCTTGTGAGCATTTGCTCTTAATTTCTTAGTCCACTGACCAAATAACTCTTGTCAGTATATACTGTCTACGCTGAGTGCCTTCGAACGCAAGTTGCAACAAGAAATGTTTCAAAAAATAGCAGGCAACACTAAAATCATGAATTACATCGTACCTGGCAAGCAAGATCACGAATGCTTTTCCCAAGCACCAGTTCAGATAGTTTGGCAGCTTTGCTCATAGGAAAACCAGGACAGGTGTTCGTGTCCTCATAAGAATCCTCAGAAAGCAAGTTGTAACAGCAGCCAACGCTTACCAATGCTTTTACTTGTTCGCAGGACACAAAAACTCTGTCCAACAAAGATAACCATACTTTAAAAGACTTCTATCAAGGTGGGAAAACTTAATTCAGGATGCAGTATTTAGCAAGTTTGGAGAAAGGACCACACAATGACGGAGTTCTCATATTTTGTAAACACCAACCTTAGCATGTTAACAGAAAGATCACCACAAGCATGAAGACCAGCAAGGATTAATGGTGGGCTGCTCTGAGTTGGTTCCTGGATTTGAGGGCTTTTCTCAGTACAGGCCTTAGTTTCTCTTAAATGTTCACCATTGTCGTCCTTACATGCGCCCAACGTGACAGCTGCCAATGTGTCACTAGAAAGAACATGACAGGTGATGGTCCTAGGTACTTTGAGAAATTGCTTCTCCACACTGCAAAAAATAATAGGCAGCAATTTATAGCAGCAGGAACCAACCCAAAGGTATAGAACTGAAATTGAACTTGGTGAAGGTAGCACCATTTAGCAGCATAGTACTTCTTTATTCTCTCTGCACGAGCAACTGTAACTGATGCATGATGTGATGAAGCATCTATTGCAACAACAGGGAGTTGGTACTCAAAAGATAAAGCTTGTGCAAGATAGCCCTGATAATATCAAATAAGATGAGCAAAAAATAAATACATGACATAACATTCTGCTGCTGGATTAAGTTAAAGTCAAGCATTTCTTTCACTCCCAGAAAATAGCAACAAAACCAAGGCCATGCAAAGTCTACAAGAAAAATCATATGATTTCAGGAACTAAAAAACAACTAACTTCCAATTTGCAGATAAATCTAACAAATTAAAGAGCAGCTTAAATTTAAGATGTTCATGTAGGACTGGTTCTTTCAGTTTTGACTATTGGGAAAAGAAACAAAGATATAAATTTAAGCTGTTCATGTAAGACTGAGCAATTGCATCCTGACTTCCAAAAGTATTAAGCAATCAAGTCATAGCTTATCAAAGAAACGAAGATAGAAATGAGCATGGCATGTGGCCTTCCCTTGGAGAGAAGTATATTAAGCTGGAGCCATTATGACATTCTTGCTCAGGATTGGCAATGAATACATAAAGCTAATACTTAAGATGGCATAATCACAACTGAGAGCAATGAAGAAAGATGCCAACTGTCCAAGTAATAGAAAGATAGTTGTATCCACTTGAAACCTGGCTACAATTGCACAGCTGCTTGCTGCAGATGACATACCTGGCCAGAACCTACATCAACCACTGTCTTGGCTCCACAACTCTTAGCAATCGCATGTACCACCGCAGCTAGATTTTCGATCTGCACAATGCAGTTTCTCCAGACATAAGAGTGGCAAATAACAAGTGAAAATAACACCATACTCCATACATGCAAATAAATAAGCACGCATAGCAATTTCAAGAATCAGCACAAAGCCAGATTACCTACTTCGTGCTTCTTCTTTGAGTTCATGCCTTGAGCGAGAACGGTGCCAATGGAAGCTACATGAATATCAGGTACAAGCTGCACATATCCAAGGAAAAAAAAAGGTCAAGAATAAAGTAGATCACAGAAAATAGACAATCTCTTAACTAAATGACTAGAAATGACGGCAAGGTGAATTGAGTATGTAATAGAAACATCTATTAAGAGAAAAGTAATCTCATGTATTGTAAATTAGTTTGTTCATTGAAACCAAGCAACACGACTGCATGTGGAGCTTGTGCAGAAAAGTTGGATATAAAGTATGCACTAAAATGCGGCCGAAACATGTGTGCTTCCCTCAGTAAAAGAAAATCATGCTACTACCATCAAACTGTACCCAGTTAATCCGATAAGTTCAGGAAAGCAAACCCACCGACTGCGGAGCCTTCTGCTCCCGTGGAATAACAAGCGACCTAGCAGTAAGCACAAACTCTCGCAGCGTAGCGGGCCAGTGCTCCTGCAAAGCAGCAGAGATTCGGATCCATCAAACTCGAGAGGGAGTGAACTAGCAATGTTGTCGTGCACGCGGAGTAACGCATACCTGGACGCAACCGGATGGCAGCTTGAGCAAGCTCTCCACGGGCTCCCGCCGGAGGCACTCCATCCACTCGGCGTCCACCAGCTCCCACATCCTGTCCTGCGCGAACCCAACCACGGAGCACGGAAACACTCAGCGCAACGAACAGAGCCCTCCAATAGTCCAATCCATCACAGGGCCTCCGTCCCCGGAAATTCACCGGGGGGGGGGGGGGGGGGGGGGAGGGGGGTAACGAGGAGGACCTTGAAGAAGTTGACGACGTGGGCCTCGAGCAGCGGGCGGTGGCGGCCGAGGAAGGCGGCGAGGGCCTCCATCCACTCACGGGTCCGCGCCGCCGTCTCGCACGAGTACGCGCCGCCGCTCGCCGGAGTCGCCGCCATCGCGCGGGGAGGAGAGAGGAACTGAGCCCGAACTCGAAAGTGAGGTCCGGTCCAGTCAGCGAGTCGGGCTACTTTTTGCTGGGCTGTGTTGGGCCTGAAAAAGAGTACTACGTTTCAAGGGCCCGCCCGTTCGTCGAAATCGAAATAGATTTGCTCTTCCATTTACACTCAAAAAAAAAAATTACACTCCCTTCCGTTCGAAATGAAGTCTGCTAATTTTTTTTCGAATACAAAGTTGAATGACAAGAGACAATTATAGACTGTGGGCTTCTTCCTTCTTGGATCTGACACCACATGCTTGTAGCTCGTGTGGTGAAACTGTCAAACTAAAGTCAACAAACACTGCTACGTTAGCCATCAGAATTACGTGGCCAAAGTTACCACACATATTTGTTCAATGATCAGCAATGGATTTCCAAAAGAAACTTCCACCAACCTGGACAAGCGCTAAATCTGGTGTGGGAATGGCAAGCAAGCTGAGTACAAATAATAAGACTGGACTTGAACACATGTACGAGTGGTAAACCTCACATCCTTTTCATCGCTAGTGTTCCGGGATTCCATTGGGCAAGCCTGAGTTAGTACAAACTACAAACAAACAGAGAGCATACATAGGTGAGGATCTGATGGCCCCAGATCCAGAGTCAGGACCAGATAGCTCTGGATCACAGCATGTGGGCAAAGGGGAGGAAGGGGAATACAACTGCGGAACCAAACACTACACATTACACTGAACAGCTCATAAAACTACGGATTAGGTGCCATCATTGCCAGTAGCAGCAATCTCTCGCCTCGCCTGATATTCTGAAGCCATCGAGGAGATGAAGCCAACCTTGTTGTGCTCCGTCCCCTTGAGAGTTCTGGTCAATGTGTCCAGAGAGAGGAGACATACAAAAGATCACACTGTTAGAACCATCATATAGGCAAACTCTTATCAAAAGTATCGCATTAAATTGTTCCCAGATGGAGTCACATCCTGTCATGTGGCTTGCCGATTGCTACTAATGCATTCATTCCAACAAAGACCAGACGAATTTGTCTCCTCTAGACTCTTGTACTCCACAAATGGTAGATACATCTACAGACATACACTAAAAGCGTGATACAAACAAAGAGTTGTAGTTGCAAAGGGCTCATGCATGTATCAAACATGATAGTTTCAGGAAATATTTCCAGTGGTTCAGAAGTATGCAACAGATGTCAAATTGAGCGGTAAGGTTGTACAGGCACCAGAGCACAGAAAAGGACATATACATATAGACACCAAAGCAATATGACTCTATATGCAATTAAACTCTCCATGGGCCTGTGTAAACAGAATAACATATGATATGAGAGGGTATGGTCAGATGCTCTAGTATTCTCATCCACTCTAATCTGGTTGAAAAGTGAAAGTGAGGGAACACAAAATTGTTCCACAGATAATAATTGAGAGATGCTTACACTGTCAGACCCTGAAATTACTATTGAAAATTTGTTCGTTAGAATTAGGGAAACTAATTTTTGCCAATATAAGGAAAAAAATTATAACCTCGCTCCTTTATTTGGCTAGCTTTCAGACAGCACGCAGCACAAAACAAAAAAAAATGAAGCCATATCTCTAATGAATCGTCAATCTGCAGATGAGCTAAATGGTGAATTGGTGATACTGGTGGAGTCAAGAGAATTTGGGTGCACCAATACTAATTGCTATGGAAACAAGTGGGAAGGCAAAGCACACCAACAGCATAAACTAACCCCCAATGAGTGAAGAAAACAATGAAGGTTCTTACCGTTCTGCATCTCATACACTGGGCAGTGACAGCAACGGGAAGTTTGCATACAGGTGAGCAAAATCAACGCGTTCATTTGACAGACACAACCTCTCCATCAGCAATGTCTTGACCTCCAGTGTGAAATATTGTACTTTTGGCACCTCCTGCGAAGAGCTGGCTGTTGGAAATAAATATTTCAGTTAAGATATTGTGATCTTCACTATTAAGGAAGCGTTTAAACCATCTAAACGCGATTATGAAAACCTAATGATAAAACCCTAATGGGCTGTGATCAGCAGGCCCATTAGGCTCGTTTCCAGAGGCTGGCCCCCAGCCCCACAGTGCCTATAAATATAAGGTCGTGGTTAGCACCTTAATCACACATTCATCTCAATCTAAAACCCTAGCCACCGCTAGTCTGATCGCTGAAGGCACTGGAGGGGTTTGGAAGGCCAAGCACTCTCGTTTGGCGCCCGAAGGACGCCGATTCGCTGCTGCATCTTCTACACCGACAAGAACGCCTACTTCCTCTACGGATCAGGCGTAAATGGCTGCTGCAACTGCTAACGCTGGTATAATGTTTACCAATTATTCCGTATTAGATTGATTTGTCATGAACTAGGTTATGTTAAGATCTTGGGTTATTAGCCTCTAATGTTTAAGCCTGGCTAATTTCTAACAATCGGTATCATGAGCCATCTTAACCTAGTCATGCACGGTCAATTTTTGAGTATGTTTATGCCTCTGATTTTCGTCGGTTTAAGATGCAATTAGATCCTGCATAATAGTTTTTACGTGTTAATTATGCGTGATTAGATCTAAATCATGGTTAATTAAGTTTCTGATCACGAGATTAGATCTAATCTAATTCGGTTTAGGTCAAGTTTAAGATTAATCTTGATCTGTTAATGCTAAGTGTCTCGGATTAGATGCAATCATGCCTGACTAATGAATCAGTTTAAGTTAATGTCATGATTAAATCAAGTAATTAAGGTTAGTGTTTAAGTTTGCTGACTGTTTTCCCCAATTTATGCCTCTGTTAAGTTAATTTCCGCGAAATTAGATCCAAACTCATGAGATTGGATGCATCAGTAAGCATTAAGAAGGAGGGGAAAACACAATTTTCAGATCGGATTATGAAATCCCCAAATCCCGTGATGAACCCTAACCCTAACCCTAACCCTAACCCTAAGATTGAATCTTACCTGGTGACCATGAGTTGGTTCACTGAGAATAAGCAAGCACCATCACGGCGCATCAAGAAATCTCACGGCTGAGGCACCGGTCGGCGCTCATGGCGCGGGGCCCACACAGAACCGCACTCCAAGGTGGCGGCCGGCGCTTGCGGCCGGGGTAGGCGCGCTGCCGGGCCCGATCATGAGCACACGCGGCCGACGGCCCGCACACGCGCTCCTAGCGGTGCGCAGGGCGGCCACCAGGCGGTCGCGTGGCACGCGGCCCTGGGCGGCGAACCGAGCGGCCGGGCCATCAGGTCGCAACGCTGGCGCTCCACACGGCCCACGCGGACGCGCAGCTCCCGCGCGTGGAGCCGACGCGGCGGCCGGCCTGAGCCGCAGTACCGCGCGCACAGCCTCCCGCGCAGGCGGCGCGTGGCCTTGCTCCTGCGCGGCTCGGCAGGCGGCCGGCGGTGGCCGGGCTGCAGCGGCTGACGGCTGCGGGGCCCGCGCGCATGAGCAATGGCCGGGCCAGAGCAGCTGCGCGTGCACGCACATGAGCAGCAACGCGCTCGCGCCGGCGGACGAAGCTGCTAGAGCAGTGGCGGCTCGGGCTGAGATAGGAGAGGGAGTGAAGGGAGTTTGGGCACCCTCCGACAAGCCCTATCCTATTTATACGGTGCTTGATCAGCTCGCGACCGTCCGATCGTGAGCAACGGTCCAGATCGCACCAACATTAGGGTTTGCAACGATTGGGCCGAACTGGGCCAATGAGGGAAATGGGCCGCGTGCATGGGGATGTTTTTGGGCTGTTTCATGAGTTTTAGCCCATTTAATATTAAAGCCTTTTCTATTACTGTTTCTTATGTTTTAAGCTCAATTTTAATTGTTGTTATGTTTAAAGGCTTTAATTATTTCTGTTGCACTTATTAATTACCAGCATTATGTTAATTAATTTCCATGAGTTATGTAAATGCTTTTAATTATATTTTAATTGCATTTATTCACTGAAAATTATGTTCATCCACCATAAGCAATTAAGATGCACTCTATTTAAATGGAACCATCGGGAAGTTTATTTAGAGCACTTGTAATTAATTCTGACCATCGTTGATTTAATTACGAGTTTTAATGATAAATTTCGTTTGTTTTCCCCATCGGTGATGCAAATTGAAATTTATGTATGATTTTAATCAGACCATCGTATGGTTAATTTCATACTTCTTATGCGCATCTTAATTGTGAGTTTAATTAAGTTATTGTTCTCATAATTTTCAGTGAACACTGTGACGGGCTACCTGAAGTCCATTGAGCCCCTAAATGGCACCAACTACCCCAGCTGGTATAAAGATGTTCAGGTGGCCATTGCTGTGTGCGAGTATGATCTCGCCTTACGTCAAGATAAGCCAGCAGAGCCCGCTGATCCCAATGGTGATCGTACTGCCATTGAGAAGTGGGAGAGATCAGACAGGATGGCCAACATGATCATTAAGAACACGATCACTCCGGCCATCTGTGGTGCTATTCCTGATAAGGACAAGGATGGTAATGAGCTGAGCGCCAAGGCATACCTTGCCAAGGTGGAGGAGAACTTTAAGAGTTCTTCCAAGACTTATGCTAGCACCCTGATCATGAAGATGCTGACTTCACAGTATGATGGGCAAAGTGGAATCAGGGAGCACATTATGAGCATGTGTGACATGGCAAATAAGCTGAAGACACTGGATATGGCTATCTCTGATGGTTTTCTGGTGCACTTCATCATGACTTCTCTGCCAGCACAGTACAGTCCCTTCAAAATAAGCTACAACACTCAGAAGGCGGCTTGGAGCATGGCTGAGCTCATTAGCTACTGTGTTGAGGAAGAAGAAAGGCAGAAAGCTGAGAGGATGAAGGATGCTGTCAACATGGTCAGCGAGCGCTTTGGGCGTGTTAGCATGAGCAACACTCCTAAGCATCAGGCTGAATCTGGCAGCAGCAGGCAGCATAAGAGAAAGTT
The DNA here is from genome assembly GCF_016808335.1 of Panicum virgatum. NCBI lineage: Eukaryota > Viridiplantae > Streptophyta > Magnoliopsida > Poales > Poaceae > Panicum > Panicum virgatum. The sequence goes on along the minus strand of NC_053138.1, from coordinate 61,646,235 downwards.
TAAGGGCCATAAGAGCAAGGCCGTGTCACATAAGAAGACCTCTAATGAGAGGCTGTGCAAGTTCTGCAAGTCACCTAAACATGAGCAGAAGGATTGCCATGGATTTAAGGAGTGGCTTAAGAACAAAGGTACAATTACTGATTATGTATCTTTTATTGATGAATCATTCTTAGTGAATTTTTCTCCCAATACTTGGTGGATTGACTCAGGTGCCACTGTGCACATTTCCAATTCACTGCAGGTATTCAGTTCGATCCGAACTATAAGAGAGGGGGAGCGAAGTCTAAGAGTGGCTGATGGCAATGAAGTGAAGGTTGAAGGCATTGGGAGCTTCAATTTGGAGTTACCAGGCGGCTTCAATCTTAGTTTGCATGATGTTCTTTATGTTCCCAGTTTGAAGAGAAACCTTATTTCTGTTTCACGTTTAGATAAGTCGGGACATATTTGTGAGTTTGGCAACTCAGTGTGCAACATTAAATTTCATAATTTAAGTGTGGGCCTTGGTCATTTGCAAGGCGATCTTTATTTGCTCTCTCTTGATAAAGTTTATTCTGCAATGAATGTGGATGATGTATCGCATAAGCGTAAGCGTGATGATGAGACTTCTTCGAAATTGTGGCATTGTCGTTTGGGCCACATTTCGAGGGGGAGAATTGAGCGTCTCATAAGAGAAGAGATACTCCATTCATTAGATCTCTCAGACTTAGATCAACAATGCGTTGATTGTATTAAGGGGAAATTCGCTAAGACAATTAAGAAAGGAGCTACTCGGAGTTCGGGCCTATTAGAAATTATTCATACTGATATTTGTGGCCCGCTCCCAGTAAAGTATGTTGATGGTTTTGACTCGTTCATTACTTTCACAGATGACTTCTCTCGTTATGGTTATATTTACCCCATTCGTGATCGATCCGAGTCATTAGATAAATTCAAAATATTCAAGGCTGAAGTGGAAAATCAGCATAATGTCACTATTAAATTAGTGAGATCGGATCGAGGTGGTGAATATTATGGGAGACATGCTCCATTCGGCCAAGTACCTGGACCATTCGCTAAGTATCTTGAAGAGAATGGTATAAAGGCCCAGTACAGTATGCCGGGCGAACCACAGCAAAACGGAGTTGCCGAGCATCGTAATCGTACACTGATGCACATGGTACGTAGCATGCTTAGTTATTCTACTTTGTCTGTGGAGCTGTGGATGGAAGCATTAAAAACAGCTGCACACATACTTAATCGTGTTCCTTCCAAATCCGTGCCAAAAACACCTTATGAGTTGTGGTTTGGGAAGAAACCATCGCTTAATTATTTGCGTGTGTGGGGCTGTCCAGCCGAAGCTAAGTTATTTAATCCACAGCAAAAGAAATTAGATGATAAGACGGTGAGCTGCTATTTCATCGGATACCCTGATAAGTCTAAGGGATACCGATTCTACTGTCATGATCGTTTCACTAAGTTCGTTGAGACCAGGCAGGCTGTATTCCTAGAGGATGCAGGAATCAGTGGGAGCTTTCCGAGGAGGGAAATTAATCTTGAAGAAATACGGGCTGAGCTTCCCATCCCGGTGATTCAAGAAACAGTAACACCTCAGTTAGTGCCGCTGTTCGTTCCTTCCATTCAGAGTACACCATCTGTTCAGATTACGCCTCCTGTTCAGAGTACTAGCGCTGCTCCGCCAGTTGAAGTAGCTCCTGAGCCTGCGAGCGAACAACAAGCTGAGCAAATGGCACCTAATGCTGAAGTTGAGAACTCTGTCGAGGTGTCTCAGACTGCACCTCAACCAGCACCTCAGCCTGTTGAACCATTAAGAAGATCACAGCGGGCTAGGAAACAGACAGTTTTCCCTGATTGTGAAACATACTTAAGTGAAGACATGTATGATATTGGAAAAGTTGATGATCCTAACTCGTTTAGAGAGGCAGTATCATGTGAGAACTCTGCCAAATGGGTTGAGGCTATGGAAGAAGAGCTTAAGTCCATGAGTTCCAATGATGTTTGGGATCTGGTAGATATTCCTAATGGAGTCAAACCAGTAGGCTGTAAATGGGTCTACAAGACTAAACGTGATTCTAAAGGGAATGTCGAACGATTCAAAGCAAGGCTTGTAGCCAAAGGTTTTACACAAAAGGAAGGGGTTGATTATAATGAAACTTTCTCCCCTGTGTCTAAGAAAGATTCATTCAGAATCGTTATGGCGCTAGTGGCTCATTATGACTTAGAGCTACATCAGATGGATGTCAAAACTGCGTTCCTTAATGGTGAGTTAGATGAGACCATCTTCATGGCACAACCGGAAGGTTTTGTTGTGAAGGGCAAGGAACATTTGGGATGCAGACTTAAGAAATCCATTTACGGGCTTAAGCAAGCGTCAAGACAGTGGAACCTTAAATTCGATCAAGTGATTAAGAAATTCGGATTTAAGGAGAATGACGTGGATAATTGTATCTACACTAAGATAAAGGGTGGTAAATTTATAATTCTAGTGCTTTATGTGGATGATATCCTATTAGCGAGCAGTGATAAGCGTATGCTGCATGAGACAAAGGGATTTCTTTCATCCAATTTTGATATGAAAGATCTTGGTGAAGCCTCTTATGTTCTGGGCATTGAGATACACCGAGATAGGACCAAAGGAGTACTAGGATTGTCTCAAAAAGCATATATTGAGAAAATGCTTAAGAGATTTAATATGGATAAGAGTAAGGCCACAACTGTTCCATTAGCGAAGGGCGATAAGTTTAGTGAAGCCCAATGTCCTAAGAACCAATTGGAATCAGATGAGATGAATGACATACCTTATGCTTCAGCTGTCGGAAGCCTGATGTATGCACAAGTCTGTACGCATCCTGACTTGGCATTTGCTACCGGAATGTTTGGAAGATATCAGAAAAATCCCGGAAAGGTCCACTGGGTTGGTGTCAAGAAGGCATTACGTTACTGCCAAGGCACTAAAGACTTCATGCTCACATACAGAAGATCAGATAACCTTGAAGTTGTGGGTTATACTGATGCTGACTTTGCTGGATGTGTGGATAGTAGGAAATCTACATCAGGATATATCTACATGTTAGCTGGTGGAGCTATATCATGGAAAAGCTCTAAGCAAAGTTTAGTTGCAGCGTCGACGATGCAAGCTGAGTTTGTGGCATGCTATGAAGCACCTGGACAGGCTGTTTGGCTTAAGAATTTTATTCCGGGCCTCAAGGTAATTGACAGCATTACGGAACCTATAACGTTATACTGCGATAATCAGTCTGCAGTATTCTTTTCGAGTAACAACAAGTCAAGTGGTGCTTCCAAACACATTGACCTTAAGTATCGTGTTGTGAAAGAAAGATGCCAGGATCGAACCATTAAGATTGAGCACATAAGAACTAATTCTATGTTAGCGGATCCGCTCACTAAAGGCTTACCACCGAACGTGTTTGAGCAGCACGTTACTAATATGGGTTTGGTGGATAGTCTTTAGGTCCTGGTTTAGGGCCATTATGACTCCCAACTAACGAATAAGCGTTCTACCGAGGTGTTTCAGTGAGACTGTGGGTAATGGGGTCCCAGTAGTGCATCAAGCTACTGACGACGCATTGGTCCGGTACTTTCTGTTACTACTAAGGGTGAACATTAGTATGATACGAATATTAGCCTTAACCGTTCGATCAAGTGGGAGAATGTTGGAAATAAATATTTCAGTTAAGATATTGTGATCTTCACTATTAAGGAAGCGTTTAAACCATCTAAACGCGATTATGGAAACCTAATGATAAAACCCTAATGGGCTGTGATCAGCAGGCCCATTAGGCCCGTTTCCAGAGGCTGGCCCCCAGCCCCACAGTGCCTATAAATATAAGGTCGTGGTTAGCACCTTAATCACCCATTCATCTCAATCTAAAACCCTAGCCACCGCTAGTCTGATCGCTGAAGGCACTGGAGGGGTTTGGAAGGCCAAGCACTCTCGTTTGGCGCCCGAAGGACGCCGATTCGCTGCTCCATCTTCTACACCGACAAGAACGCCTACTTCCTCTACGGATCAGGCGTAAATGGCTGCTGCAACTGCTAACGCTGGTATAATGTTTACCAATTATTCCGCATTAGATTGATTTGTCATGAACTAGGTTATGTTAAGATCTTGGGTTATTAGCCTCTAATGTTTAAGACTGGCTAATTTCTAACACTGGCAAGCTCGGACAGGTCTTGCGGAATAGCTTGCAGGAGTAAGTAGCCGCTGCCTGCACCACTGAAGGTATACCTGAGATCGTCACCATCAGGCAAGGGGATTCTCTTTTCGTGCCGCCACTCTTCTGCACCAGCATCGGCATCTTGCCAAGCCTTACAGTAGAGGTCTAACACGCCATCACCAAGAGTTAAAAAACGAAGCGTCCCTTCCCCTGCCTCCACAATGGCATGCTGTCGGCCAACTTGGACAGAGGGGATGCGTACCACAGAGAATTCCATCCGGCGTGTGTCGAGCATGAGCACATCCCTGAACAACCCAGATGTCTGGTAGAGGCTTCTGTGCGTGTAGTAGCGGCAGGATGTGAGCATGACAGCACCGCTTCCCCTCCAACCGTCGAATGTGACTCGACACCATTTCCCAGTGGCTGAGGAGAAAACAAAGGCGGCCGCCTTGGCCTCCAGCTTCACCAGCCATGCCACTCGAAATGACGATTCCTCCTCGCCGGCTGGAGCGAGGAAGGCGAATCTGCCGCACCGGGAAGTACCGGTGGTTAGGTCGTCGGGAATGGGGGGAATCCGGACGTACCGGCGGTGCAAGGGATCGCAGACCACGAGGTCCACGAAGCCAGCGGTGGTGTCGGTGGGGCGCGGGGCCAGGAGAAGGCGCCCTCCACTAGCATCGCGGATGTGCCAGGAGTTGGGGTCGGGGAGGAAGGAGAAGGTGAGGTCGACGAGCTGCGCGAGGGAGACGGCGGCCGAGGCGGAGCGGTGCGGCGGCTCGGCGTGGTGGAGCGACCGAGGGTGCAGGGAGAGGGGTCCCTCAGACGGGAGGAACCCAACGACGGGCGAGCGGTAGAGGAGCCGGTTGCGGCGGAGCAAGCGGGCGACGCGGAGGAAGGCCGTGCAGGCGGCGGAGGCGCGGGCCAGGTCGGCCGCGGAGCCGAGGCGGAGGAATATCTCCCCCAGGATCTCGTCGGGGACGGCGGCGTCCGGAGGCGCCGCCGACGAGAACATCATGCGGCGACGGGGAGGCTGGGGCTCGAGTCCCTCGCCCCAACTCCCGTATGCTGCTGAACTGGATGGGCTGCTGGGTGTTAACGGGCCGGGCCACAGCTATCAACCTGGGCTGGGCCGCCACAAGCTTTCGCGCTCAGAAACCTCCTTGTTGTTCGGCTGGACGCCAACGGCCAACCCTTTAAAGATCACACAAATCAGTGAGACGACAGCAAATTTAAGAGCACACAAATTCAGTGAGAAGCCTCCTGAGTCTTGACTACCACAAAAGCCTACCAAATAGCTCCAGATTACAACAGAAGGGCACAAGGGGTGAAAAAGGACTGCAGATACTAAACAGCCGATCAGACAACAGCTAGATGCAATTAGTGAATTTAGCAGCCGATGCCATGGACGATGTTCTTGGGCCATCGGCGTACAGACGCTGCCGTCTGACATTGGAATATCACCTTGACAGGTCCTGACCAAAATGACGAGTGCACACCTACCAAAAGAATAGAGTGTTACAATCATCATGAGAATTTCTAGCAAACTAACATAAATTTGGTACAGCGCCTGCATATCAAATAAACTAATTTATCCTGATTGGAGGTGGAAATTTGAACTTTATGTACAGGGAGAAGCATAGTTTAGAGGGCCAGTGGATGAGTAGATCCACCCTTCGGGCAAAGACAGAAATAACGTGCCAGTCTAAAGCTTCCCAGATGCCACTACAAGTCTGCAGAGTACACAAAAAACATGATACAAACGAGAGCTGTAATGGCCAGACATGTTTATAAAAAATCCTATGTCGAGTTCACCACTAAGCTTGTGTAGGAACTAGAACAGAGAAAAGTGACAAAATCTTATTAAACTAAGCTCTCCCCGGGTTTACTTACAGATACGTGAGGATAAGGTCACAAACTAAAACACTCTCATTTACTCTAGTTAGATTTAATATAAGAGGAAAAACGAGGGAGTACACAATCCACATATAGATGATATGCCAATCATATAAAAAAACCTAATGTTGTTCAAAGTTGAAACGTGAAATTAGTGGTGCAAATAAATGTAATAGAAAGCCTTAACAGTGTTAAACATTATGCAAATAGCCTTTATTCTTCTCCCTATTTTGCACCAGTATTGCAAAATATGGAATACTCTATAAATTAGATATTTGTATGGTTAGATGAGTACGGAGAAAATTCTAAAGTTAGATATTTTGTAAAAAAAGTGTGTAGAAGATAAACACATGGCAAAATCATATGAGCCATAGAGTCCTAGAAATAGGGGGGCTTCCCTCTCCTTTTGCCATACCATAGTATAAGAGGTCTTAAGTAGAAGATGACAGTGTAGTAGTGTCATGGTATGGTAGCTACATAAAGAGTGTAAGGATCTTGTGTTATATTGGCCTTGTTTAGTTCGCCAAATTTTTTAGATTTTGGTACTGTAGCACTTTCGTTGTTATTTGGCAATTAATATCCAATTATGAACTAATTAGACTTAAAAGATTTGTCTCGTCATTTACACTTAAACTGTTTAATTAGTTATTTTTCCAACTGCATTTAATACTCCATACATATGTCCGAAGATTCGATGTGATGGGTACTGTAGAAAAATTTTGGGAACTAAACATGGTGAATAAAGAGTTGAGTTCTCGTATATAGTTGGTTAGAGTCGCAAATTTCTCCACACATTGTATTTACATAACCATTAAATGGGTTAGCTAGGTTATAACTCGCTATAGGCTAGGGCAGACCAGCAAAGCAAGCAGCTGGCCGCATGGTTTTGGGATTCGGACCGAATGGGCCGAATTTCACCGAAATTCGTCCATTTCGGTAAGGCTCGAGATGAAATTAAACCGGCCAAAAAAAATTCGGCCCAATTTGAATTTGTAACCCGACCCAAGGTCCATACCGGCCCATTAATACCTCTCATCACTATAAACACCCGAACTCCATCCTGAAACCATAGGGAATTCATTTTCTTCCCTGTGCTCTCTAGTGGCGGCCGCCAGCAGGAGGCAGAGGCACAGTCGCGCATGCCCAGAAGCCAATCCCCGTCGTCCTCCTCCCAGATCCACCCCTCTCCTGTGATGATGCGCCGGCAAGAGTTGCAGCAACTCGGCCAGCCCGTCGTCCTCCTCCCAGATCCACCCCTCTCCCGTGATGATGCGCCGGCAAGAGGTGCAGCAGCTCGGCCTGAAGCATCACGCTAGGGCAAAACGTAGATATAATTGTGTCGCTTGAGTTTGTTCCTCTCACTGCTCCTCTGACTCTTGGGCTTATTGGATACGAAGTACTTGTGTTGTTTGATCCTTTTTATTCGTTGATTGGTTGCAAGCACAAGCAATGTGTTAACTGGACTATTATGCATGTAGTATTTTCGTTCTTCTTATCCCTGATGCTTGTATCATCTTTGTTTTTTAAACAATCTCTCATAGAATGCCTATTTTTTGTTCTGTGAAAAATTCGGTGCAAATTCGTCCAAATTCGGTCAAAATTGGGTCAAAGTTTAAATTGGTTGACTAGTCAACTCAACTGAAATTCGGTCCGAATTTTTCGAATTTTCCGAAATTCGCCCAATTTGGTGGGCTCCGAATTTTTTCAGCTTTTAAATCCCAAAACCTTGGCTGGCCGCGGGTTTTGGGGGAAACTTTTCACCGCCCCGCCCATACCCGGCCGCCCACCCGCCCATGAGTCCGTGACACCACCGACCCACTCCCCTGGCCTTCTACAGGCTACGACAAAGCGCATTTTGAACCTGTAGAGACACCCAGAGCTACCGCTCCATCCCCAAACCCACGCCGGCGTCGCGGGCCGCACTTGCAGTGGCGAATTCGTCCACGGCTACTTCCTCTGCGACACGTGCTCTTCCTCCACCTACCACCTCCTCGATCCCGACCACACCCGCATCCTTGACACTGGCAACCTGGGCCTCATCTCTAGAGACGGCAGCCGCGCCTACCTTGTTGCTGAGCTCCAGCCCATCATCAACTCCGGCGTTGGAGTTTTTTTTTATTTTTTATTCGATTTATCAAAAATATATATCCAATTTTTTTTGCAAAAATGTCACCCTGCCGCCGGTTCGTTTGGCGGTAACGAGATACCGCCGGATGAACCGGCGGTAAGGGTTCTGGCCCACCGCCTGACAACGTATCGCCGGTTCATCCGGCGGTAAGAGGCCAGGCCAATGGGCCTTCGTGGGCCGGTAACATACCGCCGGTTGAAGCGGCGGTAGCTGGCTCTTACCGCCAGATGAGCCGGCGGTAAGAACCTACCGCAGGACCAAACGACGGTAAGGCCCCCCTCTTAATCCCGCCCGCCCGCCGCCGCCCGCCAGCCCGCTCACTCCCCGCGCCGCCGCCCGCCCGCCAAGCGCCGCCCGCTCTCGCGCGCCGCCGCTCGCGTCGCGGCTGGTGAGGGCCGGCCCCCGCGCGCCGGGGTTTACGCGGCCCCCGCTCCCCCGGCCGCGCGCTCGCCCTTTGGTTCGCGCGCCCACTAGTGTGTCAGGTATATATTTATTTTTAGTTTTACTAATAATAATTTGTAGATTAGTATTAGAAATATTAGTGATTTAGATATAGTTTTACATGTAGAAATAGTTTTAGATGTAGAAATAGTTTTAGATGTAGAAATAGTTTTATTTTTAGTTTTAGATGTAGAAATAATTTTTAATATGAAATCGTAGAACTTGAAATTGAAAATATTAGTTTACAGACGAATATAATTTCATATATAAATATTATTGAGTCCAAACAGACATATTAGTGTCATAAAAATATTATTAATTGATATTATATTACATAGAAAACCTATGAATATATGTCAGTAATAGTAATAGAAATTTAGATAGATGTAAATAGTAATAGAAATTGTAGAGAAACAATTAAGATAGATGTAAAAATAGCAGAATTATTTATTAGCGTTGATTAAATTCTAAGAACAAGTAATTATTGTCGTAAATATTGGCAGACATATCAGATGATTTGTATTTTCAAGTGTTCTATGGGTCAGGAGAAGTTAGATATAGTCCTGAAGGGATAGATTTGTCAGAGTTTAGCTCGATCACAAAAAAAATACCTCGAGCTAGAGAGAGGACTTGGATTTCAATATCCAATTGGCTATATAAATCTTTCAGCCTTAGTCGAGATGAACATGAGATCTCTGTCATGGCAGTGGTCAGTCGAAGGGAACTAGTATTTTGGAAGCTATTGCCGCTTGAAGGGACGCAAAACTGGAGGAACTATGTCAATATAAGTAGTAGCCGAGGCTTACCGCTTGTGTTGTTTGTTCAAGCATTCGAGAAGATTAGTTTTAGAACTGAAGCGGGCGGGGATCATGAAGGCCAGGGAGATGTATCGGAAGAAACTGAGACGATGCATGAACCTCATGAAGAAGGTGGTGAACTCGAGATTTTAGAAGATGATAGACATGCTGCACACGAACCTCGTCAAGCAACTGGTCAGGCTGATGAAGGGGAAAACATTCCAGAGATAGTTGAAGAGTTTCAGAGGGAGGGTGAAGAACAGCACAATGCAATGAATGATGACTCCTCGGATGATGATGATGATGATGATGACGACGAAGATTATCATGTCCCACACAACTGGTCTGGGTATGATTTTTCAAAATTAAGTGTAAATGAAGGTGAAGCGGTGCCTTGGGAGTACAGGCAAAATGAGGTATGCATCGGTTCGGTGTATGCCAACAGTGACAATATGAAGGAAGCTATAAAATGTTGGTCGACTCTCTCTTTGCAAAGACAGTTCAAAGTTGTCAAGAGCAGTCCGAGAACATATGACGTGCGTTGTGTGAGAAGCGAATGTACTTTCAGGTTGTATGCTTCTATGGGCAAGTGGCAGGATTTCTGGGAGGTCAAAAAAATTGTGGAGCACACATGCCTACTTGAGCAATTAGAACCACAGCACCACAACCTCAGTGCAGGTTTCATAGCTAACTACATGTACCCTTTGATCGTGGACAATCCTAGTTATGAACCTAAGTCAATCATTTGTGCTATTGAGGAGGAGTTTAAATATAAAATTAGCTACAACAAAGCTTACAGAGCGAAACAGAAAGCGCTGCAGATGAGGTGAGGGACGTATGAAGCTTCGTATCACAATATGCCGGCATTGCTGCACACTATATGTCTTAGAAATCCTGGTAGCTACTATGACTTGAAAATGTATCCATGTGCCCAGAAGCCTGGAAAGCAGGTACTCCAACGGTCGTTCTTGGCCTTGGGCGCTTGCATTGAGGCGTTTCCGCACTGCCGGCCAGTCATTTGTATAGATGGGACATTTTTGACAGGAAGGTATAAAGGCACAATCCTCACAGCTGTTGCAGCTGATGGTAACAAACAATTGTTGCCTTTGGCAATTGCCTTTGTGGAGAAAGAATCAGGGGATACCTGGTATTGGTTTTTGCAGAGGGTGAAGCAGATGATTGTAAAAAATATAGAGAATGTGTGTTTGATTCATGATCGGCACAAGGGTATATTACAAGCAATCGATGACATACAGAATAGTTCTACTGAGCGTAGTAGGACTGCACTTTGGCCGGACCTAAAGAGTAGGTGGTGCATGAGGCATATGGGGGCAAACTTTCATAGCCAGTTCAAGAACAAAACCCTTATGAAGCTATTCAAGCGGTTATGCAGCCAGAATCAGGAAAGGTAATTCAACTTCATATGGAAAAAATTGGATGAGCTAACAAAAAAGCAAACGGCGGAGCTAGCGAAAAGATCTGTCAATACAGAGGAGGACGACCAGGTCTCACTTGAAGACGTGGGCTTGGACGGTCTGAATGTCAGGCACAAAAGGAGAAGGGCAATTAAGACATTCTCGGAGTGGATTGAGCACGGACCAAAAGAGAAATGAGCTTTACTGTTTGATGAAGGAGGTGCTAGGTATGGTTTAATGACTACGAACCTAGCCGAGGTATACAATTAGGTGCTGCGTGGTGTAAGATCATTGCCACTTGTTGGGATCATGGAGTTCTTCTTGTATCGCACTTGCGAGTACTTTAGGGACCATTACGCTGTGGCACAGAAAGATATGGTCGATAATCGCAAAGTTTACGGATACAAGATTACGGAGCATATGGAGGAAGCTTTCAAAAAGGCCCGTTTACATCGGGTGACTCCAGTTGGCTCTATGGAACGTCGGTACGAGGTGATGTGTAGGGACAAAGGCCGAATAGGGGGCCGGCGTGAGAAGCATGTGCAGGAGTGTGTTCTCCGTCCTGATGCTTGTATTTGTTCATGTCATAAGCCAAAACTGCTGCACCTGCCGTGCACACATGTCATTGCTGCCTGTTTTGAAGCTGGTGGACTATAGGCTCATATGTATGTCTCAAATTACTTCATGAAGGAAACTATTTGAATGACTTGGAGGCACGAGATTTATGGGTTCCGCATCCTGGGAGACTTCATAACTGATCCTGGACACAATGCAACTTACATTCCGGATCCAGATCCAGAAATGTTTCAAGGGGTGAGCCGACGCAAGAAAAAACGCATTAGAAATAACATGGATCGATCGGAGGCTGGTCGAGATGTCCGCCTCTGCTCGAAGTGCCATGAGACGGGTCATACGTACAAGGATTGTACGGCATTGAGTTATGGTGGCCGCACAGATGGAGCGGGCCCATCAGAAGCTGCTCCAAATCCGGCAACGCAGGCAACGGGTCATCGTGGCAGACCACGACGACGTCGACAGACCTACGATGGGTTCGTTGTGGTGCCTCAGGAGGGTACGTTACATCGATTGTTTTACTTATTATTACATGCCTGCACAAATGTACGATTTAGCGGTTAACTTATTTTTTTGTTATGCAGCCTTCTTAGGTCGGCGTGCAGATGATGAAGTCGTACCACGACTTCGTGGGATAGTTTGACGCTCTTGTGGACACGGACGTGAGGTGGAATCCGTACACTGCAGCCGACATTTACGCCCGGGCACCGAGCGGTCTTTCGTCCTTATGCCTGCAAGATCACGAGTACTGGATGACGAGGAAGCCGATCCTTTACGACATCCACGTCGAGGAGTACCACGTTCACCGGGTTATGAGGCAGTTCGGTCTCTACCAGCAGACCCCGGTCCTGATTGTGCACTCAGTGGAGGCCCATGTCCACAGGTACCGAATAAATAGTTCTATTAATAATTCATCTTTTTTTATAACCTACCATTTAGCATTGAATCGCTCAAGCTTTCTATTATAGGTGGACACGTCAGGGCCAGCCACCAGGCTCGCGGTGGGCTGACAAGGTCCGTCCTTACGTCGACTCTTGGGCCGCGGCCCTCGATGACGTCGTTTTCGAGGATCGGCCGCACAGCGACGAGGCGTTCGCGGACTACCTACGGTGGTACCTGCCGAGGACGTGCACACGTGTCGTGCACGTTCCACCAGAGGCTCGGATCGAGGCCGCAAGGGTGTCGGAGACGTACCCCGTAGTTCGAGACCAGAACTTCGCCATAGCGGTATGTTTCTCTGATTGATTTTGCAGTATACAAAACTGGTTGCATATGATGTTACTACTTTCTCAGTACAGTACGATGTCATACGAGCGATTGAGTCCGAGGCTTCATCGAGTATGGGCCAGTACCATGACATGACGCCCGCCCAGCACCAGAGCACGCTGCAGAAGATCGTCGATATGTGCAAGCGATTCCGACGAGCCGTGACCTGACGTGAGGACGACACCTTCCTCCCACCTCGCAGTTCGGGGCCGGTGCCTGTGACTGGTCCATCGTCACGACGGTCTGCACCCGCGGCACAGTCAGGTCCACCGCCACCGCCACCTGACACGATGGCGACACCTTCGGGTTCTGCAGTTCGGCCCACGTACGTGCCGCGACCGGCACATTTGTACTCGGCAGGTAAATCGTACTCTAACCTCGTGTCACTTACAATACTGTATCATGTAAAACTTTATTCATTAACTTGTACTTCTTATTCGTGTAGCGCCCGGCTCGTCGTTGTTTCCGTCGATAGATCCCTACGGCGCCGGATCTTCGTCTCTTCGTCGTCCAATACACGATTTAGGTACGTCTAAGACCAGTTGTTAATTTGAGATAACAAGTACATTTTTAATTGAATATTGATGGATGGTAGTTTGTGAATCAGAGTACCGGCAGGTGGGAGGGACAGACGATGATGAGGAGATTCAGGAGGTGGACGACCTCGCGCAGATGGAGTGGGTGAACACGTTCTTCTCTTCTGCACCGACGCAGGAGGTCGTCGGCACTTCACAGCTAGGGGGTGCCCCACTCGCGACGCAGGACTACAGTCAGGTGGAGCAGATGCCTGTTCCTGAGCAGGGTCGTCGGTCCACTCGCCAGACCATCCCGCCGGAGCCACTGACGTACTTGCAGCACCACACTAGGGCGGGCCAGGCTGCAGAGCGACGTGGCAGGAGGAGAGGGGGCAAGCGCGGACGCATCTAGTTTACAGGTTGTAGCTTGTTAATTACTTTGTTCCGTCATACTATGTTATGTAGGCCTATGCAGACTATGATTGGATGTGTCCATTACGTACCATTATGATGAGTAGGCCGGTGCAGTGTTTTGGGCGACGGTATATGTCCGTGCAGTGAAATTATGATGATTAGGCCGGTGCCGTGCAATGTTCCGGGCGATGGGATATGTCGGGGCAGTGCAATAATCACGAGTGAGCGCTGTGGAGCGTGCAAGTGCTGAAGTCATGAGCAGTGAGACGTCGTGTCGTTGTTTAAAGTGGGAGGAGTGAGCGGTGTTGAGCGTGCGAGGGTACAAATCAAGAGCAACGAGAGGTCGTGTCCGTGTTTAAAGTGGTAGGAGTGACCGCTGTGGAGCATGCGAATACTGTAGGCTTTTCATGTGCATTTACACTCCACACTCCGGGTATCAGACCTTTGTGCGCCTATAAATACTCACCAGTTTGTGAACTCACAGCACCACTCAAACACCAAACCTCATTGTATACCCAATATCTGGAGGTGGGTCTAGCGGGAAGAATTACAACAGTTTTGGGAAAGGAAAAGGGGGAAGAAAGGGAGACCCCATAATATGGGAGGGGCCTCTTGGACCTGATTCCTTTCCGGAACCAGTGTTTGAGTTTCCGCCACAGCACAAGAGTGAATTTACCAATGAAACTCCTCTTCGACAATACGATAACCGTAGAGAACCGTGGCCAAAATGCAGACATGGTGAGGACTGCCTAGTGCAGATGTGCACCAATGGGATGGATGGCGGTCGGCGTTTCTTCAAATGCCCACACGCATGGGTAATGCTCGGTTGTTTTATTTCTTTATCTTCATTGAGACACCTTACATGAAATTTGTTTTGCAGTCTTCAGATGCTCCAGAAAACTGTGGATTTACTAGGTGGGTCGATCCTGCACCAATTGATTCAGTTCAGGAGTTCATCGAGTACCTCCAGATAAAGATCTTTGATTTGGAGTGCAAGGTGAACCATTACGAGGAAGTGAGCGAGGGTAACAAAGACAACGAAGATGATGATACCAGCAATGCTGCCGCTTCACAAGATGAACCATGCACTATTCCTTACTGTAACTGCCCTTGTCACAAGAAGAAGGGCCCTGCCCCTCCGGCACCACCGCCTGCACCACCTGCAATGGGTGGGTACTGCGGAGAAGGCTCAACACAGTTTGCTACGTGGGGGTACGGCTATTAGGACTACCTAGTGCTAGTGACGCATCGTTGTATTTGTTGGGGTTTTTTAAATTACCTAAGGCATGTTAGTTTAGATCAGAATCTGTTTACCATAGTTGTAACGGGTTCTGCCATGCCACTGCATTTCTGCTGTGTGTTTCATTAACGTTGTATTATGATGTAATTCCTATGGTTTACATTGTGACGATTACGCCGGTACCGTGTAGTGTTCCGGGCGATGGGATGTGTCAGGGCAGTGCAATAATCACGAGTAGGTCGATGCAGTGACAGTACGACGAGTTTAAAGTGGTCGATGCGATGAGTTGGTCGATGCAATAATCCATGTTTAAAGTGGTAGCAGTGAGCGCTGTGGAGCGTGTGAGTACTGATGGTACGAGCAGTGAGAGGTCCTATTGTTGTTTAAAGTGGAATGAGTGCGCGCTGTGGAGCGTGCGAGTGCAGAACCGTGGATGACTGTGAAGCAGTGAGGGGTAATATCTGTGTTCAAAGTGCTTGGACATGCAGGCAGCCCTGCGTGTATAAAAGAGCACATTGTGGTTCCCGAGAGCACAGACTTTCAATTCAGGTTCCACTTTTTTTAATTAGCCCAAACAAACAGCTATGAGCTCCTCATTCTCCCGGGCAGCTTTCCGTCGGGAAATGGAGGCTAATTTAGGACCCTCTCCTAACGATCCCAATAGATGTATTACAGATTGTAAGGTATGGCCGAAAGGTGTAGAGCCACTCGATTGCTATTGCCAAATGCATTGTGTTCCGAACATATCTCGTGATTATGAGACTTTTGGCCAGAGGTATTGGTGTTGCAAGAATATCGAGGAAGTCCAAAAAAGAGGTGCAATATCACAGGTATAGATTAATTTGTAAATATGCTTTTGTTATTTTTATTAATTTTGAATCGTTTCTTGTTTGCAAAAGTACGCTGGTGATGACACGCATACTCATTGGTGTCATTTCCATGAGTGGATTGACACGTGGATCACTCATCATGATCAGCAGTATATGGAGTGGTTGAAGAAGGTGAATGAAGATTTACGCAAAGGCGAGCGTGCAAAAGCAGACATCGCAGGACGTGATAAGGGTACTGCCCGTGAATGATTGATGTTGTACTGCTCCGTCTGAATAAATAATGTAATGTTTGTTCGAATTACCTAAGGCATGTTAGGTTTAGTCTTGGACCTCGTTATCGTAGCTTGCAACAGGTCCTGACATGCCATGTCATGTGTTCTGTGCGTTGAATTGTGTGGACCACTATTTAATTTGTGTTCAATGTATGAACGGTGATTGTTTTTATTGTTTTTATTGTGTGTACTGGCCGATATATGCCCATGGAGTTGTCATCACGTCGGTCTGAAAAGTTTATTTGTAGGGCAATGCTTCTGAAAAATCTAGTTGTAGCTAGTACAAATTACACAATTCAGATTAATTTGACATTGAAATTACAATAACAATTGCACTGGCATGTACATGGAACACGCCAACGTCGTGTTCCATCTAGACCTAACATGCCTTAGGGAATATGAAATTCAAACATTACATGATAGTCATCTACTAAGTGCACCGATGATACTTCCCCTTCCTAATAGCCTCGGGCCCCGCCTCCTTCGCACGGCGGGCCCTCTCTCGCTTCCTCTCCCTATCAGCTTCACGCTCCTCCGCCTGCCGACGTTCCACATCTGCGAACCTCTTCTGGATCTCTTCTTTATCTTTCTTGCGCTTCTCCTCCATTTTTTCCTCTTGCAGCATTCGCTGCCACCTTTCGGCAGCCCACCTTGCTTCGCGCTCAACGTGTTCCTTAGCTTCGGTCGATTGCTCCGTGTCCAGCCACTATATGAAATCACAAAGAGGTGGTGGACTCTATTTCCATGCCGAGTTAGAATTAACTTACTGAACTCCGAAGGTGCAAACTAGATAGTGCGAGGTGATACCTTCGCTTTGTCCTTGCCGTAGCGCTTTGGCGGATCGTACTCGTAGTTCTCACACATGAAGAACCTCCTGCCGAAGTCATCGCCCAAAACTTTGGACTCCATCAGCTTGCACAACGAACCGCAGAAGCACATTGTAACCTGCACTCCTTGAGGCACAGGTTCTCTAATCTTGTTCCACGGAATGTAGGTAGAACCAGAGAAAGACATGGTGGTCGTGCGGGGATGGCTAAAGACTTCGTATGAGATGGCTATTGACTTCATATGAGATGGGGCGATGTTCTATTTATAGATGGAGCTATTTGGTCTATAAGCATGGTTCACGCATGTCTATCGCCGTTTCAAACGGCGATAGGTCCTCCCACATTTTTAATTATAGTGGGGGTGCAGAAGAATCTGATGCAAGGTGACAGGACATCGAAATCGTAATTGAAACTCATGAATATCTCATAAAAATATATTTTCACAGACTATTAGAGTTAAACCTAATTTGTATAAATTTTAAAAAAAATATTTCCCTAACCTCCGCTATCTCTATTATTTTCTGAAATATCTCTAAACGTAAAGAAAATAATTACAGTTCAGACAGCCTATAAAATAATTATATAATTAATTACAGCATTGAGAGCATATAAAATAATTAAAAAAATTGTGAGAATACCTACTGCCGTTTCAAATGGCGGTAGGGCGCTGGCCGTCTACAGGGCAGCTACAGCCGGCTATAGCTGCGCCGTAGCCCGGCGGTAGCACTTACCGCCGGTTCGTTTGGCGGTAAGGAGCTACCGCCGGATCAAACGGCGGTAAGTTCCATGGGCTGTGGGCCAAGGATCTTACCGCCGGTTCATCCGGCGGTAACTCTTACCGCCAAACGAACCGGCGGCAGGGTAACATTTTTGCAAAAAAAATATAGCGACATATATTTTTGATAAATCGAATAAAAAATAATAAAAAAATAAAAAAATTTCCCGGCGTTGCGATCCTGCTGCGGTACTCCTCCCACACTTGTCGCTGGGTCAGCAAGGTTCTCGATTGCCCACTCCCCGTGCTCCACCCCTGGGCCAGCCATGGCGTCTTCTCCCTCGATGAGTGCCTCTGGTGGTTCCACTACTAAAAAAACGTTGATTTATCCCGGTTGGGAAATCCCTGTTGTCCCAGTTTCCCAACCGGGAACGCCAGTCCGGGACAAAAGGGGGTGCCCTTTTGTCCCGAGTCTGGCAACCGGGACAAAAGGTCCCCTTTTGTCCCGGTTGGTTCATGTTTTTCTTTTCTCAATTCTTTTTCTATTTCAATTATACTTTTACATTTCAATTAAACTTATGTATTGGAATTCAGTGTGTATGATCTCCACTAATATATACATATATATAGTTACTTATATAATATTTGTCCTAGATAGTTTTCATATATAAATTAATTCACTTATATATATATGTATACACATATCTATACATGTGAATTCCTTTACATATGAAAATGTCTAGGACCAATATTATATAAATATATATATATACACACATATATATTATTGGAGTGCTTATATATAATACATACATACTCATAAATAGAAATTTCATGCATACACACACATTTACGATTAATAGGCACAGCACTTGGCACAGACAGCGTGCTCGTTGATATGCTCTCAGTACAACAACGGCCATACTAACTGCGTCAAATGTTGTCTTCTTATCAATCGGAAGTGCTGGTGATTCGACCAACCGATTCGCGACGTCTTTATAGCGCATCGTGTATCCCCGAAAGGTAGTGCCATCACCGTTGGATGGAGATTAACGACGTATACTTGTTTCGAAATAAAGATTTTTTTGGCTTTTAGATGGTTTCAATGTGAACCTGAATAAATACATCACTAGAGTGTCAAAATAATCCATTCATAATACAAAAATTCTAATATACTCATTTCATTAATTCATTCATGAATACAAAAATCAACTATCCACAATATGGTCATATATACAAGTACATCACATGAAGTGTCTACACTCATTCTAAAAATTTCTACTATCCACATACTCATCTAAATCTAAAAGAAAATCACACCTACATATGCAATCTAGCTAAATATCCAAGAAATGAGCTAGCTACACATTTTCTCTATTTCTAAAACATGAAATGAGCTATACAAGCTAAGGAAGAAGAGAAAACAAGCCCCAAACCTTTAGCGCCGATGGATGGACGGGAAATCAAAGATCTTCACAAATGTGGTGAAGAAATGAGCAAGAACTCCTCTCTCTCGAGCCAAGAACAACCAGAAACAAGTGAGCTGAATGGCTCGGGCGGGGGGAGAGGGAAGGGGATAAGAGGGCCAAGACCTTTTGTCCCGGTTGGAGACACCAACCGGGACAAAAGGGGGACTTTTGTCCCGGTTGGTGGATCCAACCGGGACAAAAAGCTGCGCGGGCCTTTTGTCCCGGTTGGAGCCGTGCCTCCAACCGGGCCTTTTGTCCCGGTTGGAGCCGTGCCTCCAACCGGGACAAAAGGCCCCTGTCCCCTCCGCTGGCCCGACTAGCCGTTGGACCCGGAACAAAAACCACCTATTGTCCCGTGCCCAAAGCCTGCCGGAACAAAATAGCCTGGAACAAAGGACTATTGTGTAGTAGTGTACAAAGCCTCCTCGGGGCTCCTCACATGCCTCCCCTTCGAGGAAGACCTTGTGCTCGAGTTCGTGCCACTGCTGCCTGGCGAGAAGCTACCTTTCACCCGCTGTCACCGGAGGAAGGACCTTCAGAGCTTCGCTTGCTTAGCTGCCAGTGACGGTGTTGTTCGCTTTGTCAAAATTGGTGTTCCTTCTAGGCCTATGGTGATTGTCGAGCAAGTGAAGCGAATCGTGCAACGCCATGGAGAGGAAAGTAACCCTTGGATAAGCATGTATATGTTGTGGTCCGATGAAGAGTCTGGTTCTTGGGCGTGGAGGATCGAGCACGAGGTTGCTTTCAAGGACATTTGGTGCCACAAGACCTACGCAGCCAGCGGCCTGACCAAGAAGGTCCCAAAGGTGGCGTGCATCGATCCTTGTGATCCCAACATGGTCTATTTCTTTATCGGCCACCACATCTTCTGTGTAGACCTGACCTCGGCGAGTTTGGACAAGTGTGTTGTGCACAACATCAGGAAACCTCCCGGTAAGCATCTGTCATCGCGCTTCGTTCTCGCCTGTGAGCTTCCAGCTCTTCACTCCTAGAGTCTCACATGGAAATGTTGATGCACCTAGGTCTTTTGTACTTGATGCGCTGTGAGCGTTAAGGGTAGTCCATGATTTCATTTGTCATGTCAATGTTGTAACTTTTTCTGTCAACGCAATGGTGCATCTTATGCTGGTCAAGAAGTTAAATTAGAGCTAGTCAGTAAAAGGTGTGCTTATCAACATTGCTTGGCATCTTGTCATGATCCTAACTCTACTGTTGCCAATTCAGTTTGTTGAGAAAAGTAGTTCAATTTGGAACTAACCCTGGTGCCCCATATGGAAAGAAATGCATTGATCGTTTAAATCTTAAGCAAACTGACTAAATAAAGTATGATTTTTGGATGCCAAATTCTAAAAGCTAGAATACTAACAAAGTTGTAACTTTGGATAGACTTTTGCAGCCTCCTGTTATTTCAGGTTTTGGTCCAGACATTCTTTGCTAGAAGTTAGCTTCGGCTTATGTTCCTCCAAGAGTACCAAGCTACAAAATGCTGTCAATGTTCCTCCAAGAGTACCAAGCTACAAAATGCTGTAAATTGAAGAGGTAGCCAACTCGCCACTAACATTCCCATGCTCATTTATTCATGTTGCCATTCTACAAATCATTGTCCATTTGTTAGGAGCCAAATTAGCTGTTGCTCTAAATTTGCAGGTGGCCAACTTGCTTACTGATCAGTGATCACAAGCAGGTGATGGCGGTTGCTGCGCGATGAGGGTCAATACTCCATGATCCAGGTCGACATTGGTAGAGAGCAACCTCAAAAATGTACTGTACATATATGTGGCATTAGAAAATTTTCTATGGGGTATGTTCTGCCCCATCTCTGTACTTTGCTTATGGGTAATGAAATACTTACTGTTTCAAAAATAAACCTTATTTCCGATGTTCCATATTTTATTTATTTAAACCTTGACAAGACAACCACACTTGGTGCGATTCCAAGCTAAACTATGGCCCACATTCCCACGTTGTTTGCTGAGCTTGCTAGAACAGCTGGGGGTAGAGACCCTTGGACCTTAAACTCATGCAAAGAACTAACCAAGAACTGCCATGGTAATATTTTCTATTCCAAGAAGCATGTTGGATGGAGGAGAATTCAAGAGCTCCTCTTTGCTGCAGCAGATGATGTGGAGTGGTGGTACAGACAACAAGAATATGATGAGTAGTTTGATGCCTTGTGCCGTGGCGGAGAAAAAGGCATCCAACAAGATGCCTCCCTTATCTTCTCCTTCCATGCTCCTCCCCCAACACCTCCTTCAAATCTCTTCTGGTCTACCTCCTGAGGTGAACGGCATTGCGACTTCGACTTCTCATGCAAGCAGCAGTATCTGAATGATGGGCGGGAGAGCAACTTGCCGGAGTCATGAAGCCAGCTGCTTCTGCATATACTTCTCTCTATCCCCACCCTTGCATTCTGTAATTTTTCTTTGGCTTTGTGATGGTAGAATACTATATATGTGGGATCGAGTTTTTGAATTCATGCAAATTCCCAATAAATTTGCAGTGGGGGATTAGTTGGAGATCATGAGAGATACAATGCAACCACAGCTCTACTGTCAAAAGGATTAGAGGAGGAACCTATGCCTCATCAGGGTTCTCCAGCAGCTTACAATTTCTATGGCCATGGTGGTGGTGGTGAGGAGATCCAGACATCAGGGACCAACAAATCTCAGGTGAGCCAGATGCTCTCGGCGTCCTCTCCTAGGTCATGCATCACCAGTACAAGCCTCAGCAACAACATGCTATAGATTTCTCAAACAGCACAGTGCAGGCACTCAAGGTGAAGAATCGTCACTCCGATAACTCTTCTGAGGTAATTTAAGCAAAATTTACAAGAAAATTGCATCTTGAATAAGGGAGCATATCAGGTGCAAACCAATCTCTCAGTGTAAACTATGCAAACTTCAATCTGGGTCATCGGATCAACATCTAAGGGGTTGGTTTGCACGAAGAGATTGGTTTGCACCTGAGTTCCTTTAATTTTTCTCTTTGATAAAAAGTCACATTCATGTGCCCCTTTCGAAAATTCACTTTAAGTTTCTGAAACTCATGTTCCAAAGTCTCCATGATTTTTGGATCTTGCTTCATGATAGTTTGGCAAAAGGTACATGGCATGCATGCTTCATGTTATTTTTTGTATAATGTTTCATGGGCAACTGACTTCACGATAGTTAATTGCTGAGATTATTCATTTGGTCCTTATTTTTCTTTTTCTTTTTTGTTTCAAGGTAACAGCACTGCAAGTGGTTCAGCTCCAAAGAAGGCTAGAGTTCAAACCTCTTCCTCAGCACAATCTACTCTAAAGGTTTCTTCATCTCCCTGCTGGAGTGTATTTGATTTGCCCAAGCATTTGTTCATGCAATCTGATCGAGGCTCTCTCACTGATCCCCTCTCCTCGAGACTTGTACATATATGTACATATAACCATATGAACCTTATGTTGCATGCAGAAGTATGAAATATTATAATACATATAAAAATTAACAATGACTTGCCAATCAACAAGGACACATTATCCATATTGAGTTTTTCACCTTGTTTTTTTTTGGTACACACACAAGTAACAACACAAGGAGTAATTAATCGATCCTTTATTTGTTTGTATCAGGTAAGAAAGGAGAGGCTTGGGGATAGAATAACAGCACTTCACCAGATAGTATCCCCATTTGGAAAGGTACATCAGCTTACAAATTAGCTAGTTATACAATACTAGTAGCTGCTAGTGTAGAGAAGCCAGCAGGGTAATAACACTGCATGCATGTTCAATTCCGAGAGAAAAACAACGCATGTATAATTTGTAATTATCAAATCTGCATAGTAATAACAATAAACTAGTTGTAGTTAGAACGTGTGTGGATCATTGGGCTAAAGTTTAACCCTTGTATATTCCGGATGCTAAATAAATATGGAACATATTAGGAGCAAACCAAATACTCTGTGCAAACATAGAAACTTTCAATCAAAGTCACATGATGCTCGGAGCAGGAAGGAGGGGGCCTGCCACCAGCATCTCTAATGAATTTTTGCAATAACCTCTTCGGAACCGCCTGGTCCTCTTAAGAACTAACGAGCTTGTCCTAAACGTTTCAAACGTCAAATATTTATAAGAACAAAGGTAGTATTATCAAATTGGTCCTCCACTCCTCTTAAGAACTAACTAGCTTGTCCTAAATTTCACATAACTGGTCCTCTTAAGAACTAACTTAAGAACGGGGGTAGTATTATCAAAGATCTTGATGAGTCGGTAAGTAGGTACTATTAGTATTTTATTTTCCCTTCCTCTCCGAAACGTATTCTAGAATTAACCAAACACGACCCAAATTCCCCAACCTCTCTCCGCCACCCCCGAATTCGTCCCAAAACCCTCTAGCGCCCTGAAGGAACTGCAGATTCTTGTGTGACCACCGGTAGCAGTGCGTATGCTCTCTTTTACAAAGGAAGGCTCTGGTGGATAGACCTCGATCTTGCTGGGCCTTCTGGTTTGCGACCCTTTCGCTGACACTCCAGAGCTTCGCTGGGTGCCGCTCCCGAGCTGCTACCGGCTGCCCCTGCAAGTTGGGGAGGGCCATCGCGAGGGTCTCAGCAACGATCGCTGTGTGAGTCTTAGCTGTGGGAAGCTGCGGTTGCTGGTGATTAACAGGCGCACTCACCAGCCGAGGATCAAGTTATGGACATTGGCTGATTACGAGGCTGGCAAATGGAGTCTGGATTTCGACATCCCCATTGAGGACATCTGGGCTCATCAGAGTTATCAGGACATCGGCCTTCCCAATGAGAGGCCTATGCTTGAATTTGTCCACCCTGGTAACGCACACGTGGTCTACTTTTCCCTGGAACAGCAGCTCTTTGCTGATGTGGACCTGCAGACCAACAAAGTTACGGAGAGTGCATCCATCGGGAGAGATTCTGGTGACCGCCTTCTTGCTTGGGAGCTCCCACAGTCCCTAGAAGTGCCTTTGCCAGGTTCGTATTCATATGACATGCATTTAGCCCTTATACTATCAATTGTCTCATAGGCTCCAACTTAAGTACGTGGCATACTGTCAAATTGCCCCCTTTCCCCCTATTTCTCCCAGAATATTATAAAGCTATGATCAACTAGCTTATTGTAGCGAGAATGATTATCTTTTTTTAGTTTTTTTACAAAGAATTGGAATTAGTGGCGAGACTATAGTATAAATTTTGGGTTGTCTCTGGCATCCTGTATTTTGAACTAATTAATCTCAAACCCATCACTGTTTTGGGTTGTCATATCAGAAAACTTCATCAAAGTTAGATAAGTTTGACTTAGGAAAAAAAACTAAACCAATCTAAATTTTGGGTTTGTCATATCAGAAAACTTCATCAAAGTATATTGCTTTTGCAACAATATAGGATATCAACCACAAGGTCTACTTCATTTTAAATTGTCTCTGGCTACCTGTTTGACCATTGATACAAAATGTTGGTTTTAAAAGTTAAATTTGATGTTCATTGTCCCTATATGAACAAATTTATAAATCCAACATATAAAATGAAAATATGTTACACGGCTGAGTACCGTATAATTGCTACTAGGTGAGGTAATAGATCAAGTACTGGTTTTCAAAACCTTGCCAATTAACGTATATGCTGCAACAAGATGCATGAGATGTTGAGAATGATTTTTCACATTAGCCCATTAATGTTTATTCTAATAGGTCATGTTAGTATTGATCTCTGACCTGCCCAACAGTTGGTCAATCCCCAAATCTCGCGCCCTGATCGGGGGCGCTCAATCAACTCGTGATTGACGGGCCCCCGTCGCGCAGCGCCAAATAAAAGCAAGGGTGGGTGTGGAGGCACGCATGCCAAGGTTCGCCGTGTCCTCTAAACCCACCAACATTTCGCGATCCGATCTGCGAGGGCGCTGAAGCGACGGAAGCGCCGTCAACCTCGCCGTCCCGCCGCCTCTGCATCACTACTCCGGCGTCCCTTGTCCACGACTCCGGCCGACCACCTCGACCCCGCCCCTGCGCTGCGACGTCGACGTCCCTGCGCCGTCAACCACCACTACACCGAGCTCTTCAACGCCGACCATAGCATCCCGATGGCCAACAACGCCGAAGCCTCTGGTCTGCGCATCTTCCCCCTCTCTATCTAGTTCTCGTACACTAGGACCAAAGCCTCTCACTTTCTACTCGATTCATGCAAGTTAATAGAGTAGCACCCACTGATCTATGCCTAGACGATCCGTTAGTGTTAACATTGGTATCAGTCGCCTAGATCTAGTGCGTAGATCTAGTTTAGGGTTAGAATCATAGAAGGAGATAGAAACAAATTCGATTCGAATCGAATCAAAGCAAGAAATGCAAGAAACCAAGCCCTAGCAAGCAGTAAGGAGCCGTGGGTCCTACTTGGAACTCGCCGGCCGTCACCGCTGTCGGCTTCTCGCTGCGCGGGTAAGAACCCGAGGCGCCGGCTCACCGGCGCGCCACCGCCTCCGCGCGAGCAGAGCAAGCCCGAGCAGCCGCCGCCTCTCTGTGCGCGCGCTCGGGGCTTAGGGCGCCGACCCGGAGCCACTCAACGGCGGCGCACCAACCCTCCGGTGGATGCGCTCGCCGGCGAGGGGGCCTGCGGCGGCACCGCCACCTCCTCCGGCCGCCGCCGGTCTTGTCGCCGCACCGTGCGCCGAGAATGAAGGGGAGCAAAGAGCAAATGAGTTAGGGTTTGTGAGGCCGGCCGCCGACTCGCGGTTTTGATCTCCCGAGTTAGCCGGAAATCCGACGGTTGTCGGCATCCGACCGCCTCACGGGCCGATTTTGGCCCAGGCGGGTGAGAAGTTTTTCGGCCCAGGCCCAGGTTGTGGCCTGAGGCGCAAGGTGCGCAGTCCGCACGAGCAGGCCGGCGGTTTTGGGCCGCCGAGCCGAGAAGATTTGGCCCGCGAATTTATTTAGTTTTCTTTTTTTAGAAGCATGTTTTTTGTTATTTTAAAGTCTAGTTTTCTATCTAATTAATTATGCACCATTGTGATTAATTATTTAGAGAGTAGATAAGTACAGTTAGATGCTTGTGAATAAAAAAAAGTTTTTTCATATTTCCGCTGCTATGTTTAAGTTCATCCTCTAATTATTTTAGAACCGATGGGACATTTTAATTAGAGAAGTAAGTGTTTTCATGATTAAGTTAATTATGATATTTTTATTTTCTGACCAAAGTTGATTATGGCAATATTGTAATTCAGTTGAGTTTTTTCATGCATTTATTCTATTTCTGCCCAACGGTGACTTAGAATTAATGTAGCAAGTTAATTGTATGTCTTAATTTTGGCCAACGTTAAATTAAGATATGCAATTATTATTATAGTGAAGTTCTCACTTTTCTGATTTTGTTTCAGGCTCCAACCCCATGAACCTCATCTCAAACATTGAGCCTCTAAATGGAGGAAACTTCAGCAAGTGGGCAAAGCAAGTTGAGATGGCACTTGCACTTGCAGACATTGACTTAGCTGTTACCACACCATGTCCCACAGCTCCTGTGGCACCAGTGAGGGGTGATAGTGAGACTGCTGGTGAATGGCAGGAAAGAGAAAGGGCACATGCTGTTGTGCAAATGAAGTATGATCTAGAGAAAGCTAAGTGGACCTCATCAAACCGCAAGTGTTTGATGGTGATCAAGAGCTCCATCGTGGACACCATAAGGGGAGCAATTCCAGATGCTCCCACTGCAGTTGAGTACCTGAAGAAAGTGGAGAGTCAATTTGTATGCTCAGACTCTGATTCAGAGGTTGGTTGTTAGCAAGTACATTGGTGGGGGCATAAGAGAGCATATTCTGAAAATGAGTAACATGGTATCTAAGCTTCCTGTGGAAATGAAGCTTCCAGCTCCTTTCATTGTCCACTTGGTTCTAGCTTCCTTGCCAAGAGAGTTTGAGACTTTTGTTGTTAACTACAACATCAGTCTAGAGCAGTTGGACTTGGAGAAGCTCATTGCTATTTGTGTGCAAGAAGAGGAGAGGCTTAAGGCTTCACATGGTGATTCTCTCAGCTTTGTGAAGCACAACAACAAGAAAAAGGACTTTCATGATAAGGTCGCTAAACCACAGGGGAAACCTCGGTGGGAGAAAGGCTCCTCTCCGCATGCACCCAGCAAGGCTCCAAAGAAAGATCAGCCACCAGCAGAAAAGGATGAGTGCTATTGGTGCCGCTCAAAGGAACATCAGAAGAAAGACTGCCCAGGATTCCTGAAACAATGCCTCAAGAAAGGTGAGTAAGATTTAGTTACATTCATAGATGAAACTCTGTATTTTAGTTATGAAAAATCTACTTGGTGGATTGACTCAGGTGCAACTGTTCATGTTGCCAATTCTTTACAGGGTATAAGTACGAGGAGGACGCTACAAAGAGGAGAAAGATGGCTTAAGGTGGCCAATGGAGTCAGAGCCGATGCTGAAGCAATTGGAGTTCTCACATTAGATTTAACAATGGCTCTAAACTCATTTTGAATAATGTTCTTTATGTACCCTCTTTGTCTAGAAACTTAATTTCAATCTCATGTTTGGCGGATGATGGTTATGATTGCCATTTTGGCAAAGAACTATGTGAGATTTAGTTTAATAATAAGTGTGATGGTCTCGCCTTCCGACGAGACAAACTTTATATGTTGTCCATGCATGAGAATGTGAATATTGTATGCAATGATAGAGATATTATATGCAATAGTGAGCCTTCCTCGTCTATGAATGGAAAGAATAAGCGCAAACGATGCGATAGCAAGACGTCAGTGAAATTATGGCACTGTCATTTAGGCCATATTTTGAGGGGGAGAATTGAGTGTTTGATTAAAGAAAATATCCTCCATCCATTAGATTTTTCAGATGTAGAATATTGCGTCGATTGCATTAAGGGAAAATATGTTAAGCAAATAAAGAAAGGAGCCAAACGCAGTGCAAGGGTTTTGGAGATAGTACACACAGACATTTGTGGTCCATTTCCCATAAATTCTGTGGATGGTTATGATTCATTCATAACATTTACAGATGATTATTCACGTTATTGCTATATTTATCCAATCAAAGAAAGATCAGAGGCATTGGATAAATTCAAAATATTCAAGGCTGAAGTAGAAAATCAGCACAGCTTAAAGATAAAGATAGTAAGATCCGACCGTGGAGGTGAGTACTACGATCGACATACCCCATATGGCCAAGCTCCTGGACCTTTTCAGAGGTTTCTACAGGAAAATGGAATAGTAGCCCAGTATTCTATACCGGGCGAACCTAAGCAGAATGGAGTAGCTGAAAGATGTAATCGTACTTTAATGGATATGGTGAGAAGCATGATGAGTTACTCCACGTTACCGATTAATTTGTGGATGGAGGCGTTAAAAACCGCCATTCATATCCTTAATCGTGTACCAAGCAAGTCGGTGCCTAAAACACCGTATGAGTTATGGACAGGGAGAAAACCCGCATTAAATTATTTACATGTGTGGGGCTGTTGAGCTGAAGCAAAAGTATTTAACCCAAATATTGGAAAGTTAGATCCTAAGACAGTTAGTTGTCATTTCATTGGTTATCCAGAAAAGTCGAAAGATTATCATTTCTACTGTCCAGATAGACACACAAAGTTTGTAGAAACGAGACATGCTGTCTTTTTGTAGGAACAAATGGTCAGGGGGAACTTGGTACCACGAGAAATTGATCTTGAGGAGAAGAGAGTCTATGCGCCCACTCCGATGATTCAGGAGCCTTTTTTTCTCTGTACTTGTCGTTGCTACACCAATAGTACATGATACTGTGGTGCCAGCACCTGTTGTTAGTTCTCCAGTTGTGGCTATGAAAGTGATCTAGGCCCCTAAGTGGGTTTTGGTGAATAATGACAAAACACATGTATATTTAATCGTGTAATTGAGCATGTGTGCAGGTGATGAGTTTGTATAGGTGAAATGAATGACGACGTACGACCCCTCAAAAAGGAAATGAAAAGGCGTAATTCAAGCATGCTCAAGGTGTTAGTTTTTATATTTAAAATTTGAGTATAGGAACGCCGTACTATCAAGAGGGACTTGGTTCAAGGATTTTGATTTAAATCTAGTGCTCAAGAGAACCTAGACAAACATTTGTGAGACACAAATACCACTCAAAAGAGCAAAATGAGAGTCTTCATCCTGCCTAACCCGGATACTCCAGACCCCACTGCCCGGAGTACCGACAGTTCTCTGACTGAAATTTAGGTTTGCCCGGAGTCTCCGGGCTTATACCCGAAGTATCCGGGTAACCTTTCGTCCAACGACTATTTTCTGGGTCAGGGGTATAAATACCCCCTCATCTCCTTCAGCTGACCTCCTCTTACCCTTTTGACGAGCTGAACTCAAATCTAAGCCAAGAAAGAGCTCTCTCACTCCCCTCTCTCCATTCTGGAGTGATTCCCTTGAGGGATTTGAGTGAGAAGCAAGTAAGAGCAAGGATTCGTGCTAGTGAGCCTCATTCCCACCTCTTGAGCACTTGGTTTTGGTCAAGCCCGCGGATTCAAGTTTGTTACTCTTGGAGCCTTGTGCTTCTAGACGGCTAGGCGTGCTTGTGACTGCTCAACCAAGATTGTGAGCTGCACAAGAAGTTTGTAAGCTCCATTCCTCGCCGAGGAATCCATAGTAAGTGACCTTGGGCTTGGAGGTGATCTCGCCCTCGGGAGAGGAACATAGGGGTTCTTGAGCACTGCCTCTTGAATCCTTCCTCAACGGAGACGTAGCACCTTCGGGTGTGAACTTCGGGAAACAAATCTATGCCTCTTCGTTGTTGTATTACTTGCTCTATTGCTATTTTCTGGTGTGGCCTCATTTCTAGGGTTTGAGCTCGATCTACTCTTATACGAGTTTCTAGTGAGTTTTGTTTGTTGGATATTAGCCTTAAGGAATCCCTGGTACTCGTTTTATAGCTCGATCTACTTTTCATACACTGATTCCTGCAGTTTTCATTCACGTTGTTTCATACCCGGAGACTCCGGATATAGCTCCGGATACTCTGGACACATAACCCGGAGTATCCGGGCTTATACCCGGAGTATCCGGGCTGCGTCTGAATCTGACAAGTTTTTAAGTGCTTTTGAGCTACAGATCGCCTATTCACCCCCCTCTAGGCATCTTAAGGTCCTTTCAATTGGTATCAAAGCTTGGCTCTCCATTCAAATGGCTTAACCGTCCGGAGAGGTCAAGATGTCAAGTGATGAGAAGGATCCCAAGAATCCGGTTGATGAAGGCGGAAAAGGCAATTCGGGTGATGAAAAAGGAAATGACAAGAATACAGGGCTATCCAACAAGGATAAGAAAGAAAAGAACAAGAATGGTGGAGAAGAGAGTGAAGTAGAGACATCTGATGATGAGACGTCTTATGAGAGGTGGAAGGCTTGGAAGAAGAAGAAGAAGAAGGAGCAAAAGAAGAAGAAGTCTAGCTCCCGGATTATCATTGATTCAAGTGATGACTCTGACACCGACTCCAAGAGAAGAGCCTCACGCTCCTCTAACAAACGAAGCTCATCAAGGTCTAAAGGAAAAGGTGATTATCGAAGAGTTGCCCATGACTACACCTTTTCTTTACCTAGTGAGCATAGTGCATCAATTCATATGGGCAAGCCACATTTCTTTGATGGCACCGGATATAACCAATGGAAGACTAAGATGTTCGGTTACATGAATGCAATCCACAAGGATCTTTGGAAAGTTGTGGAAGTTGGGTGTGAAATTCCGGATGAAGATGAAACTCCAACACCGATTCAAGCATATGTGCTACAAAGGAACTTTCAAGCATTGAACATCCTACACACATCCGTGAGTCCCGAAGTGTTTGACAAGATAGAGGATGCACCAACCGTCAAAGATGCTTGGGACACTCTCTAAGTAAATCATCAAGGATCAAGGAAATTCCGTGAATCAAGAATCAAGACATTGGAAGATGAATTGAGCCTATTCTCCATAAAGAAAGATAAAAGTGTCAAAGAAATGTACAACCGCATGAAGAAGATCACAAATCAAATCAAATCACTTGGTGGTGACAAGTGTGGTGACCGTGAGATCGTGGACAAGCTCTTGACCGTGTACATGGCTAGGGATGTTACTCTACCTAGTTTGATTAGAGCCGAAAGAGGATTCAAACACTTCACCGTCGAGAATGTCCTTGGAAGAATTGAGGCTCACCATGATCAATTGAAGAAAGTCAAGATTAACCAAGATCTAGCCGAGCTTCAAGAACAAGCGGCCAAGAACAATGGGTTGGCACTTCAAGCTAAGTCAAAAGGCAAAGAAAAGGCAAATCAATCCTCAAAGAATGAAGGCACTAGTAGTGATGATGATGAGCTTGATGATGAGCAAATGGCCTTCTTTATCAAGAACTTTACAATAGTGTTGAAGAAAAACAACTTTAGAAACTTTGGCAAAAATAAGAAGTATGGGCCAAGAAGAAGATCTAATAGGCCGTGCTTTGGGTGTAACAAAGTTGGGCATTTCATTGCGGGTTGTCCAGAAGAGAAGAAGAAAAACAAAGAAACCAAAGAAAGCACATCCAAAAGAGATAGATCTACAAGAAGCAAGCCGGAGAAGCTCATCTTGTTCAAGAATGGGATTCACAACAAGAAAGTGAGTCCGAGAAGGAGGATATTGCAACAATGGCATTCAAGGCATCATCTTCACTTCCTACAAGCTTATTTGAAGATCTCACCGACGATGAGGATGAAGATCCCATCATGTGCTTCGTGGCTAAAAATTCCAAGGTAACATCTCCAAACTCATCGGTCGATGAAATAGATAATGAAGTAGTAGCTACCAAGTTAGTCAAGAAATATGGAAAAGGAGCCGCAACTAAGATGACGGAATTAGTAATGAAACTAGATGAAGCAGATGAGATTCTTGAAACACAAGAAGAGTTGCTTAGACTTGAGAGAGAAAAATTCACGGCTCTTGAAAAGGACCTCGCCAATGAAAGGGAAGAAAACAAGATGCTTGTGAACTCAATCAAATTCAAAGATGGCACTCTCCTTGAGTTGAAAGAGTCACTCTCTAGTGAAAAGGAAAAGGTGGATGATTTGACTAGAAAATTTTCTTTTGTCAATGACACTAACACTTTCTTAAGGAAGGATAATGAGAAACTTCAAGAAATCATGACAAGCTTGCAAGCTAATCACAGGGCACTTGAAGTTCAATTTAATGCTCTTTGGAAAAGTACTTCTAAGACTAGAGAGACATCTAATTCATATAGTCCTTCAACAAGTAATGGTTGTGCACGGTGCTATAACATTGATATTCAAACTTGTGCTACTAACCATGTTGAGATGAATGCAATGAAGAAAGAAATCTCTAGACTCACTCATTTGTTGCAAGAAGAGGCTCCATCACATGCTCAAGTCTCGAAGAAAAATCCCTCAATGAGGGTAGGTGAGTTTGAGAAACATACTAAGGGATTTGGGTCAAGATACATGAGCAAGTTTGGCTTTGAGAAAGGTAAGGGACTTGGTAGGAATGGACAAGGTACTCCACACGCCATTCCGTTTATCAAGAACAAAAACAAGGCCGCCTTGGGTGCTCATGGAGGTCTAGTGAATATGACCACTCCCATCCGCAAGACAAGTGATGTGATTCAAGGAAGTGGTCATGTTAAGTTTGTCAAGAGAGGTGCAACATGTGATGAGGGTGCCATGATTGTTGCATCCTCATCCAAGAAAGATAAGTTCAATGCCTCTAATCCAACCAAGATCAAGGCACAAAAATCATCCCATGTATCCTTTTATGCCGATTATGTGTTGACAAGGAACCACCATGGCAAAGTGGTTGCCAAGTTTGTAGGACACCGTACATGGAACACGAAAGTAAAAAGTTATGTATGGGTGCCCAAAGTGCTTGTGACTAACATTAAAGGACCCAAGTATTGTTGGGTACCCAAAAAAAGAGTAACTTTGTTTTGTAGGGATACTCCTCCGATAGCTCAACATGGGTGATTGATAGTGGGTGTACAAATCATATGATCGAAGAAAGAAGTATATTCGAAACAATAACCGCATCAAGTGGAGATCATTTTATTACCTTTGCGGGAAATCAAAAGGGAAAAGTGCTTGGTACTGGTAACATAAATCTAAACTCAAAGTTCACTCTCTCAAAAGTTCTTTTCATTGAGTCACTTGGTTACAATTTGTTGTCCATCTCACAACTTTGTGATTCGGGCTTCAATTGTTTGTTCACTAACGAGGGTGTGACCGTCTTAGAAGAAGTGATGACTCCGTTGCTTCCAAGGGAGTGCTCAAGGGAAAGCTCTATCTTGTGGATTTCTCTCAAGAGAAGGCTCAATTTGACGCTTGCTTGATAGCAAAGTCTAGCTTGGGTTGTTTATGGCATCGCCGACTAGCCCATGTTGGGATGAGAAATCTCAACAAGCTTCTAAAGGGGGATCACATCCTAGGACTAACAAATGTTTCTTTTGAGAAAGATCGTGTGTGTAGTGCATGTCAAGCCGGAAAGCAAGTTGGTATTCCACATCCATCAAAGAGCATCGTCACCACCATCAAGCCATTTGAACTTCTACATATGGATCTTTTTGGCCCGGTGGCATACATTAGCATTGGTGGTAACAAATATGGTCTTGTCATTATTGATGATTATTCTCGTTTCACTTGGGTATTCTTTTTGCATGACAAAAGTGAAGTGCAAGAAACTTTCAAGAGATTTGCAAAAAAAGCTCAAAATGAATTTGAGACCAAGATCAAGAAAGTAAGAAGTGACAATGACACCGAATTCAAGAACACCAACATAGAAGAATACCTTGATGAAGAAGGAATTGGTCACGAGTTCTCGGTTCCATATACTCCTCAACAAAATGGAATTGTTGAGAGGAAGAATAGAACTCTCATTGAAGCCGCAAGAACAATGCTTGATGAGTACAAGATCTCGGATCAATTTTAGCCAGAAGCAATCAACACGGCGTGTCATGCTATCAACCGTTTATATCTTCACAAGATCTTGAACAAGACGGCATACGAGCTTCTACTTGGTAAAAAATCTAACGTGTCTTACTTTAGAGTTTTTAGAAGTAAGTGCTTCATTCTAAACAAGAAGTCCAAGAACTCTAAGTTTGCACCTAAAGTTGATGAAGGGTTTCTTCTTGGTTATGCCTCAAATGCTCATGGCTATCGTATTTTCAACAAAACCTCCGGTTGTGTTGAAATAGCATGTGATGTGACATTTGATGAATCTAATGGCTCTCAAGAGGAGCAAGTTGGTAATGTTGTAGGAATGGAAGAACCGTCAAGTCAAACTATCAAGAAGTTGGCAATTGGTGAAATAAAACCTCAAAAACAAGTGGAAAATGAAGATGATGATGAGTTGATATTTCAAGGGCTATCTACATCCACATCCGCTGCACAACCCGAAAACTCCGGATGTGAAGCTGGAGACTCCGGACATCATGACCGGAGTATCCGGATTCTAAGCCAGAGTATCCAGGCCACTCAAGCTGAAATGGCAACTCAACATCAAGATCAATCTCAATATGATATAGAAGCTGAACCAATTCAATGTCAATTCTCCATTCCACATCCAAGAGTTCATCACATAATTCAAAAGGATCATCCCGCGGATAATATCCTTGGAAGCATAAGTAAAGGGGTAACCACTCGATCTCGTTTAGCTATCTTTTGTGAACATTACTCGTTTGTTTCTTCCTTAGAACCTCTTAAGGTAGATGAAGCATTGGATTATCCGGATTGGGTGATGACAATGCAAGAAGAATTGAACAACTTCACTTGGAATGAAGTCTGGTCCTTGGTTGAAAGACCCAAACAAAATGTTATAGGCACCAAGTGGGTCTTTCGAAACAAACAAAATGAATATGACATGGTGACAAGAAACAAAGCTAGGTTGGTTGCTCAAGGCTATACACAAATCGAAGGTTTGGATTTTGGTGAAACTTATGCACCCGTAGCTAGGCTTGAGGTAATTCGTATCTTTCTTGCCTATGCTACTCACCATGATTTCAAGCTATATCAAATGGAAGTGAAGAGTACTTTTCTTAATGGACCAATCTCCGAATTGGTATATGTTGAGCAACCACCGGGTTTTGAAGATCCCAAGTTCTCAAACCATGTCTACAAACTCCATAAGGCACTCTATGGGCTCAAGCAAGCCCCTATAGCATGGTATGAATGTCTTAAGGATTTTCTCTTAAGGAAAGGCTTTGAGATAGGCAAAGCCGATCCCACTCTTTTTACTCGCAAAGTTGATAAAAATATCTTTGTGTGCCAAATATATGTCGATGACATCATATTTGGCTCTACTAACAAAGCTTGGTGCGATGATTTTAGTAGGATTATGACAAAGAGATTTGAGATGTCTATGATGGGTGAGTTGACCTTCTTCCTCGGATTTCAAATCAAGCAACTCAAGGATGGCACTTTCATTAGTCAAACCAAGTGCATCAAGGATATGCTCAAGAAGTTTGACATAAAAAATGCCATGCCCATCAAGACTCCAATGCCAACCAATGGGCATCTCAATCTCAATGAAGATGGCAAGGCCGTGGATCAAAAGGTATATCGCTCCATGATTGGATCCCTTCTGTACCTTTGTGCATCTAGGCCCGATATTATGCTTAGTGTGTGCATGTGTGCAAGATTTCAAGCTAATCCGAAAGAATATCATTTAATGGCGGTTAAGGGAATCCTAAGATATTTAGTCTTCACTCCTAACCTTGGTTTATGGTATCCCAAGGGCTCATCTTTCGACTTACTTGGCTATTCCGATTCGGATTATGCCGGTTGCAAAGTAGATCGAAAGAGCACTACGGGGACTTGTCAATTTCTTGGCCGGTCCTTAGTAGCTTGGAGCTCTAAGAAGCAAAATCCAGTTGCCTTGTCCATGGCGGAGGCCGAGTATGTCGCCGCCGATGTGTGTTGTGCAGAACTCTTGTGGAAGAGACAAACGTTGAGTGACTTTGGTTGTCATTTTAATGCAATTCCTCTATTTTGTGACAATGAGAGTGCGATCAAGCTAGCAAACAACCTGGTATAACACTCCCAAACAAAGCACATAGATATTCGTCATCACTTCTTAAGGGATCATGAGTCTAAGGGAGATATTGCTTTACAATATGTAAGCACCGACGGGCAACTTGCCGATATCTTTACTAAGCCTCTAGATGAGTCAAGGTTTTGTGCTTTGAGAAGTGAACTAAACATCTTGGATTCTCGTAACCTAGCTTGAATTACTGCATACACTTGAGTGATCATAGATTAATTGTTTCTCAAAATGAAAAGGTCTTGAAAACTTTCAAAAATTGTGATATTAGTTTTATAAAGGTTTGAATCTTCACTTTACTTGCTTGAGATCAATGTTCTTATTGATTGATTGTTGGCTGATCTCGAGTCAAGTAATTCTCTCTCACACCATTAGATCTTCAAAATCTATCTATACCAAATTTCATCTAGATCAAGTCCTCACATGACAATCTTTGCACAGTTTGAGGGGGAGCCGGAGTCTCCGGCCCAGGGCCTGGATACTCCAGACTGTCCGGATACTCCGGCCCAGGGGCCGGATACTCCGGGTAGTTAAAATTTCTTATACATACCACGCGCGGGGGGGGGGGGGTGGTCGGGGTCGGGGTCAAACGTCTTCTGGTCTTGTTTTTACCGCCACCGCCGCCTCCTCTCTTCCCCTCACTTCCACACACGCCCTAGGGGTGATTTCTCTGGAAACTCCGGGAAGGCTTTGGATTCGAAGTTCCCGCGCTCTCAACGGTCACAAAGGTACTTTGAACTTAGAATCGCCCGATCTCCCAATGCTGTAGGTTTCTTTGAAAGACTTTTAGGGCATCTCTTCCTAGCATGTTTAGGAACCTTTGGATAAAGTTTCATGCAATTCCCTTGGCCAAATCCTCAGTCTTGGCAACCTAGGGTTTTGGGTGCTTCAAGCCCGGATACTCCGGGTATGAACCCGGATACTCCGGACCCTCTAGGCCGGAGTCTCCGGAGTTATACCTGGAGTCTCCGGACTTGTAGGCATTTTGAGACTTCTTTTCATCCAAATCTGCTAGAATTCATTCTTAATCTTGTTTATATCCATTAGGGATGGTGAAGCAACGTCCCAGAGAGTCCATGGATGACGCCGTGCAAAGGAGGCAAAAGCGCCGCCATGATCCTCGCACTCAAAGGGAGGATCCACCTCCAAATCCTACAAGGGGGTTACGTCCATGGCATCACGCGGGTAAGGAACCCGCCGGTAGCAATTCATGAAAGGAGCCAAGGAAAGCTCCCTACATCTTGCAAAGTCAACCTATGGCTCCCCCATCACGTGCAAATCCAACTAGGAGGGGCATTGCACATGACGTTTGCACAGTGAGGACCGACAAAGTCTGCCCCGCGTGCCGCGGCAGCAGAGCACGCCTCAATCACCCGCATTGAATGCGATGGGTGGGTGAGTCACTGGAAGACTCGTGCCCGCGCCCACGCCTGCGGGACGCGTGGCGGCTCCGGACCCCCCCCCCGACGGTATGTTAGTTCTACGCGCGTGGAGGCCCGGATGGACGCGGGAGGTCCCGGACCCCCATGGGGGGTCCAAGGCCTCGGCTATCGGCTCGGAGCTTCCCCTCCTCAGGGACACGTGGCATCTCCGGACCCGTCCCTGAGCGGGGAGCGGGTCCGGGGCCGTTGGCCCGATGAGGCAAGGGCCTGACCCATGGGGCCCGGCTGCTCCGCCCTTTACCGCGTAGTTACGGATAACTACGCGAGCCTTGCCTTGCTGCAGTAGGAGTGGGTATCCCTATTACAGGGTACCGACAGTGGCCCCCGGGCCCACCTTGGGGTGGTACGAACCCGCAGGTGGGGCCACTACTGCGATTTGGCTCTACATAACTTGAAGCCTCTTACTGCAGGGGTCTTGACCGGCTTTGACCATCCATCAGGTTGTTGCTTCCTCATCACATCGCAACGGCTTACTGACTCGTGGCCACCACGTACTGTGGTTCACCTAGTCACGTGCGCGATGCTTGGAATTGTTGTGGCCGGAGCTAACGGGATATTTACCACCGGCGCAGTTCCCGAAAAGCTTGGTCATGCCAGCGCTTAATGCGTGCACGTCAGCTCAGCTTCCGCCTCGCTTCGCGCGCGGGCGCCGGTTCAGATCTCGCCTTTTCGCACCTTTGCTTGTTACCCGCCCTCCCTGACAGGCGGGCCTGGGCCCCCTTGTCATGGACTGGGCGGTTAACACCAGGTGCGGGCGTCGCTTGGGTTCCAGCGACGGTTCTGGGGCGCGCCGATTGGGTTAGGCTTCATAAAGGGACGAAACGCATACCGGGGTTACTTACCCGCATTCGCCTTCTTCCTCCCAACCTTTGCGCCCCTTTGCCTTCGAGCCTCCTTACACCTTGCTTTCCTGCGTAGATTGCTTCCCGCCTCCGTAGCGAAATGGCATCCCTTGGTCGACCCCGCCGTTTCCAGACTGAGGAGGAGCTGAACACCGTGGGCCGCCTGCTTGGGTGGAGTGCATAGGAGACTGCTTAGGGGGATTCGAGCAGGCTCGCTTCCCCTCGGCAACCTGCGCGCCGGGGAGTTTGTGATGTTCATCTCGCACATCTCCACCGGCTTGGGGCTGCCGATCTCCTCATTCTTCCTGCTGCTGCTGGAAGACTTCGGCCTCCAGCTTCAACACCTCACGCCGCACTCCATCCTCCTGATGGCCATCTTCGTGCACCTATGCAAGATGTTTGTGGGGGTGCGGCCCGACGTCATCCTCTTCCGCCACTTCTTCGTCCTGGTGAAGTCCGGGAAGGGCAAAGACGAAGTGGGGGCGTACTACTTCCAGTCGAGAAGCGACCTGCGGACGCCATACATCCCCGGACTCATCGGCGGGAAGTGGGAGGAGTGGCGCAGGGAGTGGGTGATCGCCACCACCGAAGCCAATGAGCGCTTGGTCATGCCGACCGGGGGGCCCGCCTCTGACCGCCTGTCCTGGAGGGCCAAGCCGTCCCTGCCGCTGGATTTCGACCCCGTGCTGGGCAAGATCCAGTCGCTGGCGGAGAGCGGCCTCACCTCGCTGCACGTGCCCGGGGACTTCCTGAAGCGCCAGATCGCTCCCCTGAAGCAGCGGCCGTGCCCTGCTTGGAGCTTCACCGGCCTCAATGACTGCAGCAGGACGCACCGCGGAGAGGGGAGCGACCTGACCCAGGAAGCCCTGGAGGTCCTGGTGCGGGCGGTGATGGGGGAAATCTTCATCCCGGAGCACCTGATCCTCCCTCGGGGTGTTGTCCCCCTCTGCGAGGACTCACGCCTGAGGACCGCGGTGCTGGCTACCCTACCGACCCTCGACGATGGTGGGCTGGCAGCGCGCCAGACTGGAGGTGACCCGGACCGTGGGCTCCGGATCCCTGGTGCGTCCTGGGAACAAGCCATGTCGAGCGCCGCGGGGTCCAGCCCCACTGCCAAGCGCAAGCAGGCCGTGTCCGGCAGCGCCGCCACGAGCGGTCTCAGCTAGGCCCGGAGCAGCTCCGGCGTGTCGTCGGGAGAAGCAGGCCGGCGCAGGTTACACAGGGGCGATGGGACCCCAGTCACGGAGTCTACCGCGAAGCGTCAGAGAACCGCTGAGGACACGGGCCAGGGTAGCTCCCGGGCCTCCGGCCCTAGCGGGTCCTCCAGGATGACTGCGCCACCACCATCACCGCCGAGAGATAGCTCCCTCTGGCAGCAACAGCAGCGGCGGCAGCCACTGGAGCAGCAACAACAACAACAACAGCAGGAGCAGCCTCGGGTTGCGCCTCCGTCGCCGCCACGGGAGCAACAGAAGCAGTCGTCGAGCCTCCGTGGTCGCTGGAGACCCGACGCTTCAGGGTTAGTGTTATTCTGTTCACTCCCCTTATTCTAGGTGCTCCATTTTTTGCTGAAGGCTTCTTTTCTTTGTTGCCAGGGCCCCTCGCCCAAGCAGCTCTTCCACCATCGCTGGCTCGTTGGCTAGAGCCCAGGCGACCGGGGCCTCGGCGGCGACAGTGGGAGCGACGACGGGTGTGGGAAGCTCGGGTGCAGCGACCTCTGCAAACCCGGTGGCGCCCGATGCGGCGGTGGCGGGTGCGCCATCATCAGGCTCAGCAACGCCCGATGCGGCGGCGGCGGATGCACCAGTGCCAGGCGCAGCCACACCTGATGCAGTGGCGACGGATGCGCCTGTGCCGGGCGCGGCCGCATCCGACGCGACGGCGGTAGATGCCCCAGTGTCGGGCGCGGCCGCATCCAACACGGCGGTGGCTGATGCGCCAGTGTCGGGTGCAGCCGCACCCGATGTGGTAGCAGTGGGTGTGCCAGTGCCAGATGCGCCAGTGCTGGGCACAGCCGCACCCGACGCGGTGGCCCTCGAGACCCCAGTTACGGCGACAGTTGCGCCGACACCGAATTTGGCGGCGGCGAGCGCGACGGCGACAAGTGCTGCAGCGGCGAGCACAATGGCAACCGAGGTCCCGATGCCTGCGCCGGAAGTTCCTACCTCCAGCTCCGATCCTGTAGCAGAGGAGGAGTTGGAGGTGGTCTTTGGTAGGCAGCTCCTGCAAGGTCCCCCGGAGGAGGAAGCGGCTCCCCTCCCTCGGGTGCTAGTCCAGGTCCGGCAGTCGATAGTGAAGGCAACCTCTTCCGCCGAGGCGGCCTTCTGGCGGGAGTGGGCTTCCCTGGAGAGCGAACGCCAGCGCCTCTCCGACTGGCACATCCGCTTGGAGGCGCACACGAAGGCTGAAGCCTCCCATGCCGCGGAAGCTCGGTCCAAACTCAAGGCCGACCAAGAGGCCTACCGAGCCAGTCTTCGGAAGGTGTTCAACCGAGTGTTCGCAGTAGCGAGCCGGGAAACAGCCCTGGCGCAGCGGGAGGAGACTTTTGCCCAGGAGGTGGCCAGCCTCACGGCTCAGCGGTCCGAACTTGAGACTCGCCTCGCAGCCCAGCGGTCCGAGCTTGAGACTCGCAGCCAGGGTCTCGAGATCCGTAAGTAGGAGCTGGACAAGCTCTCTGGGACCCTGGCTGGATGGCGGAAGTAGCTGGAGAAGAGGGCCAGCAAGCTGGCTGTTGCCGAGTCGGAGCTGGAGGAGGATAGGAAGTCCTTCGCTAAGCGGGAATCCAACGCCACCAATATGGAGATACAGCTTGAGCGCCAGCGCGAGGCCGTCAAGTCTATGAAGGAGACGGCGGCGAAGAAGGTGGCCTGGCTCGAGGAGAGGTCCTGCGAGGTGGAGGAGGCCAGGGCAGCACTGGACACTCGGGTGCAGGAGGCGGTCCAGGAGGCGGTCCGGAAGCTGCAGGAGGACTAGCGCGTGGGGGCCCAGTGAATCGCCGACTGGGCAAGCGAAGCGAGCTTAGCGCTGGTGCCACTTGGAATGAGCCCAATCCAAGTGGCGGAGCCGCCAGCTTCGATTGCTGATGCCCTCCCAGTGCTGAACTCCGCTTCGGATAGGCTCCGGCGTCTGGAGCCGGTCCTTGCTGGCCAGCTTGAAGCCGAGGGCCGCGAACTGATCCGGATGGTGGCGGAGCACATTCTGACCTTCCTCCGGAGCCACGACCCGGCCATATTGTTAGCCCCCGTGGTCGATGGTCCAGTGGCGGAGACGAAGGCCGCCGCTCGGGACAGCATGCGGGAGGTCGTCGACTTCGTAGCCGCCTACTTCAAGCGGGAGCCTGCAGACTCCTGAGCTAGACATTGTACCTTTGTTTTTTTTTGCGTTATGTAACAAACATTGTACTAGTTGAAACTTTAATAAAGGAAAATTTCAACTTAGCTATTTGTCAGTTGCTGTGGTTGCGGTATACAGCACCCCGGCGCCCTGACCCCCTGTCAGATAGGTTCAGTTGTGAGGACCTATCTGCCATCGGAGCCGCAGAAGACACTCCGTCGGACCCTGGCGTCTGAGCCCGGCTCACCTTTCTCCACCACGTCAGGTCCTTGGGCCCCCAGCGGTTCTGGGTTCCCACTGGGACGAGGCTCCTCCGGACCCCTTTGTCTGGGGTCCGGACCTTCAGACAGAGGTGAGGCCGACGGGGCCCCATGTCCGGGGTCCGGCTCACCATCTTTGGCCGGGGAGACCCTGGTGTCCCCCTGGCGAGCTTGCTCCGTGCTCTCGGCAACCAGCACCATGCTGACAGCCTCTGCAGACGCAGCAAGATACAGAAACAACGTCTCACCGGGCTCTGGAGCCACCAATACTGGCAGTGAGGTGAGATGCTGCTTTAGCTCCTGGAAGGCTTGCTCTGCCTCTTCGGTCCAAGAGAATAGACTGGACCTCCTCAATAGCTTGAAGAAGGGGAGGGCCCTCTCAGCCAGCCTCGATATGAAGCGGCTAAGAGCGGCGAGAGATCCAGTAAGCTTCTGGATGTCCTTGATGCGTCCAGGAGGCCTCATCACTTCGATCGCCTTGATCTTGGCTGGGTTTGCCAAAATGCCTCGATGTGAGACCAGGAAACCCAGCAGCTTCCCTGCCGAGAGACCAAAGATGCACTTCTCAGGATTCAGCTTCGTGTGCGTGGCGCGTAGCCGGTTGAAGACGAGGGACAGGTCCTCAACTAGTGTTGACCATACCTTAGTCTTGACCACAATGTCATCAACATACACCTCAACAATATCTCTAATTAGATTACTGAAGGTTTTGTTCATAGCTCGTACAAACGTGGGTAAGGCATTCCGTAGATCATATGGCATAACAATATAGCAATAAAGCCCATCCACTGTTATAAAAGCAGTATGCTTCCTATCCTCTCTAGACATCTGAATCTGGTGGAAACCAGAGTATGCATCTAGGAAAGACAAAAGGTCGCACCCGGAGATGGAGTCCACGATCTAATCGATACGTGGAAGAGGATAGGAGTCTCTAGGACATGCCTTGTTGAGGCTGGTGTAGTCGATGCACATCCGAAGCTTCCCGTTGGCCTTTGGGACGACGACCGGATTGGCCAACCACTAGGGGTGGTGGACCTCCTCGATGAAGCCAGCGTGTAGGAGCTTGCGGACTTCTTCATGGATGAAGTTCTGCCGCTCCATAGACTGCTTCCGAGGCTTCTGGCGCACCGGCGTGGCGTCAGGGTAGATCCTCAGATTGTGCTCGATCACTTCCTTGGGGATCCCGGGCATCTGTGACGGTTCCCATGTGAACACGTCCACATTTGCCCGGAGGAAAGCGATGAGCGTGTCTTCCTATTTCTCCTCCAGGTTTCCCGCGATGCGGGTGGTTCTGGAGGAGTCCGCTCCGATCTGCACCGTCTTCATGGGAACATCGTCCGGATGAGACGGCTGAACCTTAGGTGCCTTTGCAAGCACCCTGGGTTGCGAGGTGGATGGGTCCTCCTCGGAACGTGCAGCCTCTGCCGCGAGAGCATGCAGTCTCTCAACTGCAGCGACGGCAGCGATGCGGTCACCCCGCACGGTGAGGACACTGGAAGGGGAAGGCATCTTCAAGACCAAATACCCGTAATGGGCAATGTCCATGAAGCGGTAGAGAGCCGGTCGGCCAATGATGGCGTTGAACAGGAGGTTCACCTCCGCAACATCGAACTGAACGCTCTCTGTGATGAAGTTCTCCTCGGTCCCGAACGTGACCGGCAGTGTGATGCTCCCCAGAGGGAACACTGGATGTGGGCCCACTCCGGAGAATGGGCGAGAGGGAGTCAGCTTGGACTCCGGGATCTGCAGCTGCTTGAATGCTGCATAGCTGATGACGTTGAGGCCGG
Source organism: Panicum virgatum (assembly GCF_016808335.1). NCBI lineage: Eukaryota > Viridiplantae > Streptophyta > Magnoliopsida > Poales > Poaceae > Panicum > Panicum virgatum. Next base: position 61,602,597 of record NC_053138.1, on the reverse strand, counting down.
CCCCACCGTCGATCAGCACGTGATAGAGGTTGACGTTGGATATGACAGGGGCGGTGACTAGAGGTAGTACACCGGCCCCAGCCATATTCTCCGGGCAGTCGGATGGCCCGAAAGAGATGGTGGTGTTCATCCACCTATTGTGCGGCGCCACCTTCGGGACCCCTGGCTTCACCAAAAGGATCTCTCGGCGAAGGGTCTTCACGTCCCGCCGGGAGACAAGCTCCCAGCTTCCGCCGTACATTATGTACAGCTTCTTGCGGCAGTCGTCGTTGTCGGAGTCGGAGTTGTCGTCGTGGTACACGCCCTTCAGCTCCCGAGCGGGGGATTGGTACCCCAGCTCCTTCTCCTCGGCTGCGGCCCCGCTGTCGGAGGCCTTCTCCTTACCAGGCCGCTGGCGAGGAGGTGGTGAGCCATCCTTGGAGGACTGCTGACGCCGCCCACTGACCCGCTTTGTGAGCTTCTGGATCTCGCGGCAGTCAGCGGCACTGTGGCGAGCGGTGGGATGCACTGGGCATGAACCTCCGCTACCACCTTGCGGGCGAGGACATTTGCTATGCGCATTCTGGCCCCCAGCCACTGCCGCTGCTGCTGGTGCCGCTGCTGCAACGGCTGGACCGCCGGGTTGCGGCTCCCCGCGACTCCGGTTCTTGTTCTTCTTCTTTTTGCCACCGCCCTGAGCGGTAGCTCCGGAGCCACTAGCTTTGGCGTCTCCGTCTTGGGGGGCTGAGTGCCATGTGCGGCCCTCAGCTGCCCTGGCACACTTGTCTGCCAGGGAGAAAAGCGTGGTAATGCTTTCCACCTCGTGCATCGCCAGCTTCTCGAGCATCTTCTCGTCACGTACCCCCTGACGGAAAGCAGTGATAATAGATGCATCGGAGATACGAGGAATGGTACCCCGTACCTTGGTGAAGCACGAGATGAATGCCTGGAGCGTCTCTCCGGGTTTCTGCCTCACGGCGTGGAGGTGAGCCTCCACACCATGCTGCTGGTATGCACTGGCGAAGTTCGCAGTGAACCTCGCACAAAGCTCTTCCTAGGACGGAATCGTCCCAGGGGTGAGGTTCATGAGCCAGGTCCGGGCTGGCCCGATCAAGGCCACATGAAAGTAACTTGCCATGACGGCGTTGTTACCACCAGCTGCTGTGATGGCGGTAACGTACACCTGCAGGAATTCCGACGGATTAGTGGTACCGTCGTACTTCTCCGGCAGGTGCGGGCGGAACTTAGACGGCCATGCCACCGCGCGGAGGTGATCTGCCAACGCAGCGCAGCCCACCCCAGCCACCGGGGTGCCCGCCTGTATCCGGGCATTCACCGGAGGCTTGGGTGCTACCACGTCCAAATCAGCATTGAGGTTGCGGCCCTCAATGTTGAGACGGCGCTCTCGCGCCCTCTCCACGGAAATGCGGGCGTCCTCACCCGTGCACCTACGGTTGAGCTCCGCCCGCAGGTCTTCTGTTCGTGCACCCCTCACTGTAGTGGAGCGCACGGATGCCGACGCATCGCCCTGGCGCCGGTGGTAGGGTACCACTACATTGCCAGGCGGAGGTCATTGCCCAGTCCTTGCAGAACTGGGGGAGGCCTGAGCCAGATGGAGGAGACGGTCAACGTCGTCCCACCACTGCCTCAAGGCATCTGGCGAGGCTGCAGCAGCCGGAGGGTTGTGAAGCAACTCCCTAGCAGCCGCCAGCACTCCACCGCTCACAGCTTGTGAGGGGGCCCTTAACGGGCGCCCTGACTCTTGCCGGCGAGCAGCGCACTCTACCGCCGACGGTGACTGCTCCACGGGCGCAGTTGCCCCTGGAGCAGGAACGCGAGAGATGTGTGGCGTGGAGGACGCCACACCTTCTGTCATCTCCACGTCGTCCACTCGAACCATGGAGACGAGCAAGAGATGAACTGCAACCAGCTATCCCCCTACCTGGCGCGCCAAATGTCGTGGTGTAGCGAACCACAGCCGGGTGGCGGAATGCACCCGCCTAAGCCCAGAGGGTGAGTACTCGGGGGTTAGCTAGGATTAGTTCGATCTCGCTCAAGAACACGGTGAACACAACAGGTTTAGAGTGGTTCGGGCCGCCGGAGTGTAATACCCTACATCCACTGGGTGTTGTATTGCCTTGCCTCGAGAGAGTCTGCGAGCGCTTGGTGCTGAGTCCAGCGTGCGTCTGTGTGTGCTCTAGTTAGCCTTTTCTGTACAGCGAGCGCCTCCCTTTTATATCTCAAGGGAGGCGTGTACATGGCCGTTGGGTCCCTGACAGGTGGGCCTAACAATGTAGTACAAGATAACGTATTGTCCATACATTATGGCTTTGCAGGCGAAGAAGATCTCACTCCTGGATTTCCTTGCCAGCTCCTGGAATCCCCCGTTCATCATGTCCAGGCGCTGTCTTGTCGAATAGCTGAATGGGCCATGTAGCTTGCGGCGTAGGCGGCATGATGGAAGAGCGTCGTGCCGTCGTATCCAATTAATGAGGCAGACAGGCTCTGGGCGGGTGCGGCGCAGGCGGCCTCACTATGTAACTCGGTAATACGCGGTCTACAGTGAGGACTGACAAAGTCTGCCCCGCGTGCCGCGGTAGCAGAGCACGCCTCAATCACCCGCATTGAATGCGGTGGGTGGGCGAGTCTTCCAGTGGAAGACTCATGCCCGCTCCCGCGCCTGCGGGACGCGTGGCGGCTCCGGACCCCCCCCCGGCGGTATGTTAGTTCTACGCGCGTGGGAGGCCCAGATGGACGCGGGAGGTCCCGAACCCCCATGGGGGGTCCGAGGCCTCGGCTATCGGCTCGGAGCTTCCCCTCCTCAGGAACACGTGGCGTCTCCGGACCCGTCCCTGAGCGGGGAGCGGGTCCGGGGCCGTTGGCCCGATGAGGCAAGGGCCTGACCCATGGGGCCCGGCTGCTCCGCCATTTACCGCATAGTTATGGATGACTACGCGAGCCTTGCCTTGCTGCAGTAGGAGTGGGTATCCCTATTACAGGGTACCGACACTCCTCTTCTCACGGTTTCTCTTATACATGAATTCCAATTTGAGATAGAGAAATATTGAGCTGAAATTAGATCATGAGAAGCAACCCACAAGATCTGGATAGGAAGTATTTGAACTACACTAGAAAACTGGAAACTGGGTTCTGTCAGTCACAGACCGGTCGAATAGACCGGTCAAACCGGTCCCTGATAGGAAATGGACAAGAGCTCGGATTTGATGATGGTTCAGAACAAAAAATTGCTAGACAGGATGATTAATAAGTGAAAAACATCTAGCAGTATACAGGATCAAGAAAAGGTTTAAGGCTGAGGGTTTTGGGTTCTGGCCATACCAACCGGTCTGACCGCTCGGGCGGACAGGTCAGACCGGTCGGGCGGCGCCCGAACCCTAGGATTTGATTCCGAGCAATGCGAGCCACGAAACTTCTCGATCTCTTAGGGAATAGTTCCTAGGCCTAACATAACCTACTGGACCAAAGGGATTGAAAAGATATGCGCTAAGCTAAGAGATCGGGCAAGTGAAACATGTGATAACTTGGAAGAGAGATGAACTCGTGAGTAACTTCAAAACCAGCTTCACCACTGATTGATTTCCCCCTTCTAGCCCCAATGCATGTGATGAAGCAACCAAAACAAGGGCTAGAACTCCAAATCTCCAATGGAGAGAAGAGTGGAGGAGGGGCGACGCACGGGTGAGAGGAGGAAGGGGTCTGTGGCATAGTGGTGAAAAGTGAGAGATTTTGACTGTTTTACCCCGCGGAGGGGGTAAAAGGAAGTTACCGGGTTGGACCGGTCAGACCGGTCGCACCTGAAGGGCCAGAAAAATATTGCCTTCTAGACTATCCGGGTGAATCTCCAGAGTATCCGGGTGTAGCCCAGAGTATCCGGGAAAATATCCAGAGAATCCGGAACATTGATCACAAAGAAGTTTTAGAATGATAACTCCTTGATCAAATGGTTAAGCACTTCCAAAAATTCATATTTTCTGACCTTATGTGCTAACCATGAATTGGATAGGTGGACGACTAAGTAAGGAGTATTTTGATGAACACATTTTTACGAAACAAGAGCTCCTTGTCACTTCGAAGGAAGAGATGATTTTACAATATAACTACTCCTTGGATGAGAGAAGTGATATAGATAGGAATCTATGGACTTGAGAAAATCTCACTACTTGTGACTAGCCATCAGCCAATCAATGAGAACAATAGTCACATGTAGCTTGATACGGTCACAAGGACCAAGATCCAAAGTTTTTCAAAATTTGACACACAACCTATCATGCTAGTTGAGTTTTGAAAAAATCTATCCTATAACACTCATGGCATGTAACAAGTCAAGCTGTCACCACACTAGAGAGCTTAGCACAAACCTTACTCAATTTTACACATGATTGACACTTAGTCACAATTAGGAAGGTTTTAGCTAAATATCTAGGTGACAAGATTTCTTGAGCTTGATGCATACAAATGCACACACTAGCATTAATATGTGGCCTAGATGCTCAAAGGTAAAGCATAATGAGTAGAAAACATACCTTTGCCTCTTAGCCACTTAAACTTGTGTTAGATTCTCTTACTGCCTGAAGTACATGACCCCAAGAGATGCCTATAAAGCATATGCACTGAGAAGGACCCTTTTTGCACATAGCTTCTCTCTCGTTTCTTTAGTTTGCTACAGTTTTCTAGTCTAGACCGGTCAGACCGGTCTGATGGAACGGTCAGACCGGTCACACCAGTCAAACTACAGTAACCTTCAATTTGTTCATGTCTTGCTTCAAGGAATGTCTGCTAGATATATTTGCTTACCTGCACTAAAACAAGACATTGCTCTACACAAGAGCCATTAAACGCATCTCACGGCAAATGGGGAGTAACTCAAAGGAAAATGCTTTAGTCACTTATTTAGAAAGTCCCAAACTCAACACAAGTGACACACTAGTACTCACCAAGAGTTAAGTGACTAATGCAATTTGAAATTAAAAATGAGTTACCGAGATAGTATTGGATGAAGATATGCAAGATTATTCCTTGAACTTGGTCAATGACATGAATACACGATAAACTTGAAAGAACCAAGCTCTCCAATGCATCTCCATGTACCTGCAACCTTTTAAGCTTTCTTTGGTGCCCAAATGTTGTTTTGCCCTACAACGTTAGCCACAATAGACTTGGGGACTCAAATAGCTCTTATGCTAACATTGGGTGATTTGATCACCTTAGTAGCATGAGTATTCATCTTGTCCTTCCAAAGCTTAGCAATATCATATTGAACAAGTTTTGTGTTAAGCAAATTACCGTTTCGGCAATCCTTGCTCATATGCCCTTTTGCTCGACAAGTGTAGCAAATTCGGTGCTTAAGCTTGACGAAGGTGCTCTTGACTTTATTATTATACTTCTGAGCATCACAAGTCTTCTTGAGTGGAAGAGTGGGCTTTGTGGGCTTCTTGACGGGTCCTGCAGCAGCTCTGGCCTGGACCGGTCTGACCGGTCGAGAGTTACCGGTCTGACTGGTCTGGTCAGACCTGAACTGCTGAGGACAGCAGTGGGTCATATGCCCCTTTTTCCTGCATCCAAAGCACACTCTATTTTCTGGAAGCTTTCTTTGACTTCTTGAAAGTCGCTCTTCCTCATCGGGCTTGATTTGACAATTTCTTGCATAATGCCCTTTCTCTAGGCATCTATAGCACTTGATGTGTCCTAGAGACTTCTTTCTTGAAATCTTGTGCTTCATACTCTTTTGATCTTGTTGAAGAGTTGATCTAGTGATGTTTGAACCCTTCTCAAGCTTCTTCACCACGGAGTCGCGGTTATCTTGAGAAGGTCTCACTTTCTCCTTGCCCTCCAACTTAATCACTTGTTCTTTGAGTCTTTTTACTTCATTCATAAGTTCTTCATTTTCTTGTGCAATGAAGTCATCACAAGATTCTACAAATACTTGCTCAATACTAGATTGGCTTGCTTGAGAACAACATGGTTTAGTGCAAGTCAAGTCAAATTGAACTTGTGAGCATGTGCAAGTGTGGGATAGAGGTTCATAGGATTTTACCGTTGTAGCCATAACCTCATGAGCCACTTCAAGTGAGACATGTGAGTTCACAAGCATCTCATAGGATTTTTCAAGCTCCGTATGAGTTCCTTGCAAAGCCACGTGCTCACTAGTGAGCTTCTCCAATCTTGCCTTGAGCACTTGATTCTCCTTCTCTAAAGAGTCAATCCGACACAAGGAGTTAGTAGATAAATTCTCTGATTTTCTTACCAAGGAGGCATAGATGATCTTGAGCTTGTCAAGCTCTTCTTTGAATTTCATTGCTTGCTCAACTCCTTGGTTATCTCCTTTCTTGATTTCGGCTGTCAAGCACTTGTGATCAACATCACTTGAAGATGTTGACTTATATGAAACTCTTGCTTGCCTTGATCGCCGTCGGGAGCACTTTTTGCTCCCTTTGTGCTGTCCCCTGGTCAGACCGGTCTGACCGGTCACACAGACCGGTCTGACCGGTTCCAACAAGGAACCAGCAAACTTTGCTCCTTTTCTTCCTTGATCATCGGAAGAAGCCACAAGAGGATGAGTATGATTCTCTGAAGTAATATACTCCTCTAGTGACCCTTCATCTTCTTCTTGATCTTCGTCGTCACTATCTTCTTCGCATATTACCTCTAGAAGTTTCCAAAGACTATATGCATCAAGACGTATCTTTGCAAATTTCTTCTCCTCTTGTATAGAATCTGCAAAATCTTTGTCCATGCTTTCAAACAAGAGGTCAATCACACGGCGATTACACAACAAGCATTCCTTTTCTTCATTTGACAAATTTTTAAATCCTTTAGGTAGAATGCTAGTCTTTATGGCTTGCTCAAAAGAAGGACCCATGTTCCTTAGCATATTACGAATATGAGCTGACCAAGAAATGTAGTTTGAGCCATTTATACCAAGGGGCTCAAACGATACCTCACAAAATGTTGACATGGTGATTCTCCAAGCGGTGAGGCTTCAATCCGGAGACCAAAGCTTTGATACCAATTGAAAGGATCTTGATCACGCGATGTCGTAGCCTAGAGGGGGGTGAATAGGTGTTTCTTCAAAATTTGGCGCTTAATCCCTGCTGGAACTGCCTGGACTGGTCAGACCGGTCTACCAGACCGGTCAGACCGGTCTATGCAGGCAGACAGCCCAGTCAGCAGGAACAAGTCCCCTCTCGAGCTTGAACCTATAAGAAACTTGGGATATGTGTCTTGCAGGGTATTTCTAACAATATAAACAAGTCCCTACACACAAATAGAGCACACCCAAGAAGATCGAGCGGAAGCACAATTCAAACTCAAAACTATAAATGCAAGGTAAGTAAATCAAACCGAAATAGAGATGATGCAATGAAGACATGGTGATTTGTTTGACCGAAGTTCGAATTCACCCTGTGCACCCACGTGTGAATCCTACTCTCCGTTGAGGAAGCTCGTAGTGACCCCAAGGTCAAGCTATCTCCTCTTCTCCACTATATGACCATGCGCCCTCTTGGCACACGATTGAAGCCGCAACAAACTTGCCGCTGCTCACCACAACCTTGGGAGCTAGCCGGCGACGCCTAGCCGTCTAGGAGCCGATGCTCCAAGAGTAACAAATGTTTCAATCGAGTTGGCCGACGCAACTTCAAGTGCTCAAAGCTCGGGATGTTTCTCTCTTGCTCAAATGGCTCTCAAGGAATGGATTCACTCTACCCAACTCAAAGATTCACCTTGAATCAAGCAACTCTCACAAAGAGAGGTTGGGGAGGACTCTCCAAGTGCTCACAAGGCTCTCAAGATGTTATGAAATGTTCTAGCATCAGCACTCACGAATGGGTGAAGTCATGGGGGTATAAATACCCCTTCTCACAAAACTAGCTGTTGCCCTGTCAGTGTTAGACCGGTCAGACCGGTCCCCTAGACTGGTCTATTTTGAAAACTAGCCATTGGAGGCTCACCCTGCTCAGACCGGTCAGACCGGTCCCTCGGACTGGTCAGACCAGTACCTCACTGTTTTCTGCAGTTAGCACTCTCTCACTTTGGCTATTCTCTCTAGGGACTATTTGAGCACTTTTAGTATTGTCTAAACCTACTGATATTGCATCCCTCTTGATAATACGGCATACCTATACTCAAGTGTATAAATGAAATATACAATTTCCACAATCACAACTTGAGCTTCACTCTTTGAGCATACCCTCTTTGAGCTAGTGACTTTGAATCTTTGATTTGCATAGGAGTGAAATCCAACTTGATTCACAAGTCACTTTCTTTACTTGAATAGTGACACTCTTCAACATAGAGCTCTCCATGACTCTACGATCTCCGGCCTTTGACCCGTATCGGTTTCTTTGCTCCCCCCAAGCCGTCGCTTGCGTAGCCTCTTGAAACACGCCTCTCGGTCCTCTACCTTTATCCTAACCGTCCATCTTGAGCTCATATTGATTTGTGTCATGCATGAAATCTTCATTGTCAATTCGAATTCTCAATTCAATCTTATATGCAAGCTTTCCAATTTGAGTCATCATATATACATCAACTCATGTCTCATTCTCTTTTGTCTTGCTTGCTTCTTTATTTAATAACCATTTATCACATGTGACAAGATCTTCTATATTTGAGACTATGCATAAGCATATCACATCTCATTCACAAAATCTTTACTTGTCACTTTGAATCCCATCATAGATCGAAACAAGCCTTTGCAAATATTAGAGCCTTTATATCAATCATGAATACTTTGCTCTATTTTCCTTTTCTTGTTTTGCTTGTCACATACATATTATACCAATGGGATAAACACGCTTGCTTGTAACACATGAGCCATCTCTTTCAATACACATTTTATAATTAAATACATGTTCATAATCTCATGCAAACAAGTTAGTCCTTTAATCGTGTTGTCAATCAATGCTCCAAAAGCCACTAGGGCCTAGATGCTCTTTCAGATCCCTTCTTTAATGAGGCTATGGATAAGTGCAAGGAGATGGGTCTTTATGATATCATGGGATTTCGCTATGATTGGAATGAGGAGATCCTAGCTCAATTTCACTCTTCCTTGTACTATGATGAAAGGGAGATTGCATTCTATTGGACCACTGAGGGAGTCAAATATGGAGTGGATTACATGACCTTCTCTAGGATACTTGGACTTGGCACTGAGGATGAGAAACAAGATCCTATTCATGTTGAGGAACAGCTCAAGCCATATCAAGTACCTACCTTGTTTTTCAATCCTATTTGTGCTCGGGAAGGAAAGGCAAACTGTCTCCTACCGGTGTATTATGCAATGAATCAATTCTTTAGAGCCACCGTTGATGCAAAGGATGGTGATTCCGCGGCACTTAGATACTATGCCGTAAATCTTCTAGCCCGTGCCTTGCCCGGTGGAAAACCTTTTTGCATCATGGACTTCATTTGGAATGAGCTGAGAAGGACCATGAGTGAGGCCAAGAAGTCACTCCCTACTGCTCCATACATCATGTATATGATTGAGAGGGTGACAAAGGTCCAATTTCCTAAGACCGTCAAGCATGAGCCTCTTCATTTGCGTGCCTGCTCTGGAGATGCACCACCTCCTCCACCATCTCATGCCGGTGCAACAAGAAATCCAAGATTTGATCCTGCTCCATCTTCTTTGGGTGCCTCTTCATCGTCTCATCACCGTCATCATGACTCATTTGTAAAGAGGGCCCTACACAGCTTGTTTGGGATGTTGTAACACCCGGTTTATAAAAGAACATAAACCGAGCAATCATATACGTGCCAGGATCAAGTCACACGTATATACAACAGAATGAACAGTATATCAAAGCACATATCACGTAAAAAGATATAATAAAGCGAATACGATTGTTATTTATTACAATAATGACAAAATGTCTGATACAGCGGAAGCGAAGTACAAAATACGAATAAAGCTCTCCGAAGCTGAAGCAGGGCGCCACAGGGACGTCGACTGGGAGACGAACACCTAGAAGTCCTCGTAGTCCTGGTAGCGCTGGACGAACTCCCTCGAGTCGGCAGGAACTGAGCAGCAGTAGCGTAGCCAAGAGGAAAAAGTAGAGAAAAGGCAAGAGTGAGTACACAACTTGTACTCAACAAGTATAACACAAACTATGAGGCTCTAGGCTGGCTGACTCAACTGCCTTAGCTTTTAAGTGTTGGCAAGATTTTATTTAAGCTATTTACTACGAGTTGATGATTTACCATTAACCCAGTTACATAGTTATTAATCAAGTTTAATTATATAACTACTGAGAACCATACCAAGACCAAGCCACCGAGGTAACCCCGAGAAGCACCTCCCTCGTCGGAAAGAGATAACTCCACTAATCAAAAGGAGGATCTGGGCCGCTCATAACCATGAGCACGGCTAGTATACCAGTTTTACACTCTGCAGAGGTTGCACATCTTTACCCACAAGTCGTGAGCTACGCCAGTTGTTCATCACACTTCCTTAGGTGAGATGGCTAGCGACTCACTACGAGGCCGTTACAAAGAATCTCGTTGGTAAGGCGTAACCGCTAAGAGTTAGGTCGGCGACGATGGGGCCCACCTCACAGGGGTACAAGCACAGGAGCGCAATCCAAGCACAGACCAGCCGGAGGAGCAGGGACCATTGAAGCTTACTACTCTTGCCCCGCAGGTAAGTTACTCCAAACCAAAAAGACCTAATTAATAAGCCAAGTCTATCCCATTCTAGCCTTGTGGTAGCGCTGTTGTCCCAGGTTGTCGCTCTATGAACCGGTCCTTATGGAGAGTGGCCAACCAAGCACTAAGCACCGTGCTGGCCCCCTAAACCATGTTTCTACAAAAACCATCTTTTAACGAGACGTGAGCCACTCAAGCCACACAGAGTGTCACTCTCAGCATTAAGTTCAAGTAAACCATTAATCAATTTAATTAAAAAGGACCAGAGTATGTTATAGCGCAGCAACCTAGCACAACTAACCAAAATGCAACCCAAAGGTATATATAAAGGATATAAAGTGGCTAGGAAATCCTTATAGGCATACAGTATTAAAATGCAGTATGAATTTGTATTTAAAGATGATAGGTTGTTCATGTTATACTTGCCTTCCTCGTACTGCTCCTGCTGCTGCTCAAAGTGCTCGGAAGACGGCTGCTCCTGGTACTGGTACTGAGGCTCCTCAGATGGATCAACGTCTACTCACGAACACATAGCCAAAACAATGCACGATAATAAGCATACAAGCAAACACTAACAAAAACTAAGAAACAATACATCAATACATAAAAACAGCAAGAAAAACTAAGCTAAAACTATTCTACTCGTTACAACGATCGCGTGGATATAAAGAACGCTAAAAACGGAGCTAAAACGCGTTTTCTAGGCTAAAAACAAGTTCTAGGGGCTTATTTGTAAGAAAAACTAAGTTCCAGGGACTTTTCTGCTAAAACCGAGGGCCTAAACGTAATTAAACATTAAATCTAAGGGCTGACGCGCAAAACTACCAAGGGTGGACGGCGGGTTTGATTTCTGGAAAACTCAGGGGGGTTCGTGCAAAATTTTGGGCTTAACTGCAATTATTTTTCAAAGGCGGTGGACTGCTGGTTAATTCAGCAGAAGACTGAGGGCTCTTTAGCAAAAAAGTCAAGGCCAAACCGGCATCTTTGATTTCCAGCCGTCGGATTGAGATCTGGTGGCTTAGATCTAATGCTACCCCGATCTAATCTCGAGCGTCGAAACCAGATCGGGCGGGCAGGGTAAAGCGGGTGCGGGAGGCGGCGGCGCTCGACCGCCGGCGGCCCTGTCCGCGGCGGCGCGGCGCTAGGCTCGCCGGAGTTCGCCGATTTCGGCCCTCCGGGGATCAAATTGACCCGCGCCTGGGGCTGGGGTGATCTACACGCCAAGCGTGATTCACCTAGGCTCTAAACGACGCTCGGGGAGGCTCGGAGCGACGCTAGCATCGGCGGCGGGTCTGCGTGGCGAAGCTCGCCGGTGTAGGGCACTCAGGCCGTGCCAGTGTCGTGCTGTGGGCGCAAAAGGGCTATGGGAGCTAGCGTAAGGGAAAGGGGATCGTGGTGGTGCTCACCAGGCTCGGGATTTGGGTGGAGTCGTGGTACAGCAACGCCGACGGCAGGATCCGGGCGGCGGCGACTCGGCGGAGCTCGGGGTCCTGGGTGCTGGAACATTCCTCCGGGCTCTTGAACTTCGTAAGACGTCGTGTGGAGGCGCTGTGGATCAGCACAAGAGGTCAGGGCGGCCTATGATTCGCCGGCGGCGGGGAATCGAGCAACGGACAGAACTCACCGGCGAAGAAGTCAGGTCGTGATTCCGGCGATGCAGGGCTCTAAATCGAGGAAGGAGGCCTCTGTGATGCTCCTGGGGGCGAGGCGAGGATTCTGCGCAGCTCCGGTGGGCCCCGGTGCGGCGGAGCTGCGTAGCCGCGGCGGCGAGGTGCCTCTGCTACGGCGGGCTAGGCAGGGACGGGGGGATTTCGGGCTCTGGCGGCGCTGGTGTGGATGGGGTGCGAGGGGGAGGCTCGGGCCCCAATTTGTAGGGCGGCGGCCAACCTGGGCGGGCGCGCCCGTGATGGAAGGCCGGCGAAATCGCGCCGGGGATCGCGGGCGGGCGTTGCGGGAGGAGGAGGACGGATCTGGCAAGTGGGCCCAGGCAGTCAGCGACAAAGCGTGCCGCGGCGCGGCGGGGTAGCTGGCTGGTGGGGTCGGGCGCGCAGTGGGAGAGGGCGACGCGGTCGCGAGCGAGCGGCTGAGCGCTCCGCGCGGGCTGAGGCGCTGGAGGGTGGGCTGGGCCGGTGCGCTGCGGGGTTGGAGCGGCCCAGGAGAGAGGGAGCGCTGCGCGGGCTGGGCTGGAGAGAACCGGTTGGGCCGGGCGAGAGAAGGGAAGGAGGGAGTGGGCCGCGGGTTCGGTTGGGCTAGGAAGTTGGGTTTGGGTTTTGTTTTGGGTTTTTCCTTTCTATTTCTATTTACTCTCTCATTTCAAATCTAAGTCAAACAAAGGTTGAATTCAAATATGAATTTGAATTCAAACCACAATCAATTAAAAGTATGCACCAGCATGAATGCAACAACAAAATTTAAACCTATGATAAATTTTAATTACTTAAGGAATAAAAATTAGATTAAATGCCAACTAAACACAATAAACCTTAGAAATTTAAATAAAGCCAATTAAATTTATTTAACAAATGCTGAAATTTAAATTAGGGTGTTACATACCCTACCCCCTTAAAGAAATCTCGTCCTCGGGATTTAGCTGGGCTGGCTAGCAAAGAGATCTGGATATGTCTTCTTCAACTCATCTTCTCGCTCCCATGTAGCCTCGGCTTCACTGTGATGACTCCACTGAACTCTGCACATCCTGATGCGCTTGTTCCGAGTAACCCTCTCTGATGTCTCCAGAATCTTCACCGGATGCTCAGTATAAGTCAGATCCTCTTGGACATCCACTCCCTCCAGGGGTGCCTGCTCCTCGGGTACTCGCAGACATCTCTTCAGCTGAGATATATGGAAAACATCATGAACTCCTGAGAGGCTGAGAGGTAACTCCAGGCGATAAGCAACTTCGCCTTTCCGCTCTAGCACCTTGAATGGCCCCACATAACGAGGTGCTAACTTCCCTTTGACATTAAATCTGCGGATTCCTCTCATCGGAGACACCTTCAGATACACATAATCACCGACACTGAAAGTCAGGTCTCTCCGTTTGCCATCCGCATAGCTCTTTTGCCTGCTCTGTGCAATCCTCAGATTTTCTCGCACAGCCTGAACCATATGCTCTGCATCATCTATGATCTCAGGGCCAAAGAGCTGCTTCTCCCCAATCTGATCCCAATAGAGAGGAGTCCTGCACTTTCTGCCATACAATGCCTCGAAGGGAGACTTCTTCAGACTGGCCTGATAGCTGTTGTTATATGAGAACTCAGCATATGACAGGCACTTATCCCAACTAGTACCGTACTGAATAGCACAAGCTCTCAGCATATCCTCCAACACTTGGTTGGTTCTCTCTGTCTGCCCATCTGTCTGAGGGTGATAAGCCGTACTGAAACGTAGCTTCGTATCCAACGAATCATGGAGCTGCTCCCAGAAACGAGAAGTGAACTGAGACCCTCTGTCAGATATAATCTTCTTCGGCACACCATGCAAGCAGACAATCTGAGAGATGTACAACTCTGCAAGTGTAGCGCCGGAGTAAGTAGTGTTCACCGGAATGAAGTGAGCAACCTTCGTCAATCGATCCACTACTACCCATATAGAGTTGTACCCTTTCTGAGTACGAGGCAATCCAACAATGAAGTCCATCGTGATTTCCTCCCATTTCCACTCTGGAATCTTCAAAGGCTGTAACAGACCTGCTGGCCTCTGATGCTCAGCCTTGACACGCTGACAAGTGTCACAAATAGCCACGTACTCAGCCACTGAACGCTTCATACCATACCACCAGAAACGTTCCTTCAGATCATAATACATCTTCGTGCTGCCTGGATGAATAGAGTAAGCTGTATCATGGGCCTCACTCAGAATCAACTTCCGAAGATCCTTCACATCTGGCACACAGATCCGGTTCTTGTACCACAAGGTACCCTGATCATCCTCTCTGAAATGAGGAGCCTTGCCCTTCTTGAGCAACTCACGAATCTCCTGCAGCTTCTCATCATCTTTCTGATGCTGCCTGATCTCTGCCTCTAGAGTCGGTACTGCCTCAAATGCTGCACTGGAAGTATGATGCAAGAAGCCCAGACTCAACTGCTTGAACTCCTCGCATAACTCTGGAGGCATCTGGAAAGCCACGGCCATGTTGACATAACTTCTCCTGCTCAGAGCATCTGCTACAACATTGGCCTTGCCCGGATGGTAGTGAATCTCCAGGTCATAATCCTTGACCAACTCTAGCCATCTTCTCTGCCACATATTCAGCTCATTCTGCGTGAAAATGTACTTGAGGCTCTTGTGATCGGTGTAGATATCACACCGCTGCCCATACAAGTAATGCCTCCAAATCTTCAGAGCATGCACAACTGCCGCTAACTCAAGATCATGAGTAGGATAATTCAGCTCATGCCGACGTAACTGCCGTGAAGCATAAGCTATCACTCTGCCCTCCTGCATCAGAACACACCCAAGACCATCCTTCGAAGCATCACAATATACCGGGAACCTCTTCGTCTGGTCTGGCAGAGTCAGGACTGGCGCCGTAGTCAACCTTTTCTTCAGCTCATCAAAGGCCCTCTGACGCTCATCAGTCCACACGAAAGCCACATTTTTCTCCAGCAAAGAAGTCAAAGGCTTCGCGATCTTGGAGAAGTTCTCAATGAACCTCCGATAATATCCAGCTAAGCCCAAGAAAGACCTGACTTCCTTCACTGTCTGCGGTGTCTCCCACTCGAGCACATCCTTCACCTTGCTCGGATCAACAGCAATGCCTCCCTGAGAGATAACATGACCGAGGAATGGAACCTCGTCAATCCAGAACTCGCACTTGCTAAACTTGGCATACAGCTGATGCTCTCTCAATCTCTGCAATACGAGCCTCAAATGCTCCTCATGCTCTTCTTCTGTCTTGGAAAAGATCAGAATATCATCAATGAAAATCACCACGAAGACATCCAGATAATCCATGAAGACCATGTTCATCAGATGCATGAAGTAAGCCGGGGCATTAGTCAAGCCGAAGGACATGACTGTATACTCATATAGCCCGTACTTGCAGGTGAATGCCGTCTTCGGAATATCCCCAGGACGGATCCTCAGCTGAAAATAGCCCGAACGAAGATCAATCTTCGAGAATATACGAGCACCTCGAAGCAAATCAAAGAGATCCTCAATACGGGGCAGTGGATGCTTGTTCTTGATAGTAACTGCATTCAGCTCCCGATAATCCACACACATCCTCTTCGAGCCATCCTTCTTATCTACCAGCAATAATGGAAAAGCCCAAGGAGAGAAGCTGCGACGGATATAGCCCTTGGCTAGCAACTCATCAATAGTCTTCTTAACTTCTTCATGCTCTATAGGTGCCATACGGTAGGGCCGCTTTGCAATAGGAGTTGTGCCAGGCAAGAGATCAATACAAAACTCAATGGCGCGTTCAGGCGGCATACCTGGCAGATCATCCGGAAAGACATCCGGGAATTCAGACACCACGCGAATACCGTCCGTGGGTCTAGCCTCCATCTGATGAAGAAATCCAGAAGGCTCTACTGTACTGATAACAACCTCTTGGCCACTGGAAGCTGATAGCAAGACTGTCCTCTGAGCACAATCTATCCGAACTCCCCACTTGGCCAGAGTCTCCATTCCCAGAATGACATCAATGCCCTTGGTGTCTAGCACCATCAGATCAGTACAGAACTCTACTCCCCTCAAAGAAACACTGACTCTCGGGCAGTAAGTGTGAGACCTCAACTGTCCTCCCGGTGAAGATACTAATAGGCACCTCTTTAATGTGCTAGTATGAATACCATGATGCTCGACAAAAGACTGAGTAATGAAGGAATGCGTAGCACCAGTATCAAAAAGCACTGTAGCTGGATATGAATTAACCATGAACGTACCAATAACCACGTTGGGAGCCTCGGTCGCTGACTCGGCCGTCACGTGGTTCACTCTGCCCTGAAGTGGCGCCCTGGGCTGAGCTGGGCGCCCCTGCTGTCCCGCCTGCGCCTTCCGGGGGCAAGCGTTGGCGTAGTGCCCCGGCTGGCCGCAGTGAAAGCAGGTGCGAGGAGGTCCCTGAGCCTGCTGTCCGGTAGGAGCTGCCGGACGTGGAGCCTGCGGTGCCGGTGGAGCTGGTAGAGCAGTACGAGCCGGAGGTGCCGGTAACCTCTGGCCCTGCCCCGCCTGCTGCTGCTGTCGAGGCGGGTACTGCTGCGGTGGCCTCTGCTGGTACTGCTGGGGAGGCCGGTACTGCTGCTGGTACTGCTGGGGCTGCTGGAGTCGAGGACGAGTGTTGCTGCCGGAAGCAACGGGGACAACCTTCCTCTTCTTGTCCTCCATCTCCAAGTGCTTGCGCTCAGTGTTGAGCGCGCTGTCAACCAGATGGTTGAAGTCGTCGAAGCGGAGGTTGAGCAGCGCATACTGGAGGTAGTCCTCGAGACCCTCCATGAAGTGCTCCTGCTTCTTGCGGTCATCCGCAACATCAGCAGGGGCATAGCGAGCAAGCTGCAGAAAGCGATCACGATACTCCGTGACCGACATAGTCCCCTGAATTGACAAAGACAGATAGATATCGAAAGATTAACTCAAGATTCATAAGGATAGGACAAGGGGCATTAGCTCAAAAGAAACTGCTGAATGATTATATTTAAGGTTACCTGCTTCAGTGCAAGGAACTCCTTCTGCTTCATCTTCATAACGCCCGCGGGGACGTTGTGGCTGCGGAAACGCTCCCTGAACTGGAGCCAAGTGAGAGCCTCGCGGTCGTGAACTGGGTGGGACTCCCACCAGTCCAAAGCTGCCCCTCGCAGCTGTCCTGCTGCGCACAGAACTCTCTCCCGATCATCGCACTGGGCGATGTCCAGCTGACGCTCCACTGCACGGAGCCAGTCATCAGCCTGAAGAGGGTCGGACGTGTGAGAAAACGTCGGCGGGTGACCCCTCAGGAACTCAGCACGCCTGTCGCGAGGCTGCGGCGGTGGAGGAGGCGGAGGCTGAGTGTGAGCCTGCTGAAGAGCCTAAACAGTGTTGTTCAGGGTAGCCATCATCTGCATCTGGAGCTGGAAGTACTGCTCCGGAGTCAAAGGCGGCGGCATCGGGATCCCGGTACCCTGGTTGTTCTGACCCTGCTGCTGGCCAGAACCGGAACCGGTGCTCCTGGTGTTCACCATCTGATTTGAACAAAAGATTTCACGAGTAAGGATATTGCAAGAATAAACTCAGATGGATATGATAACTCTTTGCGGAAAAAGACTCAGCCATGATAAAGTAGACAGGATGGAGTTGACTGTTTTACCCCCAACGATCTAACTCATTTTATTAATTAGTTAACTTTACATCTGAGTGATTTTCTTTAAACAAATTTAAACTACTAAGCTATGCAGTCATTCAAAAATCCAAATCAAACATGTAGCATAATAACAAGCAGACAATTTTCACGACTTAGCCGAGTTTAGCAATAGACTCGACTAACATAACGCGTCGCAGAACGTGCTATCGTTTTATTATAAAAGGGTCACCTACCTAATATTCATGGTGGTCAGATGATTGATTCAGGCCAAAATCTACGAAGCTATTCTTCAGAGAGAGAAATCAAGGCAAGAAGGGTAAAAGTCAAAGAAGTCAAGGGGTATAATAGTAAAATAGTTTCAGCAGACAAGGATTAGAGAGAAGAAGTCCTAAAACTCGACCAGTTCTATCTAGGCTTCGTCCTACAGTCGATACGGCTTTGATACCACTCTGTAACACCCGGTTTATAAAAGAACATAAACCGAGCAATCATATACGTGCCAGGATCAAGTCACACGTATATACAACAGAATGAACAGTATATCAAAGCACATATCACGTAAAAAGATATAATAAAGCGAATACGATTGTTATTTATTACAATAATGACAAAATGTCTGATACAGCGGAAGCGAAGTACAAAATACGAATAAAGCTCTCCGAAGCTGAAGCAGGGCGCCACAGGGACGTCGACTGGGAGACGAACACCTAGAAGTCCTCGTAGTCCTGGTAGCGCTGGACGAACTCCCTCGAGTCGGCAGGAACTGAGCAGCAGTAGCGTAGCCAAGAGGAAAAAGTAGAGAAAAGGCAAGAGTGAGTACACAACTTGTACTCAACAAGTATAACACAAACTATGAGGCTCTAGGCTGGCTGACTCAACTGCCTTAGCTTTTAAGTGTTGGCAAGATTTTATTTAAGCTATTTACTACGAGTTGATGATTTACCATTAACCCAGTTACATAGTTATTAATCAAGTTTAATTATATAACTACTGAGAACCATACCAAGACCAAGCCACCGAGGTAACCCCGAGAAGCACCTCCCTCGTCGGAAAGAGATAACTCCACTAATCAAAAGGAGGATCTGGGCCGCTCATAACCGTGAGCACGGCTAGTATACCAGTTTTACACTCTGCAGAGGTTGCACATCTTTACCCACAAGTCGTGAGCTACGCCAGTTGTTCATCACACTTCCTTAGGTGAGATGGCTAGCGACTCACTACGAGGCCGTTACAAAGAATCTCGTTGGTAAGGCGTAACCGCTAAGAGTTAGGTCGGCGACGATGGGGCCCACCTCACGGGGGTACAAGTACAGGAGCGCAATCCAAGCACAGACCAGCCGGAGGAGCAGGGACCATTGAAGCTTACTACTCTTGCCCCGCAGGTAAGTTACTCCAAACCAAAAAGACCTAATTAATAAGCCAAGTCTATCCCATTCTAGCCTTGTGGTAGCACTGTTGTCCCAGGTTGTCGCTCTATGAACCGGTCCTTATGGAGAGTGGCCAACCAAGCACTAAGCACCGTGCTGGCCCCCTAAACCATGTTTCTACAAAAACCATCTTTTAACGAGACGTGAGCCACTCAAGCCACACAGAGTGTCACTCTCAGCATTAAGTTCAAGTAAACCATTAATCAATTTAATTAAAAAGGACCAGAGTGTGTTATAGCGCAGCAACCTAGCACAACTAACCAAAATGCAACCCAAAGGTATATATAAAGGATATAAAGTGGCTAGGAAATCCTTATAGGCATACAGTATTAAAATGCAGTATGAATTTGTATTTAAAGATGATAGGTTGTTCATGTTATACTTGCCTTCCTCGTACTGCTCCTGCGGCTGCTCAAAGTGCTCGGAAGACGGCTACTCCTGGTACTGGTACTGAGGCTCCTCAGATGGATCAACGTCTACTCACGAACACATGGCCAAAACAATGCACGATAATAAGCATACAAGCAAACACTAACAAAAACTAAGAAACAATACATCAATACATAAAAACAGCAAGAAAAACTAAGCTAAAACTATTCTACTCGTTACAACAATCGCGTGGATATAAAGAACGCTAAAAACGGAGCTAAAACGCGTTTTCTAGGCTAAAAACAAGTTCTAGGGGCTTATTTGTAAGAAAAACTAAGTTCCAGGGACTTTTCTGCTAAAACCGAGGGCCTAAACATAATTAAACATTAAATCTAAGGGCTGACGCGCAAAACTGCCAAGGGTGGACGGCGGGTTTGATTTCTGGAAAACTCAGGGGGGTCCGTGCAAAATTTTGGGCTTAACTGCAATTATTTTTCAAAGGCGGTGGACTGCGGGTTAATTCAGTAGAAGACTGAGGGCTCTTTAGCAAAAAGTCAAGGCCGAACCGGTATCTTTGATTTCCAGCCGTCGGATTGAGATCTGGTGGCTTAGATCTAATGCTACCCCGATCTAATCTCGAGCGTCGAAACCAGATCGGGCGGGCAGGGTAAAGCGGGTGCGGGAGACGGCGGCGCTCGACCGCCGGCGGCCCTGTCCGCGGCGGCGCGGCGCTAGGCTCGCCGGAGTTCGCCGATTTCGGCCCTCCGGGGGTCAAATTGACCCGCGCCTGGGGCTGGGGTGATCTACACGCCAAGCGTGATTCACCTAGGCTCTAAACGGCGCTCGGGGAGGCTCGGAGCGACGCTAGCATCGGCGGCGGGTCTGCGTGGCGAAGCTCGCCGGCGTAGGGCACTCAGGCCGTGCCAGTGTCGTGCTGTGGGCGCAAAAGGGCTATGGGAGCTAGCGTAAGGGAAAGGGGATCGTGGTGGTGCTCACCAGGCTCGGGATTTGGGTGGAGTCGTGGTACAGCAACGCCGACGGCGGGATCCGGGCGGCGGCGACTCGGCGGAGCTCGGGGTCCTGAGTGCTGGAACGTTCCTCCGGGCTCTTGAACTTCGTAAGACGTCGTGTGGAGGCGCTGTGGAACAGCACAAGAGGTCAGGGCGGCCTATGATTCGCCGGCGGCGGGGAATCGAGCAACGGACAGAACTCACCGGCGAAGAAGTCAGGTCGTGATTCCGGCGATGCAGGGCTCTAAATCGAGGAAGGAAGCCTCTGTGATGCTCCTGGGGGCGAGGCGGGGATTCTGCGCGGCTCCGGTGGGCCCCGGTGCGGCGGAGCTGCGTAGCCGCGGCGGCGAGGTGCCTCTGCTACGGCGGGCTAGGCAGGGGCGGGGGGATTTCGGGCTCTGGCGGCGCTGGTGTGGATGGGGTGCGAGGGGGAGGCTCGGGCCCCAATTTGTAGGGCGGCGGCCAACCTGGGCGGGCGCGCCCGTGATGGAAGGCCGGCGAAATCGCGCCGGGGATCGCGGGCGGGCGTTGCGGGAGGAGGAGGACGGATCTGGCAGGTGGGCCCAGGCAGTCAGCGACAAAGCGTGCCGCGGCGCGGCGGGGTAGCTGGCTGGTGGGGTCAGGCGCGCAGTGGGAGAGGGCGACGCGGTCGCGAGCGAGCGGCTGAGCGCTCCGCGCGGGCTGAGGCGCTGGAGGGTGGGCTGGGCCGGTGCGCTGCGGGGTTGGAGCGGCCCAGAAGAGAGGGAGCGCTGCGCAGGCTGGGCTGGAGAGAGCCGGTTGGGCCGGGCGAGAGAAGGGAAGGAGGGAGTGGGTCGCGGGTTCGGTTGGGCTAGGAAGTTGGGTTTGGGTTTTGTTTTGGGTTTTTCCTTTCTATTTCTATTTACTCTCTCATTTCAAATCTAAGTCAAACAAAGGTTGAATTCAAATATGAATTTGAATTCAAACCACAATCAATTAAAAGTATGCACCAGCATGAATGCAACAACAAAATTTAAACCTATGATAAATTTTAATTACTTAAGGAACAAAAATTAGATTAAATGCCAACTAAACACAATAAACCTTAGAAATTTAAATAAAGCCAATTAAATTTATTTAACAAATGCTGAAATTTAAATTAGGGTGTTACAGATGTGCAGGAATATTGCACAGGATGTTCATGAGAATGCTAGATCAATTAATGAGATTCGGGGTCATATGAGAATTCCTTTGGATCCACACCGCTAGTTACCAGCTTTTGATGATCCCTTTGCCGAGTAGGACGCTGCTGATGAGGTCGCTATTACTGCTGCTCATGCTCCACTTCCTCGTGCTCGTCGCCAAGCTCGCTCTCCTCATCGTCGTGCTTCTACATCCTCTTGCCGTTCTCCTCCAAGTGGCCAAGAGATCTTTGATGACGATGAGGAGACCGAAGAAGAAGCGCCCCTCAACTACCGCGAGCACCCCGACTCAGAAGAAGATGAGGACACTTCCGAAGATGCCGCCCAAGATGAAGATGATGAGTAGACGGACATCGTGACGCTTTTCATTCCCTTTTTGGCACTTGATGACAAAGGGGGAGTGAAAATGCCATTTATGTACTCATTTGGGCATGTATCGACTTGTATCAAACTTATGTCATTTCCATTCCATTTTGAACTTCCTCGATCGTTTGTAAGGACTATGTGGTGTGAGAACATTTGTAATGTGTGCTACTTTGTGCCTAGATGTGTTGTTTATCTATGTTCTAAGGAATTTCTGCTAGTATGTGACATATTTGAGCTGTGTAACTATCTGTTTTCTGTGATTTGATTCAGCTGAGCCGGATACTCCGGGCCTCAGGCCAGATTCTCCGGATTTCCTGTCCGGAGTCTCCGGGCTCCTACCCGGAGTCTCCGGGTCCTGCTGTCAAACACTCCTTTTCTTGAGTGAATATCATGCCATATGCATCACACTTGTCTTTGCACTCACCTGTTCACCCCACTGTAAAACATATAAGAGTTTTTGTGGTTCTCTTGATATATATGCCAAAATTGTTGACATGTCAAGTCAAAATTGGAATTCAAAAGTTCATGGCATACATTAAGGGGGGAGCTCGTATATGCTAGACGTTTACTGTTTTATGATTATCAAATGAGCTACATGTGGATTGTCATCAATCACTAAAAAGGGGGAGATTGAAAGTGATCTAGGCCCCAAAGTGGGTTTTGGTGAATAATGACAAAACACATGTATATTTAATCGTGTAATTGATCATGTGTGCAGGTGATGAGTTTGTATAGGTGAAACGAATGATGACGTACGACCCCTCAAAAAGGAAATGAAAAGGCGTAATTCAAGCATGCTCAAGGAGTTAGTTTTTATATTTAAACTTTGAGTATAGGGATGTCGTACTATCAAGAGGGACTTGGTTCAAGGGTTTCGATTTAAATCTAGTGCTCAAGAGAACCTAGACAAACATTTGTGAGACACAAATACCACTCAAAAGAGTAAAATGAGAATCTTCATCCTGCATAACCCGGATACTCCGGGTATAGGGCCGGATACTCCGGACCCCACTGCCCGGAGTACCCGGGCGACTGTTCTCTAACTAAAATTTAGGTTTGCCCGGAGTCTCCGGGCTTATACCCGGAGTATCCGGGTAACCTTTCGCCCAACAGCTATTTTCTGGGTCAGGGGTATAAATACCCCCTCATCTCCTTCAGCTGACCTCCTCTTACCCCTTTGACGAGTTGAACTCAAACCTAAGCCAAGAAGGAGCTCTCTCACTCCCCTCTCTCCATTCTTGAGTGATTCCCTTGAGGGATTTGAGTGAGAAGCAAGTAAGAGCAAGGATTCGTGCTAGTGAGCCTCATTCCCACCTCTTGAGCACTTGGTTTTGGTCAAGCCCGCGGATTCAAGTTTGTTACTCTTGGAGCCTTGTGCTCCTAGACGGCTAGGCGTGCTTGTGACTGCTCAACCAAGATTGTGAGCTGCACAAGAAGTTTGTAAACTCCATTCCTCGCCGTGGAATCCATAGTAAGTGACCTTGGGCTTGAGAGGTGATCTCGCCCTCGGGAGAGGAACATAGGGGTTCTTGAGCATCGTCTCTTGAATCCTTCCTCAACGGAGACGTAGCACCTTCGGGTGTGAACTTCGGGAAACAAATCTCTGTCTCTTCGTTGTTGTATTACTTGCTCTATTGCTATTTGCTTGTGTGACCTCATTTCTAGGGTTTGAGCTCGATCTACTCTTATACGAGTTTCTAGTGAGTTTTGTTTGTTGGATATCAACCTTAAGGAACCCATAGTGCTCGTTCTATAGCTCAATCTACTTTTCATACACTGATTCCTGCAGTTTTCATTCATGTTGTTTCATACCCAGAGACTCCAGATACTCCGGACACAAAACCCAGAGTATCCGGGCTTATACCCGGATTATCCGGGCTGCGTCTGAATCTGACAAGTTTTTAAGTGCTTTTGAGCTGCAGATTGCCTGTTCGCCCCCCCCCCCCCCCCCTCTAGGCTTCTTATGGTCCTTTCAAGCTATAAATGACAATGAGGAACCTGTCCTTCAGGATCCGTTAGAACCAGTTGCCACAGATGAGGGGGAGGAACAGCATCCCCAAGTGCAAGTAGAGGAAGTGTCAGTAGTCGAGGCCCCTAGAAGGTCTCAACGAGTAAGAAAGCATGCTATTTCATATGATTATGAAGTCTATGATAGCGAGGAAGTTCAAATGGAGGGTGATCCAACTTCATTTGAAGAAGCCATGAGAAGCACTCACTCATTTGAATGGCTGGAGGCTATGAAAGATGAGATGAGATCAATGAGCACCAACGATGTTTGGGATTTAGAAGAAATTCCTAAAAGAGCCAAAATAGTAGGCTGCAAGTGGGTCTACAAAATGAAATTTGACTCCAAAGGGAATGTAGAAAGATATAAAGCGCGACTTGTGGCAAAAGGCTTCACACAAAGAGAAGAAATAGATTATAATGAGACATTTTCTCATGTCTCATGTAAAGATTCCTTCTGAATCATAATGGCGCTAGTGGCACACTATGACTTAGAGTTGCATCAAATGGATTTGAAAACGACGTTCCTAAACGGGGATCTTTATGAGAATGTTTACATGGCACAACCCAAAGGTTTTATCGTGGAAGGAAAAGAAAGAATGGGATGCCACCTAAAGAAATCCATTTATGGATTAAAGCAAGCCTCCAGACAGTGGTATTTAAAATTTGATGAAACAATAAGAAAGTTTAGGTTCAAAGAAAATGAGGAGGACAATTGCATTTATGCAAAGTTTAAGAATGAAAAATATATTTTCCTTATTCTGTATGTGGACGATATCCTACTTGCCAGCAGTGATATTAATCTACTACAGGAGATAAAGAAATTCTTGTCCTCCAAGTTCGATATGAAAGATTTTGGTGAAGCATCATTCGTTCTAGGAATTGAGATTCACCGAGATAGAAGAAAAGGGTTTTAGGATTATCGCAGAAAGCATACATAGAAAAAGTACTAAATAAATATGGTATGCATGCGAGTAAGCTAACACCTGCTCCTATAGTCAAGGGCGATAGTTTTGGGAAATTTCAATATCCCAAAAATCAGTATGAGATAGATCAGATGAAAGCGGTATCATATGCTTCTGCTGTAGGAAGCTTACAGTATGCTCAAGTTTGTACTCGCCCTGACTTAGCCTTTGTTACCGGGGTACTTGGCAGATTCCAAAGTAATCCAGGGATAGAACACTGGAAAATGGTTTAGAAAGCCTTGTGGTATTTGGAAGGCACAAAAGGCCTCATGTTGACATATAGGAGATCTGATTCCCTGCAAGTAGAGGGTTATTCAGACTCAGACTTTGCGGGAGATATAGATGATAGAAAATCCACGTCAGGTTATGTATTTACTCTCGCAGGAGGAGCCATATCGTGGAAAAGCTCCAAACAGCCGGTTACTGCATCATCTACAATGTATGCAGAATTTGTGGCATGTTATGAGTTCTCGTACACAGACCAAAGCCTCTCACTTTGTACTCGATTTATGCAAGTTAATAGAGTAGCACCCACTGATCTATGCCTAGACAATCCGTTAGTGTTAACAGGTCCATCTCCCGACACAAGAGTCAAGGTCCAGATTTTGTTTTGATAGTGTTGCTGATTCTTTCTGTGAGGCGTATAGACGTGCACTTGCTGACATGGAATCTTATAAGTTGTCTAACATTGCACCTGCGTATCTTAACAGAAAGAAGAAGCCAGAGGTAATTGTACCCTACCTAATAAGTGATGTGAAAGTTGATTGTTGAATCTTATTAATGTTGATCCGTACCTCCTAACATTTTGACAGGATAAGTTCAAGCTTTCTGAATGTATTTTTCTGCAAACCTTTGTGGAGGACACTAGAATAAAGATTAAGAAATATGTCCATCTGAACTTCTATGCTAGCACTGGCTCTAAAAAGGTACTGGTGTTTGCTGAGTTTCACACAGATGCTGTAGATGACGAGGACCGTGACAAGTGGGCTTTGTCCTCATGCAAAACCTTGACACGGAGATCTCTTGGTAATACTTTCTCTTCCAAAAGTTTATGCATATACATCATAAGTAATATGTTCTGTCACATGTATCTCTTTTTTTTCAAAAAAAGAAAAACTTCTACAAAACTGATATCATGCTATGTATGTGACTAGCATTGCAACTCAGAGTTCAGGTGGTAGACTGGTTGTACAAATATGCTCTCCCAAATTAGTGTCGAACCAGGATTAGCCCACTGGCCCTTGTGTGCAAAAAAAAAACATGTTATTACCTTAGTCCCCTAGTTGATAAGCACTCTAGTCAACTTCAAAAACAGCACTCCTAAAGCTCATGGAGGTGTATTCACATTTTGGTGTATATCTTGTGCTAACTTCTTTGTTTGTAGAGGTGGCAGAGCATGCATTTAATTATTAATTAAGTCCATCAATTGTATACCTTACTATATCTCCTGCTCAACAGTTATTATTTCCATTTTGACAATTTCTACACTAACTCATATGTATCATTCACGGAATCCCTTTTATGCAAGATGCACCAATTGTCTCGTTAGTTACTCAACTTTGAATTCTTAATCACATGAACTTATTGATGTTACTATAGTTTGTAATGTATGGTGATTTATTAATGCCCCCATTGTACCTGCCTAATTTTTACATGAAATCTCAACTTTGGTAATGTGACAGATGAAGTATATTGGTCAAAATTGAATTTAGGAGATTTGCCAGTTTAAAAGGATGTTGGGTAGGACATGTTAGCACATGAGAAATCAGTGTCTACTAGTTATGTATGCATGTGCTCTTAGATACGAGGCTGGCAAAATTATGTTCTTAATCCTTTTATTTTGCATTTTGTAGGTGGCCTATATGGTGAAGATGCTGATAACCGCTGAAGAATGGAGTCAAAGAAGAGGAAGAGATCTATTTTTTGCTTTGCATGTGCAGCTGAAATGTTGCATCCCATCTCTGGCTTTGAAGGAGGTTATGCTGGTATTGGTGCAATGTGATTGTATTCACATTAGGTTGTAACTTAGTCTTGACTGGTGATTGGCCCGTGAATTTTATGTATGCGCACTGCTGAAACTTGAGTGGTATGGTCCATGGTTTAGTCATGTATGGAGTGGCGTGGTATGAGTTTGGAAATTTTTTTAGATGCATGCTGTTATTTGATTAGCTAATGTATACTCCATTCACGATCGGTCGTAGCTACTCATCAACTCCCTGATTTATTAGTTGGTAGTATCCTGGGGGCAAGGGCTATTGGTTTGTCAATGCGACTTCGTATTGTGTAACGCAAGTTGCTAAAAAAAACTGAATAGCGGTGGGATGAAGCCGCACATCATAGCTGCTCTGTTTTTTTAAAAACACTAAGCTGTTATCTTCTGATGCTGATGTATCTATTTTTGTTATGTTTTTACTTGTCATTAAATTCGCACACATAGTAAGAGATAAATGATTAATGTCAATGGAATGTGTTGATCAACTCGTCTTAATTCTTCTCTTTACACATGAAACCAACTCACAAAACTTCCATTTTCATTGTATCTATCGCCAGATTACGATTGTTTTTTTTTATTTCGCTTGTTTCTCTTTAAATTTCGTTTGCTTGTGTTCTTCTAGTGATCTATCATTGAAAATAACACCAAAAGTTTTAAAACTAGCCAACACAGCCGTTTTCAATGTTGACTCTGCTATTTTCAACATAACTTTATCCAACCAACACATTTTGTGCAGCAACAAGTCAGTATAAATCTGGTTGTCAAGTGACGCTGCATGATCAGATGTCCAATTTCTCAATAACAATAAGACCATAAATGTCATTAACACTGCACACAGGCAATATTAATATCCGAAGTAGCACATACGAGGGGGGCTTACATAGTTTTCAGAGCATAGTTTTAGAATGCTTTGCCAGTTCACATAGCTTCCAAACGATCAAACTGATGTAATAGGTTACATGAGAATATAAGCATCCATGATTCATTCGGAATCAGAACCCACCATATAGTCCTCAGCATAATGGCCTCCTTTGTAGGTCTTTCCTGTGGGGTGCTTTATCTTCTCAGCACATGCATAGCAATTATTTTCATCATAACGCTCAACCATCTTTAAGGCGCAGATCGTTTTTTCCACCTACGGTACAAACATTATAAGCATCTCAAAAACCTCATGATTAAACTACTTTTTAGTTCACACAGAAGTTTTCAAGATCCAACTAAGAGAAAAGCAAGAACCATTTATATTGAGCACTCCACCAAAAATTTCTTACCAATAATATTGTGGTTTCGAGAGAAAGAAAACAGTAAAGTGCCTACAGACAGTTTCGCCTACCATTACTGGTACATCAGTGACACTATGTGTAAGAATGGACAGATGAACTCAATATGCTTTTCTCGATGTTAACAACCTTTACTATTTCTGCCGTTTTCCAATGTTCTATCTAACCTAATTGCACCCAAAACACGCATTTGACCATTACCAAGCACATTTTCTAAGGAAATGATAAACCAACTAATAACACAATCATATGAGAGATGTAAACACTTTTCGCAACACCTGAAATTTTCCTTTAAATCCAAAGCACGATTACTTGAACACAACTTCACCATGTGATGAGTCAATGTGAAACCACCATAACATCTTGCATAAATCAGCAATAAAAGACATGGGGAAACAGGTTCACTTTGTCAGATATGAATGCACAAAGAAAACTATTAAGGCCCTGTTTAGTCCCCCGTAAACGCAAAAAAGCCGTAAACGCAAAATTTTGCAAAGGAATTTTACTAATTTGAAGTAATAATGAAGTCTATTTACAAAACTTTTTTCATGGATGGACTGTAAATCGCGAGACGATTCTAATGAGCCTACTTAATCCATGATTTGCAACAGTGATGCTACAATAACCATCCGCTAATTATGGATTAATTAGCATCATTAGATTCGTCTCGCGATTTACAACCCATCTGTGCAAAAAGTTTTGCAAATAGATTTCATTTAGTACTTCAAATTACCTAGATTCCTTTGCAAAAATTTTTTGCGTTTACATGTAAAGGAAACTAAACATGGCCTAAAAGAAACAATGCACCTTGTAGAGTTCCTGCTCAATCAATCATGAAAGAAGAGCAATGTGTGGACAGAAAAAGGCTAAAGGAGATGAGCATACCGGCACAGTTGTCATCAACAATGCTGCAGGCAGTGGCAGAATATCCACCATTGGCATCAAAAACGTTGTTGATTAAAGCTAATTCAGCGAAGAGCTCCTCTGACCCTGTTTTCACATTCGTTGCCTTGAAATATTCAAGTGCGTATAAGAAACTCCTCCATCCATGAAATGATAAACATCCTTCAGGAGCATGCTTGTGAATTCATAGGAATCGTCTTGTTGACACAGAGGATAAAAACATGGATCAATATGAGACTGTTCTCTGTTTAGCAGGGAGGGGGTGTTTGCTAACAAAAGCTTACTGGGTTGTTTGTGTTGTACCAAGCCAAGCCCATATTGGCTGTCTTCTTGTACAACCGCTTGACGTATGAAAGCTTTTCTTCTGGTGTCCAATATAATATGTCATCACTACGGGAGACGGCCTGTTTGCTGTGTGCCAAAGGCACACGGCAAAGGAGCTGTAGCACACGACAAAGTGTCAAACGACACACATCATAACTCAGCCGGCAAAGAGCCTGTTTGCCGTGTGTCCTTTGTCGGGCACTCGGCAAACACTTTGCCGAGTACCAAAAGCGACACTTGGCAAAGATTTTTCAAAAAAATAAAAAAAACAGCGGCAGCTGGCGCCGGGCTCGCTGCCGCAGCCCGACGCCGTGCCGAAGCCGCCCATGCTCGCCGCCGCCGCTGCCCGGGCACGCTGCAGCAACAGCCGTACACCGCGCCGCCGCAGCCCGCGCTTGCCGCCGCAGCCGTAGCCCGCGCGCTCGCCATCGTCGCCGTAGCCCGCGCTCGCCGCCGCAGCCGTAGCCCGAGCGCTCGCCGCCATCACCGCAGCCCGCACGCGCTCGTCGTCGCCGCCACCGCTGCCCGAGCTCGCCGCAGCACCAGCCGTACGCCGCGCCGCCGCAGCCCGCGCGCTCGCCGTCGTCGCCGCAGCCCGCGCTCGCCGCTTGCCGCCGCAGCTCCCGTGCGCTCGCCATCGCAGCCGCAGCCCGCGCGCTTGCAGTCGCCGCAGCCGCAACCTACACGCGCCGCCGCTGCCCGAGCTCGCCGCCGCCGCAGCCCCCGCACGTGCTCGCCGCAGCACAAGCTTGCCCGTGCGAGTGAGGAGAGAGACACGGAGGGAGAGAGAGAGGTCAGGTGCCTTATTCACCGATGGGGAGGGAGAAAAGAAGATGGATCCGATCAAGGCCACTTGAGCCAATCAGAATCAAGTATTTTGGGCACACAGATCGCTGACGTGGCGAGTTTGTTTCCTTTATGCACTTGTAATTAAATTTTGAATGGCTAAATGAACTCAGATAAAAAAGTAGTAACCTACAAAGTTTTAGATCTCATTCAGCTCTACAAGGTTGATATACAACTTAGTTACATCCGAAGTCATTTGAAAATTTCAAAAAATTAAAATTTGAATTCACAGAAGTTATAAAGATATTTTGAAGTATAAAACATTGTCAAATACAAAAATATACAACTACAAAGTCTTAAATCTCGTCGAGCTCTACAATTTTGGTATAGAACTTATTTACATCCGAGATAATTTGATGAATTGATACTTCAATTTAAATGTGTATCACATTATATTGTTTAACTAAAAAAATTTAAAATTTACGAACTGATCTGAAAAATTGCCAAACTTTGGCATTAAGGAAAAGATGTTTGGTATTGCATATACAAAAAGTTTGGAAGTGAAATCCCAATTCAATAGTCACTTTTGACTTGGACTCAGAACGATTCCCTCTCGAATCTATGCATCTTCTTCGGATAAGTTCAGATTAGTAAGGAGCGGACGTTAAATTTGTGCGAAACCTCATCAATTTTTTAGCATAGCTTCAACACATGAAATTATGATATTATTCAAAATTTTGTGATATTAAGAGTTGAAATGTTATTTATAGAATTTATAAAAGATTCCGCTAGATGTTTCCGGTAATGGTTCAGGACGAAAAATTTCGAAATTCTCTCCCATCTCATGCATATGGCGTCAAATTGGACTAAAAACATGAATATAATTTTTTATTAATTTTAGTATGTTATTTAAAGCAGTTCAAATTTGGTTTAATTCTAACAAATGTGTAAATAAATGATTAGAAAAAGCATACGTACTAAAAGAAAATTTAGATATTAACATAAAGTACCATGTGCAATATGTTTACACTAGAAAAAATTAGGTGAGTGGAATCAAAGTTTTTTGAAAATGTTTGCCGTGTGTTTGCATATTTGCCGTGAATGGTTATGATAGGCACACGGCAAAGAGTCTTTTGCCGTGTGCTGAAAAGCGGGCACAAGGCACACGGCAAAAAGAGCATTTGCCGTGTGCCCGCATTTCAGCACACGGCAAAAAGACTGCACACGGCATCCAAGCCGTTTCCGGCAGTGATCACTACCAAGCTCTTCTTCGGCGTCATCCACACTACTTCCCACAATTATATCTTCATCATCATGATTCCTGCATATAGTTACATTCATTTCTTAGGCACGCAGTTTATTTCATAATAGATGCCCTGAGACAGCAAGATTGTCAGGCATCGTCCAAGTTGGGTTTGCAGGTGAAACCTTTTGCAAACTGAACCCGTGTAACTTTTCTTCTTCAAAAAGTAAACACCCATCTTAAGAGGAATAATGAACTTAGTCGGATGACTTAAGTAAACAACCATCTTAAGAAAAAAGTAATGGGG
This sequence comes from Panicum virgatum, assembly GCF_016808335.1. NCBI lineage: Eukaryota > Viridiplantae > Streptophyta > Magnoliopsida > Poales > Poaceae > Panicum > Panicum virgatum. The sequence continues at coordinate 61,570,537 of NC_053138.1, read as the reverse complement.
GTGGGGAAAGTAAACCCTAGCAGCTTCGATGGGAGCAATGCAATCGTCCCAAGCTGAACCGATATTGCAAGGCTAGAAATTCTAAGTGAGCAGAGGAGGGAAGGGAGACGATGATTACCCCTTAGAAGCCGCGCGGGATCGCTTGCTTGCTTGCCGCCGGGGAGCGGGCGAGGGTGGAGAGGCATAGCGGGACCGCTTGATGCCTTGCATCATCAGCCGCTCGCTTCGGCGCGGTGGCTCCGTGGACGAAGCACCGGCAGATTCCACGGCGGCCGTCGTCGATGCCTTCAACATGGTCGATCGAGATCGAGGTCGGGGCGAGGGTTTCGTGCTTTTCGGAACTAGTTCGCAACAGGGTGACTACTAAACTAGTTCGCCCGCGCACAAATAGAATCGGAGCTGGATTCGGCCCATCACCACAAGCTTTTTTCCTTTCTTTCGTTTTCCTTTCTTTTTATTATCTTCCTTTCCGATCTATTCAGACCATTCCATCTATTAAAAAGATCATTGTTCTACTATGTTTTTGTATTATCCGAGCATTGGAGATTTATTTATTGGAGGCAGCTAAAATACAGCCGGCCGTAAATTTGGCTCGTACGGCCGCACCTTTTTTGGAATATAGTGATTAGAAAAATCAAGATGCTTTCTCTTTTTGGGTTGTAGTGATTAGGCGGGCAAATTTTGTCTTCAAATATGCTTTCTTCCGAAGCGATGCACAACTTGAACAACCGAAAAAGCACAAAAAGGGTTCCAGATCAACATGGTGCAAAATACACCAATCCCTTGTGCCAAAATTAGGGTATATAATGGGCAATTGTAAAAAAACAAAATTTCCTCCACCCTCAACATCAACATCAACATCAACATCAACAAAAGCTTTTAATCCCAAGCAAGTTGGGGTAGGATAGATCCAAAATACAACATCGTAAGCAGTACTGAACGACATGGTTATTCATGGGACTACACAAGCATATTATCACAAATAATGCACATTATTGTACTTCAAACTTGCATGATTGATGAGCTTACTTTATGACCTGCCATACAATAAGAAAAAAACAAATCAGTTTGCGTAACAAAAAATTAGCTAGCCACATGTAATACATGATAGGAGAGAGAGAGAGTAGCATAGTTATTTTTTTCCCCTCAGCTCCACATCAGCTAGCTAAGTCGCTAGCTTGTTGGGGACGCTCTAAGCATTTTCGATCAAACCAGGAAAAGAAAATAACAGAACTGGTAGTACTCTTGTTCGTTGTTCGTTGGACGGAAGTAGGAACTAAGGGTAGTAGTTTTTCAGCCAAACAAAATTGGATTCCCAGCCACCCAAACAAGAACATTAGGCAGGTGGAGAACTAGCTTGTGTATCCTAATAATCAACAAAGGCACTCTAAAAATTAAATGGTCATCAGAAATTGACTAAAGCAAATGCATTATTTTGCTTATTTGTAATCAAAATTTTGCTAGTACTAATAGCAATTTTAACAGTTATCTGTCTAAGAATGATACTTTGATTAAACGAGAATGGAACTTCGCTTGTCCAAGAATAACATTTTGCCCTAAATGAGAATAAGACTTTGCCTAGCTAGAAGTAGCATCATGCCATCATTAACTAATAGAAAAATAATGTTATTGCCTAATGAAAATCATGTTATTGCCTAGTGAAAATCATGTTATTGTCTGGTGGAAAACATAACTGAAGAACAATACTTTGCCTAACTAATAATAGTACTTTAGGTGATGTTGACGTTCACTAACGCCCCCGATTTGTATACCGCTGGCGCACGGTTCGTGGTAGCTTTTCCCTTAGAGTATTCCCCCAAGGTTTATCAATCCGTGGATCGACAATGAACTTACTAGGGTTTTCCATCTAATCTAACGGATCTATCCTAACATGAAGCATTAATTGCATATAAAAGGTGAACCTTTGATAGATATGAGTGATGTACGAAGGTTGATCTCATCCATGAACATCGGTAAGGATAAAGCATGACCGAAGGCATGACTAAACCTATCACACGCATTCTAGTTGTAGTTCTAGCTAAACGAGTAAGCTCAACATGCATCTCATCCAAAGCCTCTTTAAATCAAAACCTCCAATCCAATCCCTCGATACCCAACCTACTCTGTGGAGACGGCCTGTCAAGACGCCCCCCTTTTCAACGGGATACCCTGAAGCAAGTCGAACCCCCTTTGGGTAGATCCGGTATGAACTCCTAGCCACCATAGCTACAAGAACACCCCATGCAATCTATCTCGAGAATAGATCTAGGAATAAGCGCACCCAAAGAAAGAACGAAATCGAAAGAGGAGAGACATGATCGCTAAATAGATCGGATGACATGAAGACATTACTCACATAATAGATTCGTTTGGATCGCCACCACCGCGTATACACCATTGATGACTCCAACTAGCTCATGAACTCCACCATGACACAACCACGCAGGGAGGCCATGGCGGCTAGGGATGGCCTAAGCCATCTCCTAAACAACTTCGAAGACTTGCGACGGCCGTCGTCTCCCTCCGGTCTTGGCCCTAGGTTTTCGTCGAGTTCTGGTTGGATGGATGCCCCGAGTTGAATAAGGTGGGAGCTATTTATAATCCGAGGAAGCCACCGGTCGAAGGGGAGGCCAAACCGACTCGAAAACGGGCTGGGCCGGCCGGCCCCATAGGCCTAGGCCGGCCGGCCTACCCCTTTTTGGGCTCGCCTCGGTCACATTTTTGGCGTGTAGACTCCTCGCATCTTCTAGAGTTTCTGTCCTTCACGATTGCACCCCTTTGGACGTTGTTATCTTGGAGATATCTTCGAGGAAAGGATAGGATAGGGAGTCCTTCCTTAAATCTTCATTTGCTTTGCTTAATCCCGAAGTATCTTGATCTCATCTTCATGGGCTTGGTCCTTTGGGCTCTCTTGGAGGATGGATGTGCATGAATGTGCTTCGAATCAACATGGGCTTTGGTCCTTCCTTTGGACTTTGGCCTTCGTCTTTCTCCGTGTTAGCGCTCGATCACGGTCCTCGTCATTTCATGCTCCAAAATAGGCCAAAAACCTGCAAAAACGAAGTTCCTCCAAAATATATGTGCAAACGTGAAAATGACCAATAATTAGGCCGGGGTTAGGACGGTAAGTGATTTTGATATTGAATTCATGCCATTATCAAGGATAAACAAGGGATAAAATGGGTACTTAAGGAGCGCCAACATTCCCCCCATGCTTAAACCTTGCTCGTCCTCGAGTAAGTCCAGGAGCTTTGCTTATAAAGAAATCAGCGTTGCCCCTCAATGTCCTCTCTGCACTTAGTCATACATAACAAGACATATTGCTCTCTCGAGTATTTAGCATTTAAGTTCATGTTGTGACCGGCTACTTTTTCATTATGGAAGATAGACTAGCAATTAAAGAACAAGCCACAATAATAAATAAATGCAATGCTCTCAAACTTAAGCGAACTTCAAACCTTTACCTTGTTTCATCGTGAAGAGTTTTCAAAAGAATGCATATCAAACATAAGTGAGGTTCTCTTGCAAAAGACTATGGAAATACTCATCTCATCAAGTCGCTCAAGCCTACATTAGATTGTTTTCAACCTATTCTACTCATATATAAAAGTGGAATGCTTATGTGGAGCTTGGTAGGTAAAAACAATCCTAGCAAAACATTATACTTGAAATATTATCAAACTAAGAGAGAGATCTAATGGAATTACCGAGACTAGTCAAAAAGGCCATTGGAAAGTAATGTTGGAGAGGAAGAAAGATGAAACACACACATTTAGATAGGTGGACATGTGCAAGTGGCAAATGGATGATTCCGAGACACAAATGAAGTTCTCGTTATCAGATTGCACATGGTTGGAAGATTTGAGTATGGAATAATTCTTCAAAGTAACTTGGAAAATTAATGAAACCAAAAAGAACTAAGGAGCATTTTATTCTTCTCTTTTTTTCTTTTCTTTTCTCCCTTTTTTCATTTTTCTTTTTTTTCTTTCTTTTTGCTCCTTAGAACTTTTGATAGCATAGAATACTTACCCAGCCATCCCCCCATGCTTGAACGAATGCTCGTCCTCGAGTATGAATAGTGGGAGAACCAACTAGCTAGGGTAAGTATCTCAAATTCACCTTCTTCTTCGTAGAGCCTCTTGAATCAAAGGAGAGCCTTGTCTCCCAAAATTTTTCTTTATATGGTGCCCTTGATTCTTTTGATTCCGTCGAAATGATAATCCATACTCAAATTGGGTTGTGGTCAAGGAGGTAATCACAAAAAGATATTTTTGGTTTAGGGTGGATATCCAGCGAGGTTTGCAAAATTCCCGAAGTAGAAACTCACAATGCATGGATGAATAGGCTAGCAAAAAGAAGGTTACACAAAAAAACCGGAATGACCAGCTTCTTAGTCTCGTACCAAAGAAATCAATCTTAATCCAACTCATCAAAATATAAGTTTGCAATCTAAAGGTTTCATCATGAAAGAATATGTTTCTATAGGCTTTGGTAGGTACAACTTTGCAAGAGATTCACAAATGTAGATAGCATAGGAATTAAGTTTTCAAATTAAACAACACAAGGTGTAAGGTCATCGGTAGACTTAAATCAAAGAGCAACATATAAAATGTGGGTTTAGAATTTAGTCATTTAACCTCCACAAATAAAAGAGCCGGTATTTAATCATTTTAATTGCATTTAATTGAGAGCAAATGGTCAAGTCATATACAACATAGCGTAGGTAAAACAAAGCAGAAACTTTCATCATTTTTCCATAAGCATAAGGCATTGCCAAAATGTATCAATGTGGTGAGCTCAAAGTGATGGCGATCCTACACTTATTGAAAACAAAAACAAAACTAGGTTGTCCTCCTAGAAGCCATGTGATAGGTTGAGAGATATATATAAAGGTTGCATCTATGGTTGAAGGCATATATGTACAAACATTTAGAAAAAGAGAAAGTTGAGGAAGAATTACAGTCCTTCTCGATGCTCGTAATGAAGTGTAGCGCGGCCTCCCCCATACTTAACCATTGTGCTAAGCATGGAAGAAGAATCATGAGCATCTTGTGGCAACCGTGATTATCTTTCTCCATGAGATCTTTCTTTCTTGTCCACAAAATCCTCCCCCATGCTTAGCATGATGCTAGGCGTGGAAGGAGAAGATGGACCATCTTGAAATTCTTGAAATCCTTCCCTCATGTGTATGAATATTATCTTCAATGTGTCTTCACCTTTGTTGCCTCAATTTCCTTCAACTTCTTCTTGTACTAAGTCATGGTCCCAATCATTGCTTCACGTCGTCGTCGCCACCTTCAATTCCTTATTGTCTCATTGCTGCCGCATCTTCACGAATTTTTCTTTCAATTTCCAGAACAGAACCTGTACTGAAACATTGCTCCATTGCGAAGTGCACGAATATTTCTTTCCAACGAGTCCTTATTCGCCCAAAATTGATTCCGAACAAGAGAGTTGTGTCCATTTTATCCCAGCGCTGCAATCTGTCCCGACGAATTTCAGAACGCGCAACGTCCAATGTTCTTGCCATATCTCCTTGTACGGGTCTTCAAATTCATTGATCTTGAATGCGTTGGAATGAGAATTTGATGGAGCTTCTGAATATCAACTTTTTGCTTCTTGTACAGCTCTGAAAATGTTCTCAAATTGATGAAAACAGCTGCGTCTTTCTCGGGTTTCGACGATGTTGACGATCTTGATTGAAATTCTTTTGGCCTTGAACTCATGGGAGCGCTTCTTCATGCCTGCAAAACATTTTAAACACACACTACCCCGGGGTGACGGTCGGGAGTAGAAACAAATGCCAACAAACCTACCATTCCTAAAATCTCAAATTGTGGCAAAGTTAGCTTAGCGAAATTAGTGAGTATACGTGTGTGCTAGTGTAAATGCAAATGAGAGGAAGGTATATAAATAAAGACAATGTTTACACCTAGTTCTAAACACTATGTTTACAACTAGATTGCCGAACTTCTCCATAGCCATAAAGACTTATTTAACCAAGGTCAAAACACCATGTATATCCCAAAATCAATAGGCCTTCATAGCACAAGAAAAAATAAAGCGCATTGCAAAGCTTATAAACCAACCAAATGCAACCTCATAGCTTGGTAACTAAATGATGATGGTCTTCAATCATGTCTAAACACCATGTTTACACAAGATTGCAAAAAGGAAAAATGCTCACGTGAAGCATTAACATGGATATGAAAGCTTTCATCAATAAAGTTAAGACCAAGCTAGCAAAATGAGTGCATGAACAATGGAATGGATGCAAAGTGCAAATGCAAAGTTAGCAAAAAAAGTGTTAGCAAGGTTGAAAGGACCTTTTGATGTTGTTCCGCAACTAGCTTATTCAAAAACAATTGCTAAGAGTGGCAAAAAACCTTCGCGGCACTTCATAAGAAGTGAGGCTTTTGTCAATGAAAATGTTATTTATCGAAAAAGGATCAATCAACCGAGCTAACAAGGTTTTAGAAGTAGGTTTATGGGTTTCCTATATTTTTGGCTTAAAACAAAAATTTTGAAGAGAGAGAGTGTTGGGTATAGAAATTCTATCTAAGGAGGTTTCAAAAAAACTAGAGAGAAACAAAAGTTAGATTTTTTTTTTGAAAGAAAAACATAGCCTATGGTTTTTAGGATTGCTCTATGAGTGATTTTCCTAAGGGTTTTAGGATCTCAAAAGCGAAGCTAGTCAATGTTTTTTAGAAAAAAAAAATTTTAAATGCAACATGCAATGCAATGTAAAGGTGAGATGAACAACATGGTATATGCAATGCAACATGGGGTGGGTGAACAAAATGATATGACATGATGAGGTGGTCTAAAACAAAACAAAAAGTTAGCCTAAGTTAACTAGCCACAAGTTTAGAATCAAAGGGTGGTGCAACACTTCATATTTCCCTCTAAAAGGACACAAATAAAAAGACTCTAAACACTAATAGGCACACAAAAAGGTCTACAAGTTTCCCAAGATCAAATAACAAAGTGCTCCCTCAATAACATTTAGAATGAACAACAAGAAGTTGTGGTTTTTGTTAGAGCAATGGTAACAATGTTACTTGATATTCCGATTAAATAGTGCAATGTAGACGGTCATATTAATATATATAAAATAAAAGATCGGTTTGCCTCCTGCAAAGCGCTTCATTTAGAGTCATAGAGCTCGACTTTCTTACATACCTTCTCATTGATGCGAAGCCATGGTCCTTCATGCAGGAGGTGAATGTGTTCCATGCAGCTCTTATTCCACTTCCCATGTTGGACATGATCAATCACGCTTAATGGAAAACTTGCCCAATCGTCTCTCACATCATCGTCACCTCCTTCTTTGTTGTCCTTCGTCGCTACCTTTCTTTTCATGGATTTTCCTCTCTATCCAGATTGGAAGTTGCACCAACCAATTGATCCAATGCAAGGTGCACGAAATCTTCTTTCCAACAAGTCTTCATTTACCCAAAACGCATTCCAATTGAGGGAGTTATGCCCCTTTTTTCCCGTCACTGCAATCTGCCCCGTGCTGATTTCAGCACGTGCATCTCCGGTGTTTGAGACATAGCTCCACCCGTGGGTTTTCAATTGTATCGATCATGGATGCGTTCAACCGAGGACTTGATGGAGATCCTGAATATTCAACTTTCTTGCATTGTAAACCTCTGGACTTGTGCACAAAATTGATGAGGCTTAGCGACGTCCGTTCTTCAAACTTGAAGATGTTGATGGTGGTGTTCAAAATTTTGGGCACGGTTTCCCTCCTCATCATTTGAGTTTCATGTCCTGCATGGTTAGTGAAATCCCGGGCTTCTCCCGACATGTGCTCTTTTAGGGTCATGAGCTTGACCAAGCGCAAAGCAAGATCGAGATTTGCAATTATTTGTAAACATATGCAACATAATCACATCCTCAATTAATTTTCATCAACAAGACATGGTGTAATTAAATGCAGCATGTGTTTCTTGCATAGTGCGGAGCTCATTATTAAGCAAAGGTTCTTTAAGCATGATATCAACCTTCTCAAGAAACTCTAGCCTATCATCATGAAAAGAACAAGGCATAGAATTTAAACTTTCATTCCGACTATCGGTTCGAGCATGAGATTTTTAAAGATTATCAACAAAACCAATAGAAGCTTGAGAATTCACTGTATACCTTAGCCTCGGAGATTTTTCATACACAATGGAGTTGTGGTGCTTTGTGCGAGATGTCATCTTGATGCACTCCTCGTGGTTTGCTTCTCACATCTCCATGTGTTGATTGTTGCGCTCTTGTAATCCGTCATGGTTTGTTTACAACATCTTCATTTGTCGAAGGTCGACCGCTTGTGCCTTCATTTGCCAATGTCATTGGGGTTTTTCCTCTGCTCCAAGCCTCTGAATTTTATCATGTACGCTTGATGAAAACATCGCCCAAACTCCTCTTCATTGTTGTCATCGTCATATTTTCTATCTTGTTCTCATCGCGTTGCTCCTGCCTCTTCTTCATGGAATCTCTCCTGTATATTCAACAGAACATATACCAAAATATAGATCTATTGAAATGTTTATGAAATTACCTTTCCAACGAGTGGTCATTCGCTTTAAACGGAGTCCAAACGAGAGAGTTATGCCCGTTTCACTTTTGGCGCTGCGTGCTGTCCAAATTTCAGAGTGCACGACTTTCGATGTTTTGGCCATAACTTCTTGTGGGAAACTTCGATTGACTTGGTTCTTGATTCGTTGGGACGGGAACTTTGTGGAGCTTTTGAATATCCAAAAATATGCTGCTATTTGCTTCTAAGGTTGAGCAGAATATTGAGGATAACAATGACTTCTTACGAATCGACCCGAAGATGTCGATGATCTTGATTTTGTGGTCTTCGGAGCGTCTTGTTGTGCATCCTTGGCTTCAAGGTCATCACCATTGATTCACCAGCGAGTAACATGGATCCAATGGTCTGCCTCCTTGGTTCTTGCTTTGCCGAAGGTGTCGGGATCGAAGGAGGCTCCCGTGCTTTGTGTTGATGATCTGAGCGGTTTTCTTCCTTGATAGCATCACTCGACTAGAAGTATATCGAGCATCCCACTGGAGAAGATAGGTGGTGTCATGATTCTTCTAATCTTGTTGCCTCCAGCTTTGGTCAACTTCAAATCATCATCTTTTGTGCACTCGGCCTTCCAATCATCCTTTGACATCGTCATCACTTTCTCCGTTGTTTGCTGCTGCACCTTTCTTCGTTGAATTGCTCCTTTGTCCAGTGCAGAACATGTACCAAACTCCAAGCTCATTGTGAGGTGTATCAAATCATGTTTCCAACAAGTGGTCATTTACCCAAATTGGACCTCGGATGAAAAAGTTATGCTTGTTTTACTCCGGCGCTATGCTTCGTCCCGAGAGATTTCAAAACGCGCAGCGTTGAAAGATCTTTCTATAACTCTTCACACTGATCTCCAAAATTAACAATTTTTGATGCGTTGGAAAGAAGACTTGATGGAGCTTCATAATAATCTATTATTTCCTCATGGCACATATCTGATCTTGGATGAAAACTCATCACAACAGAGACACTTCATAGATGATGATGATCCAATCGCACGATTTTCTTTTCGGATATGCTTCATACCTATTGCTTGAGCAAACAAATCTTCCCAAAAACATTAGTCTTTAAAACTGATTGACACGGCGGCGTACCTTGTTTATCAACTTTTTTTTCTTGGGAGTGGGGACTCGATAGCGGATGCTGGGCCACTAACAAAAGTTAGCACCTACCACTAAAGAGTGAATCTTGATGTTGTTGCCGTCATGTCGATGTGGACGTTGTCGATGTTCCATGTCGAGGCTCCTCGATCATCTTGTTGCCAATTGTTGAAATTTGTCGAAATGGATTATGGACTTCTCGAAATCCAAGTTTGGTGTCTAGCTTTTTCCACCTGCTTTCAAGGACACAAAAAAAAAACAAGGGTATATGCAATAATAAAAATTAGGGTTAGTCCAAAAAACTAGATAGATCGCCCTAGGGTTCGAGTTGCCGATCCCCGGCAATGGCGCCAGAAAAGGTTGTTCACGTTCACTAACGCCCCCGATTTGTATACCGCAAGCGCACGGTTCGTGGTAGCTTTTCCCTTAGAGTATTCCCCCAAGGTTTATCAATCCGTGGATCGACAATGAACTTACTAGGGTTTTCCATCTAATCTAACGGATCTATCCTAACATGAAGCATTAATTGCATATAAAAGGTGAACCTTTGATAGATATGAGTGATGTACGAAGGTTGATCTCATCCATGAACATCGGTAAGGATAAAGCATGACCGAAGGCATGACTAAACCTATCACACACATTCTAGTTGTAGTTCTAGCTAAACGAGTAAGCTCAACATACATCTCATCCAAAGCCTCTTTAAATCAAAACCTCCAATCCGATCCCTCGATACCCAATCTACTCTGTGGAGACGGCCTGTCACGACGCCCCCCCTTTTCAACGGGATACCCTGAAGCAAGTCGAACCCCCTTTGGGTAGATCCGGTATGAACTCCTAGCCACCATAGCTACAAGAACACCCCATGCAATCTATCTCGAGAATAGATCTAGGAATAAGCGCACCCAAAGAAAGAACGAAATCGAAAGAGGAGAGACATGATCGCTAAATAGATCGGATGACATGAAGACATTACTCACATAATAGATTCGTTTGGATCGCCACCACCGCGTATACACCATTGACGACTCCAACTAGCTCATGAACTCCACCATGACACAACCACGCAGGGAGGCCATGGCGGCTAGGGATGGCCTAAGCCATCTCCTAAACAACTTCGAAGACTTGCGACGGCCGTCGTCTCCCTCCGGTCTTGGCCCTAGGTTTTCGTCGAGTTCTGGTTGGATGGATGCCCCGAGTTGAATAAGGTGGGAGCTATTTATAAGCCGAGGAAGCCACCGGTCGAAGGGGAGGCCAAACCAACTCGAAAACGGGCTGGGCCGGCCGGCCCCATAGGCTTAGGCCGGCCGGCCTACCCCTTTTCGGGCTCGCCTCGGTCTTATTTTTGGCGTGTAGACTCCTCGCATCTTCTAGAGTTTCTGTCCTTCACGATTGCACCCCTTTGGACGTTGTTATCTTGGAGATATCTTCGAGGAAAGGATAGGATAGGGAATTGTAAGGATCACCGGGGTGTCCGACCCTAGAGGGGGAGGGGGTGAATAGGGTCGCTAATCGCTTTTTAGCCTAGGGCTCAAACTACTTGCATAAGATAAACCTAACACGTCCTACGCATGCTAGTTATGACTAAGGTTTATCTATGCTACTCTCTACTTACCCCTAAAAAGACTTGCAACCTAGCTAATCCTAATCAAACTAACTAGGAAAGTAAAGGTATGCAAGGTAGAGTAAGTGCGGAAACGTAATGCGGTAAGTAAAGAGGTAAGTGCAAGAGGGATGCAAACTCCCGAGTAGACACGGTCATGTAACGTGGTTCGGCATAAACGCCTACGTCCACGGGACACCGAGGCTCTTCCGATCACCGTCTTGCACTACGCCACCAATGGCGATGCCGGCAAGCAAAGGCAAGTGCCCACAAGACACCGAGTCTCGTGCACCGCCACCGTCTCTCTCGGTCACCCGGCCGAAATCCACTACGGAGCTTCTCCACCAAGGAGGGGGCCTCCTCTTCCCCCGCACAAAGTGTCGTTGCCACTCCACACCAAGACGGAGGGTCACACGACGGATCACAAGTTGCTTGCCGCAGCAAGACTTCTCTCAAGGGAGCTCTCGCAAGAACTAATCCCTAAACAAGCACTAAGCACTCTCACAAGTGTGCTTAAGCCTATATGATGTACAATGAAGCTCTATGGTGGTTGGAGATGTTCTTGGGTGTGTTTGGGATGTTCAGCAACTCCAGCACACTTCAAATGGCCGGGGTGAGGCGTATATATAGGCCACCAAGTCTTGTAGCCGTTGCTCCAACGGTTAGCTGAAAATCTGCGTATCACCGGAAGAACCGATGCCTCTTGGTGGGGTAGCGTCGGTTCATCCGGTCACTCACAACATGAAGTAGCCGTTGAAGTCCTGACAGCTGACGCAGAGACCACCGGTTGAACCGATGCAATGCACCGATGCCTCACCGGTTCAACCGGTGCTGAAAGAATCTTCTTCTGGATGCTGACGTCATTACACCGGTGGTATGCACCGATGCACCGTCGGTTGAACCGGTGCTGAAGAAACTTCTTCTGGGCACTTGACATCGTCTCTGGTACAAAGGACGGCCATTGCACCGATGCCCTATTTTGGACCGTCGGTTCAACCGGTGCCTATAGGCTGACTTGGCTTCGATTCCCTTCTGCACCAAAGTATCAAGGCGTCGGTTCTTCCGACTACCATCGGATGCTCCGATGCCCTGGCGTCGGTTCTTCCGGTGCTCCTGAATCGAAGAGCTTTCAGGGCGCTGCCCTGAGACCCGCGAGGGGCGGCTCCCCCTCGACCCCCGTCCGCTAACCGGGTAGCGGAACCCCCGTAGGGGCAGTCCATCGGGCCTTGCTACGCCTATCTTCTCTTTCTCTTTGTCATCACTTGAACCTAAAAGCCTGAGAATGATCATCTTAACAATCATATTAGTCCAAGTGTTGTGTTGTCATTCGATCACCAAAATCACTCGAAATGGCATCAATGGTGCCATGTTCGTTACAGGAATCCTTCCTTAAATCTTCATTTGCTTTGCTTAATCCCGAAGTATCTTGATCTCATCTTCATGGGCTTGGTCCTTTGGGCTCTCTTGGAGGATGGATGTGCATGAATGTGCTTCGAATCAACATGGGCTTTGGTCCTTCCTTTGGGCTTTGGCCTTCGTCTTTCTCCGTGCTAGTGCTCGATCACGGTCCTCGTCATTTCATGCTCCAAAATAGGCCAAAAACCTGCAAAAACGAAGTTCCTCCAAAATATATGTGCAAACGTGAAAAGGACCAATAATTAGGCCGGGGTTAGGACGGTTAGTGATTTTGATATTGAATTCATGCCATTATCAACGATAAACAAGGGATAAAATGGGTACTTAAGAAGCGCCAACAGGTGACTAATAACACTACTTTGCCTATCTAAAAACAGACTTCGCCTAACTAACAATAGTACTTTGCTAACAAAGAATAACATTGTTCCTAAATGAGAATATTACTTCTACTTTGTCACATTTGCTCATGCAAAAAAAGTGAGAATCAAATAATCAGAGGAGCTAAATAACTTACCATTTACCAACCTATACTAATCACACTAGGAAGTAGTCATATTATTTGACTGCACATATGGCATGCCTAAAAAAATTTGCCTGAATCATACAGGATGTGATGCACTCTAATAAGTGCGAGTGTCTAAATTAAAATTGATTCAATAAGCAAAATGGAGAACCGTGAAAATGCAAGGAAATGCTCAAATCAAAACATAGAAATGCTATCTTGAATTGAATTAATTGCTTGTTGATTTGGCACAAGTTGCCTACGAATAAAATTCATAGGGTCACCCCTGCGATCTTGCGTGTATGAGGACAACGCTTTGCCCAATGCAGAACAGAGCCTTTGATCCTAATTTAGATAGTACTTTGATTAAGTAGTAATAGCTAATGTCTTCTACTTGAAAATATTTTTACCTAATTGAAATAGTACTTTGCCTAATTAATAGTAGATTATTGCCTATCGAAGATCATATTATTGCCTATACACAACAAAAAAGTATTGCTTAGTATAATGATGTGGTTAGAATTGTGCAACCAATCCCCAGCCTTTTGAATGCTTGTTTAATATCATAAACAACACTTCATAAGCATTTCGATTAATGTTCAATTAGCGTGAATTGTCTATTCATTTGGAATAAATTGCCTGTTGCTTGTTCACTTAGCATGAAATTGCCTATTCACTTACCATAAAGTTGCTTAGCCTGTTCACTTAGCATAAAATTTTCTGTTCACTAAGCATAAATTGCTATGGCTGGGGAGGAGAAGCTCGCTGCAGAAGAAGAATATCACCGGTCGGGGAGAGGAGCATAGCTGCCCAACCTGGGGAGATGCGCCAAGCCGGGTCGGAGAGAGCCACGCTGGGTCCGCGCCTGTAACACCCCGGTGTTAATTTGAACGCTAATCTCGTGCTTAATCACTAATTAAGGCTAATCACCATCATTAGTGCTAATCGAGTCCGCCTAGTAAACTTCGTTTTCGATCGTGTTTTTCCCCATGATCCGAGCTTCAAATCAACTTTTGCCCAAAATAAAAGTTGTAGATCTTCTCTTCCTCTACAACTTCTATTTTGACCAAATTTCAAGTTCCTATATCAAAATTTGAGTTTTGGCCAGTCAAACACGGGTCAAAATTAGTCAAAATGTGTCACTGTGAGCTCCTGTTCTCCTGTGCGTGCCCATGCCGGCGAACTGGCAGCCGCTGGCGACGCCACGCGTCACCGCGCCGGCGATCCTCGCCATCCGCGCACGCAGTTCTCATCCGTTCGCGGACCCTGGAAGCTTCCCGTCCCGTCCTGTCCTTTCCCTTCCCCTCCACGAGCTCGAGACGAGCAGACCGAGCAGAGCCGCCGCCGAGCCTTGTGCCGGCCATTCCTCGCCGCCCCGCCTCGATCCTCCGCACTCCGAGTTGCTCCACCTCGCCCCGAACCCACTCCACACCTCCCCGAGCTCGGTCGTGCCCTATGCCGGCCAAAATCGAGACGCCACCTCTGCCGGCCATTGCCGTTCTTCCCCGAGCTCCGCCCCCTCCGTCATGCTCCCTCTCCCAAACCTCCTCCGCCCAAATCGAGCCCTTGGTGAGCTCCCCCGCAACCCTCTCGTCCTTCCCGAACCCTTCCCCTTCCGATTCCGGCGCCACCGCCGCCGCAGCACCGCTGCGCCACCGTGGCCGCGCCGCCACCGCGCGCGCACGCTGCGGGCCGCCCTGCGCGGGGCCCCGCAAACTGCTGCCGCGCGCCCCGCAACCGCCAGACTCCGCGGACCGCTACCCCGCCGCCTGGCCCCGCCTCCACCGCCGGCCGGGCCGGAACGGCAGCGAGCCACGGCTGCCCTGCCCCTGCGCCGCCACGAGCCGCGCCACGTGCGGGTCCTGCTGCACCGCCATGCGCGCCGGCTCCGCCGGCCTGCCTGGGCCGCGGGCAGGCCAAGCCGCGGCCCGGCAAGGACGCCACCGCCGCCGCTGTGCCTGGCCGCCACGCCGGCCACGGCCCTAGCGCGGGGAGCAGAGGAGGGTGACTGGGAGCTGGGCTCCCACTTACATGTGGGGCCCGGCTGTCAGCCCCCCCCCCCCCTTTATTTTGTTTTTATTTCCAAAAATTGTTATTTCAGCTGAAAGCTATGAAAAATTGTAGAAAAATATAGAAAAATGCAAAAAATGCAAAATAAATTTTGTTAGGTTTCTAAAATCGATGTCTTCAGAAGAAAAATACTTGTGCATGGGGAATGTCAATTTTACCCCTACTAAAAATTTGGGTTGTGTTTAAGCTAGTTTAATTAATACCGGTTGTTCAATTGCTCTAAAAATTATGAAATTTATTCAGTAGATTACTCTTTGTATGTGTAGTCCACTGAAAAATTTTCAAGTGCATGGCTTATGTGCGTGTGTGTGGTTCTATTGTTGTTTGTCTTTCTTTTGCTCGGTTCTCTTTAATTGCTAGATAAATGATTGCAAGTCAGGTCTCTCTTTTAACCGCATTGCATTGCATCGTTTTGAAATGCATCGTATCTGAGCACTCATGTGTCGCACTGTGTCCTAACTGTTGCATGGCATTCTTTTTCATACGTGTAGACGCCGCAAACGAAGTCGCCTACGAGCTGATCGCCGAGCCGATCCAGGAGCCGCAAGCGGGAGAGCAGCAGGAGGACACGGTCGAGTCCACTTCTGAAGAAGTTGCTAACCCCGCTGACCTGCAAGGCAAGCCCCGGAGCATAACCCATAAATTCAGTATATTAATGTTTAATTAAGTATTTGTGCATTTATGTTCTAGGAGTTGTATGGAACCCTAGTATGCATGTTTCCCTAGGTAGCCGTGAGTCAATACTAGTATGCAGTTGTCGATAGAAATGCTCTGCTAAGTAGGATCTCGGTAGAAGTCGAGTGATTCCTGTCGCTCGCGAGAATTAAGATAGTGTTACTTATGGCAATGTGGTTGAGAGTGAATCAATAAGGAAAAGAATTGAAGACCGGGCGGAGATGAAAAGGGTTCTGGATATAAAATGGATGGAATATAGCCTCCGCCTGTGTCGATTGAGGACCGTACCGTTATTGGCATTGTTGATCGAGGATTGAACAGTACTAACGACATACCGGAAGTAGGAGGTAGTCGAAACCGGTAAGCTGTGTACCGCTTTACAACGATAGTTTGAATTCCGACCTGCTACGCTGGGCGTGGGAGTTGGCGGGTGTTGGATAGGATGCCGCCTTCGGGTTCTCTGGGAGTTCACCGGGAGGGGCCCATCACCTGGGTTTTAGCAGGCGTGGTTCAGATGTCGTGGTAATGATGGAAACAGTTGACGCGCGTGGCCCGACGGGGCTTACATGTGTTGTGTTGGTTAGGTCCACCTTGCAAAGTTAAATCGGATCGATTCGCCGTGACTCGCGGATATGAGAGCCTTGGTCACTGTGTCACATCGTAGTAAGAAAGGGGAATGAGAACGGAATGGAAAAGGTTGGTTTGTGAGTTACTGAAGGATAATCTGATCCACCATGTGTGCTCTAGATACTTAAGCGAATTTAGTTAATACTCGCTATACTAAATGGAGCTAAAATATTGAAAGTAAGGATTCACTGCTAGCAGCCTTTCTGCAAAAGAGCTCCAGAGCCAAAAGCCTTGCGTGTCTAGGTAATGGGCTAAGTATACCCAGAGTCGGGTAAGCCTTGCTGAGTATTAGTATACTCAGGGTTGTTGTTGTAACCCTTCTGAGCAGGTTGTGTCCCCGCTGACTTCGAGGAGGTCTGTGCGTCCTAGATTGGACAACCGCTTCCTCCTGGGTGGGCCGTCGAGTGGGCCCCGTCTTCTCCGTGAAGATCGGGCAGGTTGGCATCACATCGGTGGGCAGGATGTGGAGCTCACCTTGTATCGTCGTCGTGGTTATCGTATTGTATTTCGAACTCGGTCTTAAACTTCCGCTGTATTTTGAACTCTGTCGTTTGTACTTAAAGCTTTTATGTAAAACCTGTGTTGTAAATTAATTTGAAGATTTCTGTATGCTGGTATCACCTGTGCTCGTCTTCGTGCGGGTCTGCTAGTGCAATTGTGATCCTAGAGTACAGTACTTTAATCGGGATTTACCCGACAGCCTGTCAGATTACACCGTTTTAAGTGCACAGTAACTTGATTAAGTATTAAGATGATGGTTAGCGCACTTAAGTCGGTTTAATTTGGGCGGTGCTGCTACAGCGCCCGACATGGAAGAAATTCTCGCGGGCCGCTGGAGGAGCTCCAAGCGCCGCTGCTGCTCGGGACCGGGCCTTCCATGTCACCGAGCCGAGGGACGACGAGTTCGCGCCGCCGGGTTTGCAGGTCCACCTGGAGGGGCCCGCTCCCGAGCCGCTCTGTGGGCCCGCGTGCCGTCGGCCTCCTGGATCCACTCCTCTGCTCGGAAAGGAGCGCGCCGAGCCGAGAATGGGGAGCCGTGCTGGTCCGCCCGCTGCCTGGGGCCTACGCGCCGCCGCTTCCTGGAGGAGCACCCATGCCACCCAGCGTCCTATCCCCGTGCCCTCGCAGAGCACCCGCACCACACGCAAGTCCCCTGTGTCCACCGCCGCTTGGGGAGGGAGCCCACGCCTCTGCTCGGAGAGGAGCGCGTAGAGTTGGGGATGGAGGGCTGCGCCGCCCGCTGCTTGGAGTCTACGCTTGGGGAAGGAGGAACCAACCATCCAGGGGGATAGGAGAGGGTGCACCGTAGGCAGGATCTCGGGAAAAATGGCGAGAAAAAAACAGAAACAGTGTGTGGAGAAAGATGAGTGGCAGGGAAGAGATAAAGGCTGGCATCGGTGGGACCCACTTGTAAGGATCACCGGGGTGTCCGACCCTAGAGGGGGAGGGGGTGAATAGGGTCGCTAATCGCTTTTCTATCCTAGGGCTCAATCTAATTGCATAAGATAAACCTAACACGTCCTACACATGCTAGTTATGACTAAGGTTTATCTATGCTACCCTCTACTTACCCCAAAAGACTTGCAACCTAGCCAATCCTAATCAAACTAACTAGGAAAGTAAAGGTAAGCAAGAAAGAGTAAATGCGGAAACGTAATGCGGTAAGTAAAGCGGTAAGGGAGAGGATATGCAAACTCCCGTGAAGACACCAAGACACACGATTTAACGTGGTTCGGTTAGGACACCAAAGTCCCTCCCTACGTCCACGGCCACTTGCTCACAAAGAACAAGTGGGATGCCGAGTCTCTTCGCTTGATCACCGTCTTGCCACGCCTCCAAGGCTCCCGACAAGCAAAGGCTAAGTGACGCCAAGTCACAAAGACGAGGTCACCGCCACCGTCTATCTCGAAGCGTCACCACGGCACCGTCTTCACTATCTTGGAGCTTTAACACCAAGTAGGGGCCTCCTTCCCCGCACAAAGTGTCGTTGCCACTCCACACCAAGTCGGAGGGTCACACGACGAGTACACAAGTTGCTTGCCGCAGCAAGACTTTCTCTCAAGCTAGTTCTCTCAAGAACTAAGCCTAAACAAGCACTAAGCACTCTCACAAGTGTGCTTAAGCCTATATGATGTACAATGAAGCTCTATGGTGGTTGGAGATGATCTTTAGCTCTTGTATACTTCCTTGAACTCCAGCACTGTCAAATGACCCGGCCTTGGGGGTATATATAGGCAGCACAAGCAAATATAGCCGTTGGAGAAAAGCTGCCAGAAATGTGCTTAACACCGGTTAATCCGATGCTCCCCAAATTGCCATCGTCGGTTTAACCGGTGATACTAAACTGCCCACTGAAAACTAGCCGTTATGTGTACGGGCAATCAACCGACGCAATCGACCGGTGTATGTAATGTTAGCGTCGGTTTAACCGGTGAGTGCAACTGTCCTCTGATCCTTGAAAAACAAACTCTCTGGACAACTGCACCGATGCCATTAACCGGTGCATCATCGGTTCATCCGATGCATGCATTTTTCTTGGTCTGCTTCTGTCATTGCACCGACGTATTCAAACTTCCTATCGTCGGTTCATCCGGTGCCAAACCCTAGCCCGCAGGCCATCTCTGTCATTGCACCGATGAGTACATTTTGCCTTACGTCGGTTTAACCGGTGATACTAAAACTCCCAGACGTGCTCAAGTCAATGCACCGACGTGTGTGATTTGCTTGGCGTCGGTTCAACCGGTGACTTGATTTCTTTTAGGTTTCAGGGCGCTGCCCTGAGACCCGCGAGGGGCGGCTCCCCCTCGACCCCCGTCCGCTAACCGGGTAGCGGAACCCCCGTAGGGGCGGCCCTTCGGGCCTAGCTTCGCCTCTCTTCTCTTTGTCATCACTTGAACCTAAAAGCCTGAGTATATCATCTAAGCAAACACATTAGTTCAAGTGTTGCGTGTGTCATCAATCGCCAAAACATTATATTGAAATATGGCATGAGAGGCCATTTTCGCTACACCACTCATAGGGGATGTGTCGATGCCGTGCGTCGGTGCGTGGGTGCTTCCGCGGGGGTGCCGTAGAGTTAGACAGAAATACGGCCGGCCAACAAAAAATCATTACCTTATTTATAATTCTAGTTTTCAAGCGGAATAAAATGTTGAAATTTTATGCATATACTTGTGTCGCTCTCGCGAAGTGCAACCCGAGGGCTCCCCACCCCGCCGCCAGAGCCCCACCCACCACCCTCGGCGGCTGGTGGTGGCAGTCATGAGCGCCTCCCACTCTCCTCCCCTCACCCCTAGGGGTGGTAATGGGCCATGGTCCTAATAGCCTCTTCACAGTCCAACAAAACACTTAAATTATTTAGGTCAAAATTGTATAAGATTAGATTCCGGAACTTTTAGGGCCCGGCCCTTAGATTTTCTAGTTCAAAATCTTGGGCCCTTTACCACCCCTACTCGCCCCACCACACCATGGTCGCCCTTCGGTTGTTGTCTTGTCGCGACTCTCACGACGTCGACGGTCCTCACCTCCTTCTCCTTCCTCCTTTTCGTGGCGCTTGAACAAACCCTAGATCTGGGTGAGTCTGAGACCAGCTCCTCCTCTGACGTCGAGGGTCATGCTCGGGGGCGTCGTATGTCAGCACGTGGCGACGCTGCTGCCTTCCCTGCTCGAGCGCTGGTGCACCACGGCGGGCTCAGACTCGACTCAGGAGTTGGGTGCTCCATGCTCAGTGCTATCAGGATGGTGCCAGGGGATGGTGCCGCCGCTGTCCCCTTCCTCTACCCTGGCGCGAGCAAACCACGAGCCCCCCTAAATTAAGATTATAGATCCGCCACTGCCAGCGGAAATGAAGCAAGCTTATATACTGCTGTGATGACTAATAATTGAATTGTAGTGAAATGAAGCTTATATATTGAGATTTACGAAGTCACTGTAGCAATCTCACTGTTGATAGCACATCGCGTATCACTGAAAGAATTGAGCTAGTTAATTTCAAGAAAAAATACATAAAATAAGGACCAGTCATGCACCTTATTATTACTACCGTACATAGATCATTACAAATCAAACTATTCCATCCATTGCGTAATTGAACAGCTTGACGCCGAATCAATGACGGGAAAAAAATACTTCGACTTAAAGCTGCCAATATTTTACAGAAAAAAAATAGTTCCGGAATACAAGGAATACAACAGCTGATCATAAGCTGCCATGATTTTACAGAAAAAAAATAGTTCCGGAATACAAGGAATACAACAGCTGATCATGGGCTGTGTTTAGTTCCCTCGAAATCTACTGTAGCAGTGTGGAAAAAACACTATAGCACACTGTAGTACGTTTTGTTTGTTTGTAGTAGATATTGTCCTACCATGACCTAACTAGGCTCAAAAGATTCGTCTCGCAGCGTACATCAAAACTATGCAATTAGTTTTTTTATTTATCTACATTTAATACTTCATGCATGAGTCATTTACTACATTTAATATTTCGATGTGATGGAGATGTGATGTTTTTGTGGGGTTTTTGAGGAAACGAAACAGGGCCCATATAGAGAAGTACAAGTACACATGGATCCACTCTGGGAGCGCTCTACCAAACATTATCGGCCCACCGGTCTGCCCAGTGTCCAACCACGCAATGCCCATGGCGGCGCCCCCAGCGGCGGCGGCGCCGCCCCTCCCCGACGAGCTCCTCGAGGACATCTTCATCCGCCTCGAAGCCGCGGAAGACCTCGCCCGCGCCGCCGAAGCCTGCACCACCTTCCGCCGCGTCGTCTCCGACCTCCGCTTCCGATCTCTCCACCCCCCCCCCCCCCCCCCCCCGCCCGTCCTCGGGTTCCTCGGCAGCTCTGACCACGGGGAAGGAAGATTCTACCCGGCCCAGCCGCCAGCGCCTTCGCGCAGGCCGCCGACTTCACCTTCTCCTTCCTCCCCGACCCCAGCCGCTGGCGCGTCCGCGACGCCCGCGACGGTCGGATCCTCCTCGCCCGGAATGGCTCCTCCGAGGGTCTTGTGGTCTACGACCCCTTGCACCGCCAGTACGTCCAGATTCCCCCCATCCCCGCCGACCTAACGGCGTTCGCGGTGCCCTCGGGCTGTGTGCCTGGCAGTCTACCCTTGGGGATCTACCACGAGCCCTTCCTCGCACCAGCTGGCTGGGAGGAGGAATCGTCACTTCGGGTGTTCTGCAATGTGCTGTCCAAAACCAAGATTGTGACCTTCGTCTTCTCTTCAGTCACCCTACAATGGCAAGCCATCGCATCTTTTGGCATTGTTCAGTCCCATGGTTGGGTGAGATTGATGAGATTCCCTTCGTTTATGAAGCGCCACTGCGCGCACGGCTGCTTCTACTGGACAGAGTATAGTGAGGAGGCTATGCTCGTGCTAGACACGCTTGAGATGAAATTCTCCATAGTTGGCCTCCCGCCCGGAAACTTTAGGCGATACAAAAGCATTGTGGAGGCCGCTGAAGGCAGGCTTGGTTTGCTAACTCTTGCTCATTGTGAGCTCCGCCTCTATACCAAGCCTAGGCGAGACAGTGGTGCTGGCGCAGAAGAGTGGTGGTACGATGGTATAATTCCCTTGTCCAACTGTTACTGGTCCATCTCAAGTGGAGGTGCACCCGAGGGGTATGTACTCCTACGAGGGATGACACGAGACCAGCACCACTCAAGGAAATCTCCTGGGGGAATACCAGATGTGCAGTATTTCACATTGCAGATCAAGACAATGCTGTTGGAGAGGTTGTGTGTGTTGAAATTCGAAGCTAGCGTTGATTTCCTGTATGCAAGCTTCCCACCACCATTGTCACCTCCAAGTATATGAAATGGTATGAAACTTCGCTTGTCTTTCTTCACTCGTTTGATACTAATTTATTTTGGTTGTGTGATGTGTGGTGTGCCATCCTATACTTATTCCAGAATTGCATTCTGTTCTTTCAATCCAATTATATTTTTTATGCTACTTTTTTGAGAAGTTAGTTGAACTGTCAAAGTAGGGAACAAAGTAATATC
Organism: Panicum virgatum; assembly: GCF_016808335.1. Lineage (NCBI taxonomy): Eukaryota > Viridiplantae > Streptophyta > Magnoliopsida > Poales > Poaceae > Panicum > Panicum virgatum. Next base: position 61,547,962 of record NC_053138.1, on the reverse strand, counting down.
ACTCATTTCTAGTGTATGACCATTTTTCACTACAAATTTCAGGTTAATAGCATCAGCTTTCCCTATCATTGTATAGCTTAGTTTTTCTGTTGAACAAGATAAGAGGGAATGAGAGTACCTTAGTGAGTTAGTGACCATAGCCTTGCCTATCTAGAAGTAAATCTCTGGAGAGTTTCACTGTACATGAACTCATATTTGTCAGTGATGTCTGGTGTGTAATCAACATACCACCTTTTTGCTATTTTGCCTTCGGCTGAAGGTTCCTGAACTTGGCATGTACTGTATATGAACTTGGCATCTATCCTTCTGTAATTTTTATTGTGCTCTGTAGGCTCTAGGCTTGTGCTTGCTTTTGTTGTGTAGTGTTACGAAACGCGTATTAATGTCTTTGTCTGAAGAGTGGATTTAATTTGTCAGTCACAACTAGCACGTCCTTAACCCTACATATCTCTGCTCATAAATTTTAGATTTACGTTGTGAAAAAACAATAATGTTTCATGTGCACAGTGATTTCGTGTTGGACAGTTTGGGAATACATAATTCTGTCTTATTTTGATAGAACTCCTGATGATTCTAACATTGCAATCTCTTGACAGGACGGCGCTCATAATGGGAGCTGAAGCGCTGAAGAATACAGCTTTATCTTTACATCCGCAAGAGCCCCTGATGGAGGACACGGGAATGGTGTTGCTGAATTGATGAAGCAAGAACATGGGGGGGGGGGGGGGGGGGGGGGATTACCCCCGATCAAGTTGGGGGAGAATGAAAATCATCTACTTCTTCTCTGTTAGTCTAAAGTCCTAGTTGCCAGCTTTTTGGCTTACAGCCCTCTGTGCTGTTGTACGAGAGTAGACTCTCAGGTGGTGGCTTAAATGTTTCCTCTTCATCAGTGTGACGGTGTAATCTTCGTTCCCAATCAACGCACTGATCAAGATCAAGGCGACAGGGGCAACTTTGCTTCAAGGCGACGGCCGCTGCTCCTGGATATGCATATCTGTAGTTTGATCAGCTGTTCGTTGCTCGTGTTTCTGCAGACTGAAAGTCTTGTAATTTGTTACCCTTGCTGTTCCGTTGGTGCAAGACCTCCCTCATGCCCGTATGTGCTGCACCCTGCAGCTCAGCTGCCCCAGATGTATGCTGTTAAAGTTTGTGATCGTGGAGATTTGCCCGGTGCGATCCCCAGTATCCGTGGTGTATACTGTCAGAAGCTTGTAATTTGTAGTCGTGCAGATTTGCCAGTGTTTGGCAGAATGGTGAGCGTTTCAAGTTTCAGCCCGGTTGCTACGACGAGGGGTGGATGGCGAAATGAATGAAATCATGCCACCACGTAGTACTGTTTGGCCGAGGGAAATTGAGTGAGGAGGAAACCAAATTCAGTCGATTTTGAGGACCGGAGTCCTGAGGCAAAACACAAAGAACTGACTGAAAACTACGTACGATGGCCGTCACTCATCTCTGCTCCAGGTGAACAGCACGCGCTGTGGTTCGGATCATGGCCGTCGCCTCGTGCCACTGCAACAAGACCGTCAACAAAGATAGATCTGACGAACATCGGGTAAAAAGAACAACTGAAAAACAATTGTTCTCCACCCACAAGAGCAAGATCTGACAGAACGGACATAAAATTGACCGACGACTTGACGAGGTTGAGAAAAATTACTCGAGCAATGGTTAGGAATTACGTTTTTTTTAAAAAAAGAGGAAAACTCCATTTTTGAGAGTAAAAAAGGAAAACCCCATTTGATGTAACGAACTGACGTGTTGTGGACCATGTCTAAGCCCAATACGGCCCAAATGCAGAGCCAAGTCGTGCAAAAAGCACACGCGCATGGTTTGGGCACGGAACGGAAGAAGAATCCTGACGGCCTGGCACTGCCACGCTGGACTGCAGATATCGGTCGACACCGCCACGTCGGCGAGCCAGGTCACGGGCCCGCGCCACCTCGTCCTTGCCGCGGCCTGCCTCCCGTGTAGCGCTCCACCGCACTGGGCCCACTCTGCCGCGAACCGGGCGGGCGGCCCCAGAGGCCCAGACGCCTACCGCCGCACCAGGCCCGGCCCGGCTAACGGCCGCGATGCGCCCCTCCCTCACGTGCCCGAGTCCCCCGCCCGGGACGCGACGCGACGCGACGGGACGGGACTCGTGGGTCCGGTCAACGTCAGAGGACTGGAGACGGAGCTGCGCTCCTGCCTGGGCCTGGGCCTCTGACCGGTGGGGCCACTGATGCGGCACGACGTAAAGCTGCCACTGCTTGCCGTTATCGACTGTGTGTTTAGATCCGTAAAATGGTGGTAAAAAGGGTTATATCGGATACTGTAGCACAACACAATGTAACACTTTTTGTTTGTGGTAATTGTTATCCTACTATGATCTAACTAGACTCAAAAAATTCGTCTCGTCGTGTACATCAAAATTATACAATTAGTTTTTTTATTTACTTACATTTAATACTCCATGCATGAGATAAAAGATTTGATGTGATAGGTGAATAGTAAAGTTTGGAGAGAGAAATTTTGGAACTAAACACAGCATCAGAGGAATAAAAAAAGTGGGGGTGTGTTTAGTTCGTGAAAAGTTTGCTAAAAAATTGTCATAGCACATTTCGGTTTTATTTGACAACTATTGTCCAACCATAGAGTAATTAGTCTCAAAAGATTTGTCTCGTCATTTACAACCAAACTGTACAATTAATTATATTTTTTAAATATATTTAATACTCCATACATATATATGTATGTATCGTAAAATTCGATGTGATTTGCGTCATTTAAAAATTTTAGAAAATTTTTGTGGAACTAAACAAACCAAAAAAACACCATCACATCACGCGATCGCATCACCGTCAGATCTCGTCGACGAGAATTTTCTTTCCGACAGAAAACAAGCCGGAGGTCATAACGACCTTGCTTTGGTCGCTTTTGAGCCTGACCTTTTGCGCCCTTGACCCGTTTGGATGGATGCATTCTGCAACCACCACCGTTTCTTTTTAGCTGGAGCCTTTTGTTTTGGTCCTCCAATTCGGATCATGTTTGAAATTTTTTATGACGGGGAGGTTTGGTCTGATGATCTGAATATCTGATACTCTAGTAATCTAATGGGCTTAGCATATGGGTGCTGCGTGGTGATACGGGGGGGCGGGGGGGGGGGGGGATCAGCGAGGGAGATCCGTGCCGTCCAACCGGCAAGCATGAAGCAACGGGAGCAAAGAAGAACATGTGCGTCGGATTGGAAGATCATGCAAAGGCCAAGGACTGTGTGCGGAACAAAGGTCAGCTTGGCCATGCTGGGCTCGTTTGATTTTTTTAAGCTGTTGTCACATCGAATATTTGAATGTCAATTCAAATATTCAGATGCCAGTTTAATATAAAATCAATTACATAAGTTATAATTAGGGCTCTAGGCGAATCTATTGAGTATGATTAATGCACCATTAGTAGACGGTTACTATATCAATTATTGGTCAAATTATGAACTAATTAGCTTAATAGATTTATCTTGTGATTAAGTCACGACTTATGAAATTAATTTTGTAATAAATCTATATTTAATACTTCTAATTTATGTGTAAACATACAGTGTGACGAGACTTATGACTTAAATTGAAAAATGAACAAACAAAACCAAGCCCGAAACTAAACGAAAAAAAACATGATGGAACATGTGCATTTCACATCGGAAGATCGTATGAAGCGAATAGCCAAAGGATGAGGGGTCGATGATGGATGAAAGAACGAGCGGCTTGGACAAGCTAAACAAAACCTTGAGAGTGATTAGTTGGAAATATTTAGAACCCCCCCCCCAAAATTTGGTTTTGAACATTTTTTCATATCTTGAATTAATTAGCTCTTTCCAAACATTTTTTACTTCAGATATAATGGTATTTTATCTTTGTAGGCCAACAAGAAATTCGCACCTTAATAAGCTAATAAAACATTACCTTTTCTATAAGAAATAAAAAAATATGGTGCTTGGAAGAGATTGAATGGAAGGTCATTTTTTGTGAAAAGAGGTGTCATCCTCTACCCCAATGTGAAAATTCAAATGGTAGACCATTATCAAAAAGTATTCAGCACTACTTTAAAAACAATATTCTCAACTGTCGAAATAAGAAAGATGCTGACCCATAAATACTGCTCAAACGGTAGAGTAAAACCCACCCCTAATGAAATGGAAGTCAAAGGCAACACATGAAAGTACACAGCATCAAGCACTACCTGATGCTCAAAAAAAAAAACATCAAGCACGACCTCTAGTAGTACCATCAAAATAAAATCCAGATATTTGACAATAACAAGGCAATGATCACGCACGCGTCTCATTCAACAGCAATCACCGTCCACCCCCACACCAGCGGCGCCCAACCCAACCCAACCCCCGGCCGTCCCAAACAAAAACCACGGCGGCGCCCCCTCCGAGACGCCGTCACCACACGCACGCCGCCGCAACGGTCCGCACCAGACCACCACCACCACCACCTTTCCAAGTTCCAACCCTTCTCCTTCTCTCCTCTGTCTTGTTCGTTGCCGCCAAGGAGGGAGAAGGAGGGAGCGGGGCGTAGCAGGGAGCCGTACCGAGTACTGACGCGCGCGCGACTCTCGAGATGGCTTCAGCCGCGGCCGCGTCGCGCCCACCGGCGCCGCCACCGCCACCGCCTCCGCAGCCGCCGGCGCCGGCGGCGGTACAGTGGCTGGGGCCGCGGGTGTCGTTCAGCCTCGAGGACGCGGGCGGAGGAGCAGGGGGGAGGGAGGCGGCTGTGGCGGTGGCAACGGCGGGAGGGAAGGCCGGGCCCAGCGCCGGTGCAGATTTCGAGTTCCTCCTCGGCGGGTGCGCGGCCGCGTCCATGCTCCCCGCCGACGAGCTCTTCTCCGGGGGCAAGCTCGTCCCGCTTCGCATCCCCGCGCCGCCGCCGGAGGAGGAAGCGGCGGTGGGGGCGGCGGCGGCGCAGTCGACGGCTCTGCCACCGAAGCACGCACAGGCGCCGGTCTCGGCGTCGGTGGCGGCGCAGCAGCCGGAGGAGGCGAAGGGCGTGGCGGTGGTCGGCGGCGAGGAGCCCAAGATCCCGGCGCGGAGGTGGCGGGATCTCCTCCGGCTACGCAAGCAGCAGGCGTCGTCGGGGTCGGGGTCGGCGGCGGCGAGTGCGTCGTCGGAGCCGAGGCCGCTGCGCCGGTTGCTCCGCCGAGGGCCGAAGCCGCCGGAGCCGGAGCCGTCCCTCAGCCTGCCGCTCCTCCGCGAGGCCGGCCCCGACGAGCCGGACAAGACCGCCGAGAAGGCAACGCCAGCCCCCGCGCCGGCGCCGATCTCGACAAATCAAACGCCGGCGGCACCACCGCCGTCCCAGCAGCAACAGAACCTGCCTCCCAAGATCCGCCTCTCCCCATCTCAGCAGGCGGCGGCGGCGGCGCCCCCTCCCCCGCCGCCTCCGCCGCCGCCCCCTCCGGCTGCCGTCGCGGCCGACAGCCCGCGCCTGAACGCGGCCGGCAAGGTGGTGTTCAACGGGCTGGGGCGGAGCTCCAGCAGCCCGAGCAGCCTCGCCGGCGGGCGGCGCGGGCACCGCGCAGGGGGCGCCATGGAGCGGTCCTACTCGGCGCACGTCCGCGTGGCGCCCGTGCTCAACGTGCCCGTCTACTCCCTCCGTGGCTCCCGCAAGTCGGTCTCCGTGTTCGGCATCGACCGCCTCTTCTCCCCGGCCGCCGCCGCCTCCTCGTCGGGAGCCCCCTCCGCCGCCGGCGGGGCCAAGAAGAACAAGGCCGCGAAGAAGGACGTGCCCGCCGCCGCCGCTCCTCAGTAACATCTTGTTACCACGGCCATTGACGAGCTCGCTGTTCCGTCGAAATCAACCTGGTGCTTGATGATCTAGCGACGCGTGATCAGGGGGTTAGCGAGGGTGTTTCTTGCGGACAAAACGGGTGGTTAATCTGGCGTGTAAATACAGGCGCGAGTGTTGAGGCCCAGATCTTTAACCGTAAACATAAAAAATGTCACATCAAATATTTTAACACATGCATGAAATACTAAATAAAATTTATTTATAAATTTTTTTACATGGATGGTCTGAAAATCGCGAGACGAATCTAATAAGTCTACTTAATTCATGATTTGCGACAGTGATACTACAGTAACCACCCATTAATTATGAATTAATTAGTATCATTAGATTCGTCTCGCGATTTACAACCCATCTTTGAAAAAAATTTATAAATAGACTTCATTTAGTACTTCAAATTAATAAAATTACTTTGCAAAATTTTTACATATAAAAATCTAAACAAGCCCTGAATCGGATGATAAGCCCTGAATCGGATGATAATCAGCGAGTGAACGAACGGGCAAGTGAGCTTTTTGCCGGTTTTTTTTTTACTTTTACAGCCTGTTTGCATTTGTGTCTGATGATGAACTCGTTGCATCGGAATTTGTGAACTACGCTCGTGCTGGGAAAAGCCGGGGATGGAGGAGACGGCTTTGTGCTTTAGGCTGTGTTTAGATACCACCACTCCTTCAAATTTTCCAAACTTTTCATCACATCGAAATCACATCAAATTATTAAATATAGCAAATGACTCATACATGGAGTACTAAATGTAGATAAATAAAAAAACTAATTGCATAGTTTTGATGTACGTTACGAGACGAATATTTTGAGCCCAGTTAGGTCATGATAGGACAATATTTACCATAAACAAACGAAAAATACTACAATGTACTATAGAACATTTTTTTAGCGCTACAGTGTTTTTTCATGGGAACTAAACACAGCCTTAGACGAAAAAACTCCACGTAGCGTTAGAATTGTCCGTATTACTGATTATCTTACTAGTTTGGAAAGTAGGCCGTGTCAGATGGTTGTAGAATTCAGCCCATGTTTAAATCACACCCCATAAACCCAAAACATCACATCGAATATTTTGATATATGCATGGAGTACTAAATAAAATCTATTTACAAAATTTTTTACATAGATGAGCTGTAAATCGCGAGACGAATCTAATGAGCCTACTTAATCCATGATTTGCAACAGTGATGCTACAGTAACCATCCGCTAACCATTGATTAATCATGAATTAATTAGCATCATTAGATTCGTCTCGCGATTTACAACCCATTTTGTAAAAAAAATTTATAAATAGATTTTATTTAATACTTCAAATTAATAAGATTCCAACGCAAAAAAATTTGCGCGTGGAACTAAACACGGCCTCAAATCAGCCGTTAGTGTGAAATTTGCAAGAAGAGACGGTTGGAGAATTCAGATCAGTACTAGTAGTAGTACTCATATATTTTACCGTACGCGTCTGGCGAGTGGTGAATCGTGTTGCAGAGTGCCAGAGTTACGAATACCATGAGTTCCCCATGCTGCTTGCTGAGAGAAAACGAAAAGAAAAGAGAAACTGCCAATGGCCCATGGATCATGGGTGATCATGGATGGCCGGAGGCAGACAGGTCGGGACGGCAGGCGCACCAGCGTGCATGCCCGGATCCGGGGCAGGCGAGGCGATGTGAGGTGAGGCCCCCGGCGCCCCGTCGCGGCGGTGGTCCACCCGGTGGACGGGCGGCAACCGCAGCTGCGCCTGCGAAACTGCATTGACCCACTCGTCGCCGGAACCATTCATCATCCGCGCTGGAAGCATGTGCCCGGGCTGACCGCCCGACCTCACCTCGCCCGATTCGCCATGATTAAAAGCTGCTCGCTGGCCAAGGACCTTCCCCGCAGGACGTTCGCCGGAACGGCATTGCCAGAAAGGAGCGGAGGAGGAGGAGAAGGAAAAAAAAAGATCATTCATTTCCTCACATGGCTCGGCTCGCCCTGTGGGTGGCTGTGGGTGTGGGAAGGTGGAGCAACGTGAGCGGCGACGTGAGGGCACGCCCGGCGGAGAGACAGCCGGCCGCGGCCACATGGCGCGAGCACACCGCGGAGGATCGGAAGGGAGACGGGACGAGGGGGGCATGCCGGCCATGTGTGGTGCGTGCGTGCCGCGCCGCGCCGCACCTACCACGGCGGAAGCTGGCCTGCTGCCGCCAGATCCATCTGCCACCAGCCCACCGCCGCGTCGGCGGCCACGCGACACGGGTCGGGCGCCAACCGATTCGCCGCTGCCTTGCCGCGCGCCATTGCCGACGTGCCAACCTAAACTCCCCCATTCTTCCTCAACCTCGAGCCATGGCGGCGGCGACCTTCCCGGATTACTGGCAGCCGACGGCTCTCCCAATTCACGCACATGCACCGAACGAGTCGCTGTAGTTTTTTTTTTTTGGTCCCCTTCCCGACTGAATAATAATTGAGACTTAGCTTGTCAGCCTGAGGCCCGGCTCTCATACCTCATGGCTGCTATGCTAGCTAGCACTGTCGAGCGAGCGACAGTCAATGGCGCCACTGTTCGCCGCTGCCAGCTGCGGATCTGGCCACTCATGGCGGCGGGCTCGCGGGCCCGCCTGCCAGCGGGCCCGTCAGCGTTACTGTCCAGCTGTTTTGGTTGGCAAGGCCCACCCGGGTGGTGGGCTGCACGCACCACCACTGTGCTGGGCTAGGGCTACTGCGTCAACACGAGGAGGAGGAGGAGCGCCCACTCGGCGGCCACTCGTTGCACTTGCAGGGCCAAAAAGTAAAAAGGAGAAAAGTTCAGAGTCTTTAGCGGTCGTCGTCTTGGTGATGATTGCTGCTATGAAGGTGTGTTCAATCATTAGAGAGAGATATAGAATCATATATATCAACTGCTCTATCATAATTCATATCCCATCGTCTAAGCTGTAAGCAAAGATTTTGTTGTGCTGGCAACCAATAATAGTGTTTTTCTCTCGTACCAAATCAGCACCGGCCACTAGCCAGCCAGCAGTTCTTTTCTCTTATAGTAAATCAGCCCAGCCACCGGCCACAGCCAGCCGAATAGAGTGAAAATCTGATGAATCTTTTTTTTAAAAAAAAACTGGTGAGCATCTCCTATCAGCGCTGCTGGTCTTTTCGGATGAGCTGGATCATTGCATCATCGACTCCTGCAGGCGCCCATATCGTCGTTGCAATAATTCCTTGGGGTGGACCCACGAGAGGCCCGAGGCCTTCCCCACCAGCCCCGTCAGCAAACCAGATTTCCTCTCACATAAGGCCCATGGTCTTCACAAGGCCCATATCCTTCAATCAGCCCATCTATTAAATTGCTCTTTGCTTCTTCTTTCCTTTTTTTTAACTCTTCAATGATCATTTTTTTTCCTTTCTTCCAGAAATAGTCAGATTTGATACACTAGTTGTCTATTTCAATCCATCTCAAAAAAGAAGTCTTTTCTTTCAAAGAAAAATGATCTCCCATTCTACTCCCTCCGTTCGGAAATGATCTACATATTTTGACTAGAGAAAGTCATTCGAAGTAAAGTTTGACTTTTATTAATCACTCAGAATATAATGTCAATTACGAATAACTCAATGTCATCTCAAAACCTCTTTGAATACATATGTATTGACATAAATTTTATAAACTAATTATACATATAATTTAACTAATTATTAGTCAAAGTTTATAAAGTTTGACTTTTCCTAGTCAAAATACGTAGATCATTTCCGAACGGAGGGAGTAATAACCAAAGAGAGAGAGAGAGAGAGAGAGAGAGAGAGGACAGTGGTCATCCGAGCCGACCAAAGGCGCCGTTTCCATCTGCGAATTCGATGGTACAGTGAACCCGGAAGGGCCAATCTGGGGCCTCCATCTGCCTGGTCCATTGCACATCCCGTTGAAATCCTGATGCATGCTTGACATGGATACGGCGCTGGTCCAGACTCCTTCAGAGCAGCCATTGATGATGCCTCCGTCGCTGCTGTCAATCCCTATCCGTCTCAATCCTTATCCCAACAAGCAATCGCAATTACACCCAGACACAGACAAAAAACAAAAAGATCAACTGATCAAGCAACAAGCCGTCAGCACTCGCCGGCGCTTTGGGGAGATGCATGCATCCTTTGGCTTGCTGCCTTTTCTTTTCTTTTTTTTCCCGACTGAGTGAGTTGTTTCTTGGGAGGATCCGTCTTGCAGCTTGGAGTTCCCTGTCAAAGGGTGAGTGAGACCATGCCATCAGCAGATTCTGCTTCCTGATCAGGTTAGGAGCATGAGACTCACGATCAGTGGTTTCTAGGTACCGTGTAACCAGTGCCAGCAATCAAAATGGGAGGAGAAAAAGGAAGAGGAATAATCTTCAGGATAAAAAGACTCATGCCAGATGATGAGGGAGAGGCCCGTCCATGATTTGTGCCGCGAGAATGGAATACGGCGATAGAGAGGTGAACAGTCTCCGGATCAGGTGAGCAGGGCCGAATTATTAAGGCTGTCCGCAGCGGTGTCCGAATTATTAAGGAGTGGTGAGGCTGAGTGTTTGACAGACAGGGTTACTGCCATTGATCTGCAAGCTAGACACTGCAAAGAAATACAGCCATGATTCAGGCACTGTTCACCTGTGGTGATTAGGATCAGTGGAGCACATGCATGATGCATGCGTTAGCTCAACTGTGGTCACCATTCCTCAGCCTCAGCCTGTTCGGCTGATCGGCTTGTCTCGATTTATTTCGACTTATTTCCTTTCACATAATATTATTTATTCTACCAGCCGAATACTATTCATCATATTAGCCGAACAACCTCCCTGTCACTCACCAGCAGGCAGGATCACAGGAATGCCCCGTCCATCTGATGATCTCAATGGCCCATGAGCTCAGCACAAGGCTATGCTAGATGCCGAGTGTCCCATACGAGTAACACACTAGCAAATATATTTTTTTCCCAAAAAGAAGAAAAGGTAATACTGGAAGAGTTGATGGATGATGATGAGCTCAGAGAAATGATTGGCAAGGCTCCTCTCCTCTTGGAAACTGGAAAAGTCATGGCATGTCATCCATGTCCAACTAATTTTCTTGAAATAAAAAAAAACAGACTGATTTAGGAGTGTGATTTAGTGTACGCATCACTCTTAGGTAAACCTGGGTTAAGGTAAAAGAACTAGTTTTCAGCCTAAGCATCCTGGCCAACCTTTCTACACCAGCTTCAAAATGTTCTCTTGGGCAAACTTTTTAAAGTGTCTGAATCCAAACTTTGCATTCCCCAAACGATCTCTGAAACAATTTGGGTAAACAATATAATCATAGAGTAGGCGTGACATGGTCAGCAACCAGTAGTGGAACACAACACCATTCAGTACATATGAACATTTTGCATACATCGCGAGAAAGAATTGCATGACTTGGCAAATCTCAATCACCGATCAAATTACTACACTGCCTACCAAACGGGTAAAAAAAATGGCTTCATCAGTCAAGGGATTGAACAAATCTCAAATTTATCTAGGACTAATCATATATCGGTCTCAGTCAAGCCTTAACCTTACAGCATCAGTACTGTTACCAACTACACGCACATGCAGAACCCCCATCAGCTGGTGATACCCTGGATCTCAGTCTTGCCACAGTTTTCTGAAAATCAAGTTCAAGAACAGGAAAAGTAAGTCACTGATGAACAATTGTACTGTTTCAGATGATGGTGAATAAGTGCATGGAAGAGGAAGAAACTCAGAGCTCTGTTATAGAGCTATCCAAGGATCTGCAAGAGGTATATGGCCGGCAAGCTTTTGAGTCTGACACGAATGGATGCAATGCATGTGGTTGAGTGTGAGCAGGAAACTGTTTTGGAGCAAGTTTTTTTGTGCAATGCCGCGTACCGTATTTTTTGTGCAGGGTGCCATCGGGAGGCGACGTCCGTGCAGTCGCCGCAGGCAGGCTGGTGGCCGGCACGGCGGGCGGCGGTGGTGGCGGCAGCGCCGGGCTCTGCTGCTGCTGGTAGAAGCCCATCCCCTGCAGGTAATGCTGCTGAAATCTCTCAGGAAACAGCAGAGGCTATGCATCAAGGGAGAAGTTCAGCTGCGTACGGGGTGGTACCATGGGGGCCGCCGCCGCCGCCGGCGGCGGCTGCAGGTGGTCGACGGCGAGGTAGTGGGCGTAGGGGTCGGCCCCCGGCGGGCTCTGCACGGCCGGCGGCGCCAAGAACGGCATCCTGGGCATGGACGCCACGTGAGGAGAGGCCACCATCCGCTGCATGTACTGGTGCACCCCCGCCGGGAACATCACCGGCGCCGCCGCCGCCGCCATCCCGCCGCCCATCCACATCATCTGCACCGCGACAATGCACACGTCACACATCGAGGTCTCGTTCTTGAGTACTCCACTTTGAGTAGTAGTAGTAGTAATTAAGAACATCTTTGGCGCGAAAAGGATACTCACCTGCAGCTGGAGCTGCAGCGTCTTGAGGTACTCGATCGCCTCGTCCAGCATCGACGCCTTGTCCGTCTGAAGAATTCGATTGGTATGAGAATTGAGATGAGATCGCCAAGGAGATGAGATATATGAGCAGGATTGCAAATCTGCATGTGATTACTTTGTTGCAGTGAGGAATGAGCTCCTGCAGGGTCTTCATCTTCTCGTTGATCCTGTCCCTTCGTCTCTGCATCGGGTTCATATCAGAAACCAGTGAGCAATGGTGGAAACCGTCACAGGAGAACGAAACGGAAGTTCCTGGAAGGGACCCAGACTAACCCGCTCCGAGAGGTTGTGGACTTCGGCGGCGCGCCGCCGCTTGGCCGTCGTCAGCTTCTGCGCCGGCAGCTCGCACGTTGCGTCGGCGGACTGGAACTCCGCGTCCTGCATTTGCGGCGGCGTCATCGATTGATCCGGTGCGCAAGGTGGATTGATCCGGCGATCGGCGGCACGCGTACCTCGGTCTCCGTGGCGTCGCTCGGCCTCCGCTTGCTGCTCCGGTGGGCGGCGGCGCCTGCCTGCCCGGCCCTGGTGGTGCAGGACCTCGGCCGCATCGACGACGAGGTCACCGTCGCCGCGTCGCAGGCCCTGCCGCCGGCCTTCCCCGCGGCCCCCGGCGGCGGCGGGGCGCGCGGCGCCTGCACGTGGTTGCTCCCGCAGAAGCTCGGCCCGACCGTCAGCATGGACGACTCGACGGCCTCCGTCGCGGTCGCTGCGCGCTCGCCGCCGGCGGCGGCCGCCCGCGCCGCGGCGCCGTCCGAGACGTCGCCGATGTCCCCCGGGCACGCCTTCTTCCGCGGCTGCGGCGGCATCATCGTCCCGCTCCGGCGGGCCGCGGCCTCGCCCGCGCACCCCGCCTCCTCCTTGCACGCCCTGCCGCTGCCGCCGGCGCCGGCCGCCGGCGCCTCCCCGAAGAGCTCCGTGAAGAGGTCCCTCTCGAGCGCGTCCTCCGCCGGGTACTGGAACCACGCCGCCGCCTCGTCGTCCAGCGCCGCCGCCGCCGCCGCCGCGGGCGCCGCAACCTTCTCGGGCCTCGCCGGCTTCCTCGGCGCCTGGCTCTGCATGACCACGTGGCCGTTGCACCAGAGCAGCTCCATGAGCCCGTCGTCGTCGCCGCCGCTGCAACAGCACGTTCCACGAAAACCACCGCGTCGATCAGCCACGAACCGAACGGATTCATCCAAGAGCGAGAAAACGGAGGAAGCGGTGGACGATCAGAACGCACTTGAATGTCGCGAAGGCGTCCCCCATGCCGCTGCTCCAATCAGGGACGTACTGGGTCATGGCTCAAGTCGCCGGCGCCGCCGCGGGCATCCCACGGAACGCGCAGCAGCAGCACGCCCGGCCCGATCGCTGCAAGGAAGAGGAGCACAAGAAACCCTGTCACGTTTCCAGCTGCTGGAATAATCGGAGCTTGGACTTTGAGCTGCGCGTCGCAGAGTGATCAGACATGCAGACAAGCCTAATCATTCAGATTGATCACACTGAATTTCGAGGATCAAAGGGAATATTGAATTTGAAAAGCAAAGGCCATAAGTGCAGTCTAATCTGCAAAGCGTAATGATCTACCTGAAGCTATGACTAAACCTGCAGAGCGATGCAGCAGGAGATGATGAGCAAAGGAGGACCCATGAGCAGTAAAAATCACTGTGGTCGGCTGGTCTTGTAACCTCCAGCGCTACAGTAATTTTCTCTCACACCACTCCAGCCATTAACTCCAGCTCTAGCCAGTCCAACAATATTTTTCTCTCACACCATTCCAGCTCTAGCCTGCCGAACGCGGTGAATGTGTGGACGAGAGGGGGGAGAGAGCTCGGTACGGACAGAAGTAGCATATCCGTTTTGACTCGTGCAGACAGAAGGATGTACAGGGAACCGAAAAGACAATGGAAAAGAAAAGAAAAGGGTAACTGGAGATGGACAGAGAAAGTACAGAAGAAACAGGAACCTGACTTTTCGTTGGTTCTGCCCGCTTCTGAACTGAATTTTGGTGCGGCCAGAAATAAATCTGCAGAGCCTCCTTCACCTTCTTCTCTCTCTCTCTCCTCTTCCTCTCTTGGGAGTTGGGAGTAGTGTGTGAGCTGATGATGATCGGTAGAAGAAGAAGCAGGTGAGGAGGAAGGGTGGCGGGTGAGGGAAGAAGGAAGAGCTCAAGCAGGGGGAGCACGGCGCGGCGGGCTTTAAAAGGAGGCCAAGCTGGTGCAGGAACAGTGCGCGGCGCGGCGACTGAAGGAGAAGGGGGCGAACTGGATTCGGCCGGGCCGGGGGCACAAGGGTAGACCGGAGAGCGACAGGGAATGGTTATCGCGTAGCCATTATACATGCACAGCCCCCAACTTGCCGCCACCAAATTCAGCCTCCGAGCCAGAGGAAACGTAGTACTAACTCTGCTCCAAAATAATTATAAAAAAGAAATCTGCTCCAAAATATAGCATTTTTTAGATTTGTTCATAATCAAATATTTTCATCTTTGACTAATAATATATAATTTCTTCAAAAAAATATTTTTTTTATAAATAGAAAAGATCACATGTTATGATAGCGGGTTTCGCTATGAATAAACTAATATTATTTTTATGCTGCTAATCCTTATAATTTTTTTATTGTCTAAGGTCAGAGTTTAAAAGTTTGATTTGGAAAAAAATCTTAAAGCAAATAGCCATCTTGTAGGACTGAGGGAGTAGTCATATTAAGTTCTTAACCGTTTTCTAAAAACAAAAACGCACACGCACACGCACGAGCATGCGTAGGACCTAACATACTACTAGAATCTCATATAGAAGTTGAAAGTTGGATCGACACATACAGGGGCGGATCTACATGGAGGGCTAGGGGATCAAGCTCTCATATTTTTCCAAGATCCACGGATATCCCCTAAGCCTCCCCTCCATTTTTGGGTCAAAGAACGAAGAAGGAGGAGGGGAGGGGGCAGGAAGAAGAGATGGACTGAAGGGGAGAAAGAAGAAGAAAATGGAGATTATGCCCTCTCTTGACTTGACTGCTGAATTCGCCACTGGACACATAGTTTTTGTCACATCGAGGTACATATTAGGCTAAACATGGGTCGGTCTAGAATTAAAATGAGCAAAGGTTGTATCTTTACAATTTCAGAATCACACTGTATTATAGAGGTTTTTGGTCCAATACACTAGTAACCGCAGATCCGCGGTCGTGAACCCTCTCATACGTTTATTAAAAAAAATCTTTTTTTTGAAGAACTTAAAAAAAAACTCATACTATGACTTCAGCACGTGTGTGTGCGTCGCGGTTGCGAAGATTTGCTATAGGATCGTGCCACCTCTCGGCCTCATCGTCGTCGGCCCTGTCGGCCTGACTGTGCGTGTGGCACCAGGTCTCTGAACGAGATTAGCGTCACGTCCTTCTCACTCCCACTCACTCACACGCACTCATCACACCCAGGCAACCGCTTGAAGAACCAGTTGACTTGCGTCCATCAGTCCATTCATGTTTGACAGGTTCCACTCCTGCGCTGCGGCGAGCCCATCCCATCTACTGCACGGCCTACTGTGCTCGATGCCCTGTTCTGCTTCTACCCGGAGAAAACCACGCGTGATCTGACGATGGCTGTGTTTAGATCCCTGGAAAAATGGTAGAAAAAGTCACATCGGGCACTGTAGCACACTGTAGTATTTTTCGTTTGTTTGTGGTAAATATTGTCCTACCATGACCTAACTAGTCTCAAAAGATTCGTCTCGCAACGTACATCAAAACTATGCAATTAGTTTTTTATTTACCTACATTTAGTACTCCATGCATAAGTCATTTGCTATATTTAATGTTTCGATGTGATGGAGATGTGATGGAAAATTTAGATTTGGGGGTGGTTTTTGGGCATCTAAACACACCCTATCTGAGCATCCAGATCTCAGAGCGATCGATGATGCCCTGTTCTTTTCTACTGTGCTGCAACAGAAGCTTAACAAAGATCCCATCGTATTGCGGCCTGGGCCCACGAAAGGAGAACAGAATTCTATCCACTGCGAATTTATTTGGACCACTCAATTTATTGCAGGATGTGATGCGACCTCGCTCGCTACTCTCAGTTACACGCGCTATAGGGAGTACTAAGTAAACTTTGACAGCTAATTACAGTGTTAAATAAAGTTATTTTATAAAATTAACTTCAAAACTCTACGTTAGGAATCCTGAAGAATCTAATGAGATCTTTGACTGTATGATTAGAAAATAGTTACTCTAGCATTACTGTAGCCAATTATTGATTAATTACCGTCATTAGATTCGTCATGAAAAAATATACACATTCCTATAAAGATTTTGCAAATAGACTTCATTTAACACTCCATGCATGCGAGATTCTTTTCTCGGCTCACTGCACTAGGAATTCAAGTGTGAACCAAGGCCTCGGATCATGGGCACAGGCAGGGCTTGCACTTTGCAGTCTTAGGGTTTTATTTTCAGGCTCGTTTAGTTGCAGGTGTAAAGTTTTTAAAATAATTTTTTTTCACATTTAAAATATTAAATATAGACTAAATTATAAAATTAATTACAAAACTCGTCTGTAAACTACGAGACGAATTCAATGAGCATAATTAATTCATCATTAGCGCATGATTACTGTAGTAATTTAGTGACTAATCATGACCTAATTAGGCTCATTAGATTCGTCTCGTAATTTACAAGCAAACTATGTAATTAATTGTTTATTTTGTCTAGATTTAATACTCCATGCATATAATATTCCCATTCGATGTGATAGATTTGGAATTCTGCAACTAAACAAGGACAAGGCCTCATTTTGTGTAGCTCTTTTTTTTCTAGCTGAAATAATAATTGGAGACAAAGTGGAGGGCAAATGGCAGTGGCATGTGCATGGACTACATGAGTACACCCCCCCCCCGTTCCATAAAAAGTGTAATGTTAGTTTTTTTTCTAGACAGATTAATGGTGGCGTGAAGGGCGGGTCTGGTGCAGCGGTAGAGTCTACTGTCTGTAACCGGAAGGTCCCGGGTTCGAGCGGCACTGGGTACACCTGTAGCGCATCTAGGCCGATAGATGCTAATGGTAAGTTTCGGTGATTAATGACAACCGTATGCGACTAACGTGTGTTTTAAAGGAAAGCTCAATAACTGGATTAGTCTCATATGAAATATGAAAGGAGACCCCTCAATTCAAAACAATTCTGCGTACCAAGGACTCAATTTGAAAGATTAAGGACCTTTCTAGTCTCAAGTGTCACAAGGAGTCGAAGGACACTTGATTTAGTTAGGTTTTATATTTTCTAGTTCTTGATCGTACTATTAAGAGGGGTTCATGAGTTAGTAGCTTGATCAAACTTGTGTTGGCCTTAGAAATCTTGCACACTCACTCAAAAACAGCAAAAGATGGTCAATAGAAATCAACACAACTCTTGGAAGAAGAAACAATCAAAGTCACATTCGAATCCAAGTCAAAACAGCTGAAAACAAAGAAAATCAGCAGCACCGGTTGAACCGGTGCCCCAGCATCGGAGCATCCGATGAAAGGCGGAAGGACCGATGCCCTGTCGGTCTATCTTCTCTGGATGAAGGCAGAAATCAAGTAAAGCACCGGTTGAACCGATGGTCAAAAAGATAAGCACCGGTGCAATGAAAGTCCGTTGTTCCAGAGAGCACATTTTGGTGGACTTCCACCTCTCTTCAGCACCGGTTGAACCGACGCTCCGAAATCAAAGCACCGGTGCAATGAAAGTCGTTTGTTCCAGGGAGCATATTTTGGTGGACTCCAACTTCTCTTCAGCACCGGTTGAACCGACGGTTCAGAATCAAAGCACCAGTGCATTGGATGTACTTTGTTCCAGAACGCTTGTTTGAGTTGATCAGTGAACCTCTTCAGCACCGGTTAAACCGATGCCCCTAAGGAGCATGCACCGGTGCAATGACGCAAGCGTGGATACTGTGTCAGAACTCCAACGGCTACTTCTTTGACACAGAGAGACCGGTTGAACCGATGCCTATACTTTCTATACCGTCGGTTCTTCCGGTGGTCACGATTTTTCTGCAGAAAACTTCCAACGGCTATGTGACCTCCTCCACTCTATATAAGGGTACCCCCTGGTTCATTTCAGTCGCCTTTGACATCTTGAAAACCTGAGGCCACCCTTGAGAAGAAGAGAAAGAGCTTTGAGCAAAAGAGAGAAGATCTAGTGCTTAGTTTGTGCTTCAACCTTGAAGAACTCATCCTTTGCAAGTGTAGCAAGTGTGCTTGAGCTAGGGCCAACTGAGTGTAGGTCAAGTGAAGGCTTAGGAGCTTGTTACTCTTGGTGTTTGGCAGCACCTAGACGATCTTGGTGATTGAAGGTGTTTCTTCCGGAGCTTGCCAAGGATTGTGGGAGCCCGAAGAAGTGTGTACGTGGCTTGAGCTCCACCACGCCGGGATGGTGAACGGAGACTCTTAGTGAGCGCCCAAGTCTCGGTGACATGGGAGGTGACAAGACTCTTAGTGAGTGTCACAACGTGGATTAGGGGTGTGTACCAACACATCGACACCACGGGAAAAATCCGGTTGTCTCTTGCCCACTCTTTCATTTCAAGCATTTACTTTCTTGCAACTTTTCATGTGCTTGACATTAGAGATCATAACTTAGCTCTACCTTGCTTAGTTTCTTTTCTTTAGTAGCTTGTGTAGTTTGCTTAGTTAGCCGGTCGGTGAATTGAATCTTACTAGCATTGCATAGGTTAAGGTTGTTTTTATTGCTTTAGAATTTTGAAAAATGCCCAATTCACCCCCCTCTTGGTCCATCGATCCTTACAACACCCTTTTTTTAGATTAGTGGTGGCGTGAAAAGACTCTCACAGCTAAATATGGTTAATTTTGGCACGCAATTCAAATTTGATCACTTAATTAGGTAGGTAATTGAGATCCAATCTCTAGAATTGCACTTTTTGTGAGATTTTTTTTTTCAAACTCAGGATTGCATTTTTTATGGGACAAAGGGAGTATCTAGTTTTCAGGTACGTCAGATTCTCGAATTATGAGGTGTGATCTTCAAGCAATGTCCGTTTTCTTTCTTTATTTTCTGTTTTCTCTACAATTTTACATTTTCTCTTTTTCTCTTTCGAGAAGAA
Organism: Panicum virgatum; assembly: GCF_016808335.1. Lineage (NCBI taxonomy): Eukaryota > Viridiplantae > Streptophyta > Magnoliopsida > Poales > Poaceae > Panicum > Panicum virgatum. The sequence goes on along the minus strand of NC_053138.1, from coordinate 61,528,599 downwards.
TTAATACTCCAAGAAAGTGAAAAAGAATATTTTATTCCAAGAAAGCAAGCCAAAAGCAGGAGGAATAGAAAAGGCTGGCAAGGGATCTCATGCCATCTTTCATCATCAGAAATTCAGAACAGCCGTGGCCTCAAAACAGATCCTTGGGATCCTTGGCCACATATTTTTATGCTCCATCTGGGGCCTCTCCTTGCACCAGAGAACTGCGTGAGCTCCATTCCATGGCCTCAGAGTGTTCTCGGCCCATCAGATGAGAGGCAGGGAACGCAGCAGCAGGAGCCCTCCTGAGGCTCAGGGTCGCCTTTGCCCTGAGGGCTACAGCCTTCTTGTGGCTCACATCCCTCCCCTGGCTAACCACCATTTCTGATCTCCCAGCATCATTGGCTGGTTCACTTAACTCCTGTACACTGACATAAAGGTGCCAGAGGTTTCTACATCAGAATCATGCGTGACAAGCTTGCTGGATGACGCATTAAATTGGAGGAAAATGATTCTCATCATATTGTGTTATTAGTTGTTAGAGATTGGGAAATGATTTCCATCATATTATGACGAAAATTTACTCTGTCGAAGAATCTTTCATACTCTTAGGATGACCATGGATCAGGTTCAAGGTTTGTGCTAGAAAATATTAATGTGCCTAATTGTGATTCAGTTAGGGCTGATGCTGGTTGCTTCTGCTAGTCTTCAAGATTCTTTGGAAAGCTTCTGGGCAGTTTTGTTGGAGAGAATAAGGTGAGCAAAGAATCTGGGTGCTTGACAGAAACAGGTGACTTGATGGCTTCCCAGAGAGAAAGTAATCCCCTGTTCAGTCCATACCTCAGTCATACAAGCAGGAATGGGCAGCTGATGATGTCTAACTAGTCTTTTTCTGCTGAATTTCTTGGAAAGCACCGACCTCCGGATGTTCTTGGAAGCTATATCTTCTTGGCCATTGGAGCCTTGGAGGCAGCAATCATGCATCCTCTGACCGTCGGATCCAGAATGGGCGTCTCAGATCGCGCTCGGCGAAGGGCCGGAGGGATGTTTTCCGGAAGGGACCTCGGACTAAGATGAATTGGGCTCCAACTCCCCGGGAGATTTGGATCCGCGATCCAGTGTCCCGGCGCGGGGCGGGCGTGAGGCGTCTCCGGCGAGCGAACGCCGACGCCGCCGTCGACGATCACCGGAAGATACGGAGTGGTCTCACCTGCATCCAAGGACCTCCCGTTCCCACCGCCGGCCGGCCCATGCGGAGTCCGTGAGCGGCCGAGCGCCGGTCATCTCGTCGTAGACGCGCATGGCGTCGGCCTCGTTCTGTCGGAGAGATACACGGCCTCTTTTTTTTTTTGCAGTAAAAGAAATCACACTTCTGGCTGCAACAAAAACTGGTTGTACTGAAACTGAAAAGGAAACACATGTCACCCCAGTTGGTAGAAAAAAAAATCTTCATGAAACTGACACTGAATAGAGTATACATTTCGAGTTTATAGAACAAAGAACATCACGGAAATGAATAGACAACAACCTTCTCTAACTCTCGACTGCTCCTTGATACAAACATTTTTGCTCAAACTGCAAAAATGTTCAGTACTCTACTAACATTTTCCTTGATTTTTTTTCAAAAGTCTACCATTTTTCATCTACTAAGCTAATCGGCTTATTTCGCCAGATGACTAGCCATGAGCTAGCTAGCTAGCTAGTTGCGACGATCGATGTTGCCCAAGAAGACGCCCCACTTGGGCTGGGCGACCTGCGCGGCGACGGCGGCGGGCACGTCCATGGTCTCCCACTCGGCGGCCTTCCCGCCGCTGGCGATGGCCGGGACGCCGCCGCGCTCGACGGTCCCCGCCGCCGCCGTCTCGCCGCCGAGGGCGCCCGGCAGCCTCGGCCTGACCTGGAACGGGTTGAACAGCGACGCCCACAGGCTGAGCTGCTCCTGCCGCGTGGCGCCCACGTACGGCGGCACGAGCGCCGGCATCCCGGCGAACGCGGGCGGCGCGCCGGGGAGCCACGGCATGGACGCGCCGGACAGCGGGAACGACACCGGCGGGAACCGCAGCCCGCCCGCCAGCGCGGTCGCCCCCGGCAAGGACATCGGCATCGGCATGGGCAGCGGCAGCCACTTCCCCGCGCCGAGATCGTCCTGCCCCTCCTCGCCCCCAGCGGCTCCGGCCCACCTCGCGGCCTCCGGCGCCTCCGCCACCGTCACGTCGAGCACTGCCTCCGACGCCGCGGACTCTGTGCTCCCCTCCGCCGCGTGCAGGCGCCTCAGCGGCCTCGCCGCGGCGCCGCTCCTCCCGCCGAGCGCAAGGACGAGGCAGAGCGTAGCTGCGATGGTCGCGGCGGGCCGGCAGCGACGACAGCGGTGATGGTCCATTGCCGGACTGCCTGTGTGGGTTGGTTTCTTGGCACGGCGAGGCGGTGCACGGCGGCGAGGCCGTATGTATAGGACGCCGTGGCGAGGTTTTAGGTAGGGGTTTGTAGGGGACCTGTCAGGAGAAGGGCATGCTCCAGTGTGGCCTCCTACTCGCCTCCTAGCTGCTGCTCGTTGCAGGCAGCTGGTTGACAGTTGAACACGGTTGATCCATCTGGGTGATAGTTCAGTTAGGCCATGCAATGTTCGTGTCCACTTGTACAACAGAAACTTTTGCAACTTATGTTCATGTGGCCTTTTTTTGTCCCATGAACACATTGACAAAAATAAAAGCTGCTACTTGGACCGAGCTACACTACCACAGTGAAAAGAAATGGAACAAGCTAGCGAAGACACGGAACAAGCTGCAGACATCATATCACACCAAAATTTCCCAGTTTGGTTGTCTGGTTTACATGTGAAGCTGTCAAGGAAACAAAACTGCTACGATCAGCTGGTTGCCAATCACTTTGTACCACTACAAAACGGGCTTGGCTTCAGCCGATGCCAGCAGGTGCTCACGGCTCAACGGCAGCACCCAGGATCTCCACATGAGTAGCTTCTGCATTCCAGCATGGACCGATCACCTTTGTTGCATCGAGTCAGTGGAGTTCTATCTGAATTGCCATTTTGCAATGGATATGATGGGACAAAACTTTGGGGCGTCTCTCACTCATTTGTGACTGATCTCTTCTCGAGCAATGATGACAAGAAAGCTGAACATAGTTTTGTGAGGGGCGGAAGAACATGTGACGAGCCACTGAATATGGTCTCCCAAGGCCTGTCTGAAGGGATAAATGGAACATCTGAAACCTCTTTCTTTGACTCCAGTTTTGGAAGCTCTCCGTAGATAGATGCGTAGCCGATTGGTGCTGAAAAAAAAAACAGACAACAGGGTCAGTGCTTTTACACAATGTTTTGAAGTTGAAAGGAAATGGGACAACACATCCATTTTTTGCTAGTTACAGATCAAACATTTTCCAGAGCCTCATCATAAAAGCATAGCATATAACAAGCGACAATAGTAGCAAGGATTGTAGAGAAGATGTGAATACGTGGCAGTAGAGTATAAAAGAATGCGTCCAGGAACAATGTAACAACCCATGCAACACACTCACCAAGTTCCTCAGCTTGAACCTTCCTGTCTATGTTCCTGCTAACGACCAACTCCTCTCTCTTCCGGGGATCAAAGATGACATATTCATGAGAACCATTTACATAAACCAGCAACATTGTCTCTTTATCTTTCGAAGAGACATCACCCTTCACAAAAGAAATGCTGCCACCCCTTGCCTGGAAAAAGTGAGATCAACCAAAGTTGAGAGTTATTATGGTTCCTCAGTCCATTGTGTGCTATCTAATAATACACGCAGAAGGAAACAAACGGACAGAAATTTTATTGAAGAACTAAAGGAATAGGCAACTAAGCACACTGTGCTATCCAACAATACAAGTATAAACATGAGAATATTAAAAAGAACAAAAATCAGTTCCTTAAGTATATCCAATGGAGTGATACGCCAAAGCAAAAACAATTGATATGACAAGTCAAAAAGTCAAATGGACATACCTTCTTTACCGACCAGGAAGCAACAGGGTTCGGGCTTTCTGCATTAAAAAGTAGAATCGCTCCATTTTGCTCTGTCGATGTTCCTCCATCAGGACAGCTCAGAAGGGTAAGAACTGCAAATTCATTCCCAACTGGCGAACAGCATGCAGCTGTAAAAATAAAACATCAATATGAGAACAAGATCAAATGTGCCTGCTCATTGACCAGAAATTAGTTCCCAACTGTCAAAACTACATTTGATAATGTTAATAAAGAGGACTCACACAGAGATAAGTACTACAGCGCTAGCAGCATTCAAATGTGATAGCAGTGGAAATGAGCTACTACAATGTAATATGGCAGCCTTTAAGTTGGCCAGATTCACCATGATGATCATGCTGGAACTTAATTAGACAATAAAAGAGCAACAACTACTGTAACAAGGCTGTCAGATTCATCTTATGTGCCTCTGCAATCATGACCAGGGAACTGATCCATACCCAAGCACCAGAACTACAAATTGTATTTTTTCCAATATGACAAAGCAAAATGCACAGTAAGTAGAGCATGCATAGTATTTTGGCCTTGCTAAGTCTAGATAGCACAAATTGTGTTGCCAACGTAGTTTGTACCTTCGGCATAAATGCTGTAAGCCCACTGCATGGAAAGATTTGAAACATTCCATACAGTAACCTCTGGTCTTGAACTCTGACATAGAGACATCAAAAACACCGATGTCCCAACGAAAGAAAGATTTGTAATGGGCTGCAAATACAATAATTGACACACATCAAACTTCTATTTTAAAGCAGAGGCAAAACATATACAAGTCAAGGTCTAATCAGATACCGATAGCGTTTCTGCAATTACACCAACAAGTGCATTGTTATCAGGATCCCACAATGTGATGACACTCTCAGCTGCAACCGCAAGAACAGATCCATCGGCTGAGAAGGCTGCTGCTGTCATAGGTTTCTTCCTGCAAAATTCCAATTGCTCAGAATATTATCTGCCTCACATACTAATAAAATAAAAAAAATGGAATGCTGGCATACTAATTGTGTGGTTATGTAAAAGGTTTACAGATATGCTTAAGATTAATTTTAACCATATTAATAGGTATTGCTCAAAGGTAAACAGAGTAACTCACTTGTAAGAGCCAACCGATTGGCATCTCCAACCAGCATAATTTCTTTCATTGCTTGATTGTGAAGACAAACTCTGGACCCAAACCTACATAACCGAACAATAAAACTTATAAAATGAGGAAACAGGGCATCCTCTCAAAGATCACAAAAATGCTTTATGAAATAAGGAAACAGGGCATCCTCTAAAAGATCACAGACATGCACACCTTGAAGTTACCACCAAAAGAAGAGCTCACAGCCATATTTCTTCCAGGACGGAAAGCAACAGCAGAAACCCCAGCATCACTGCATGAAAGATTAAATATAAAAATTAGAGAAAATAGTTTCAGACATTCATTTTGTATTTATCAGCAACCTTATAAACATGAACCAACCTGTGAGGCTCATAAATGACAGTGGACAAAAAATAATTTCCTGCACTAGACCCATGATTCCAGAACTTCAGTGTAACAAGACCACCTAATTCTTCTTCAGGAAGCTTGACGTCCACAGTGCACATCAAACTGCCATCTATTGACAATGAAACTAAGGAAATGTACATCTGTAGCAAAAAAATATGGAACATGTCAAAAACTAAGGTTAAATTCTGAATACCAAACAAGAACAACAAATTATTCAAACATCAATGGTAACTAGTTTTTTTATCACGAAAATGCAAACGAAAGATATTCAGGACAGTTAAAACTATGTAGAAAGTGTATCAAATACATCTAGCATAAAGGTAAGTAACAATTTTTTTTTGTAAAGCAGCACATAGTGGTGTGAAATATTTGGAACATAATAAACTGATAACAGAAACAAAGAAAAGAAAAAGGGGAAATAAATAGAAGGTAAAGTGAGTACACGGTACAGGACTAGAAATATACAGTACATGGCATCTTACCGTGATATCATCAACAGGCTGAAAATTCCTCTCACATACTTGCAACTGAAAAGGTTAACAATACTGGGATTAGTTTCACTATAAAATGTTCATCGTGCTAACCACCCATCAATTGATACACTGCCCAAAGGAGGACTGAGTAAACAATTGAACTTCCTCTGTTAGGTTGATTGCTTACCTCTGAAACCTCAGTGTTCTCAAACAGATTGTAGAATTGTATGCAGTAATCTTCCGTCGGTATAGCAACAAGTTTATTAGTATAATCAAATCCATACACAACCCGATCAGATCCACCCAAGCTCGGGGAAGCAGTTGGCAGCTAAAGAGATGAATATAGAAAAGGAAAATCGTGAGATCATGACCATACAATTAAATTAGCATTCATCAGAAATATGGAGAGTTGGAAACCAGAACTAGCAATGCTATTTAATTACATAATCTTGAAGGAAAAATTTGCACATTTTTCAAGTTACAAACCTTAATTCCAGCAATAGATCTCATGACCTCCATATTAGGCATTTTTAGGAGATACACTTGGTTATTTGTACATGACACCTGGAAAGCAAACAACATCAGCCATCATTCAAACAGCGGACAGGGAAATCCAACAGAGCATATCAAAGATGTAGCTTGAAACATTCATGAATGACTTAACCAGTCCCACACCAGCGAAACTTTATGAATCCTCCTCGTGCTAGGACAATTACAAATCAAAAGCAGGACTGTAGTTTACCTCACTGTCAGATCTAACAACATTACGTAACCAGTTCTTTATACTAACGCAAAGCGCCATACCTTTATGTTATGTCACTGCATAGTTAGCACGAGCTTACGCTATCATATGGATGCACACACAAACAACTTTCTTTATTAGATAGGTTTCCTCATATGATGAAGCCAGCAGCAGGCAGACTTAAATCAGTCATTATGCCCGTGTTTGTACAACAAAAGAAAAGTAGGGAGTATCAAATGATTATTTGAACTAGCACCATAAATGCAAAGAAAATTTCCCCAGTGATCAAGCATAGATATAGGTTTAACTAGAATATCATCTTGGGCAAACTCAGGGACTAAAGTGGAGGGAACTTGATTTTATGTTTCTATACTATAACACGTAAGAAAACAAGGAGTGATAACAGTATGAGATCCACGCATGACCATAGAACAAACTTGTTGATGTACTTCCATCTATATATTACGAGATGTGCTGGTCTCAAAACTTGAATTATTATTTTGATTTTAATTAATTCATTAATGACATAATTTCAGCGCAAGACTGAAACATTATTCACTAAACTTCTGTTTGCCAACACAATATACTGAATTGTAACATGCTGAATCCTAAAACTTCATAAATCAAAAATATAATTTGCTCTGCAGAGAAAAGGCATTGGGGGTAAAGGAAGCAAACGGAAGGACACTTACACAGGAAATGGAAGAATCTGGAGAATCTACAAAGAACAAAAGAGGAGACCCAAGACGTGGTTTATATCTTCTCTTTCCAGTATCTAACTGCCATACAACAATAACTCCCTCCAAACCACCTACAAAACAGAAAAAATGTCTGAGAATTATAAAGCCAAAAAAAAAATCAGACCATCATTACAGACGTTCCAGGAAAAGACCGAATTAAACTGATGTAGATAGAAGGTAAATGAATCAGTAAGCCAAACCTGAGAACAAGTACGCTCCATCAGAGGAAAATTTGAGAAACCTCACTCTGCTTGAATGCCAATGCCATGTCGTGCAAGTGTCTGCATCATCATTGCCCCTAACACCATCCCTTCCTTCATCCACTTTCGACTTTGCACTACTTTCAGAGAACTTTGCATTTCCAAAACCTCTCCAAATCAAGATCCTCCCTGTTACATCACCAGCAGCCACAATTCCCTCGCTTGGATGGAAAGCCAGAGTGGTAAGGTTTTTGGTGTGCCGGAGCTTTATCTTCCTAATCTTATCATGCTTGAAATCTTTCGTTGGTATTCTCCAGATATGGAGCTTTCTTTTATTTGTGATGCCCAAGAATTCTCCAGAACTACTTGCAACAATCTTTTCTGGTTTCCTTGTCTGTTTAAATTAGAGTAAATAGTGCATGGGAGTAAGTTTCAAACACTGAAAAAAAATTCAACAGCAACACATCTTCAACATAATTCTGTACTGATAAAAAAAACAAAATTCTGTACTTTCCAATTGAAAATTTTAATCATTTCCAATTTGCATACCAAGATTACAGGCAAATTTCATAGCCATGCTAGCGAATTACTATTCCTAGAATAACTTTCCAAGTTTCCATATAAAGTACATCGAAATTCTAATATTTATTCATGTGGAAAGTGGTCAGAAAACTAACAATGATAAGAGAAGGTATAAAGCTGAAAAACCTCACCTCAGCCAGGGGATAACCCACTTTACGCCCCTTCGTCAGGTCATAAATTCTCATCTGCCCACGCAGAGCTTTTGGTTCATTAACTGGCTTACTCGTATCTTCGACAGAGACAAATGCAAAGGGAGTCGACACCTCAGCTCCTTTTGAGGTCCTACATATGTTAGGGATCACCTGTGCCCACAGAATCAAAACATAAGCATGCAAATTGGCATATTTAATCTCAAATTCACTCAGCTCAGCATAAAGACCAATAATAACCAGAGCTACGAAATTGCGGAGGCAGCAGCTCGAGCTTACCATGGAGTGGACGGGGAGTCCGACCTGGACCTTCCGCACGGCCTCCGCCGCAACGAAGTCCCAGTATATGAGCACGCCGTCGAGCCCCGCGGTCCAGCAGTTGCTCGCGAGCTTGGCCGCCGGGGTCGTAGCCGCACCAGCCGGCGGCGGCATCACCACCACCGCCGTGACGTCCCCCTCATGCCCCTCCAGCTCCGACACCTGCGACACGGAAAAACCACACGGTCGCGGTGAGGCAACGGTCGCCACCCCCCACCACCAATTCCTTAATCGGACGCAGGCGGCGGCCACGCGGGGCGGGGCTTACCAGCATGGCGGTGGCGGTGCTGAAGACGGAGACGGTGCAGCCGGAGCAGACGAGGAGGAGGCGGCCGTCGGCCGAGAAGGCCGGCGGCGCGGAGACGAAGCTCTGGCCGCCGGTGATCATGGCGGCGGCGGCGTGGGGTTCTAGGGTTTTGGGGCTCGGAGTGGAGAATGAGAAAGTTGCGCTGGCTGGGCTGGGCGAAGGGTTTTGGTCTTTGCCCGGCGGTTCGAACGGGTTGGCGGATCGACGGCCGCGTAAGCGGGTCTAGACCCGCTTTAAATTTGGGCTTTAGGATGGTGGATTGGGCCGACCTCTGTGTCCGTAGGTGGGCCGAGCTGGGCCGGGCCGGATTAAACATAACACGAATAGTATCCCCCTCTCCGAAAGGCAGGTTGTAACAATCCTCTACTCCCACTAAAAAAAAATCCTCTACTCCAACACCATACACTCAATCTCTCTCTCTCTCTCTCTCTCTCTCTCTCTCTCTCTCTCTCACACACACACACACACACACACACACACACACACACACACACACACACACACACACACACACACACACACACACACACACACACACACACACACACACACACACACACACACACACACACACACACACACACACCATACACTCCATGTAATTCCTCCCAGAGGAAACACAAGAAAATTCATGACATGGCTCATAAATCAGAAGCAAAACTGAAACGATTAAAGGCAACAAGGCTATACAGGCGTGTACAGAAAGGCGTATGCAGGAGCAAGGCACCAGGATAGTGACTTAGTGAGCATAAGCATGCCAATGTGAAAATGTTCATGGCCAGGAGCAGCAGTACTAGAGTGAATGTGAAATTGCAAACGTTAGCTCAAGTTGCTTGGCCCTTGGTTTGTTCATACTTTCGGTTTCCGAGGATGGGTCCGGTGTTTCAGGAGATATGCTGATGAGTGTGCCAATGTACGATCATGTGCTTTCCAGGTCTCTGACTTCAGTTTTGGGTCAGTCTTTTTGGGTCAGTCTTCGGACCTCGGCAGAGGACACAGAGATGGCAGCTTAGGAACAAGAAATCTGAGGCTCTCCTGGCTTAACAAGAACGGGAAGTCAGCAGCCCACTGGAATGAATGCTGTAAGAGTAAGCAGGGGCGGAGCCAGGAATTTATTTTTTTCATTATTAGGGGGGGCAACCATGCTAATTTATATAAAAATTTAATCAAAATTCAAATTTTCAATGTAAATTTGGGAGCCATAGGGGGGCAGGCCCCTGCCCCCCCCCCCCCTGTCTACGCCCCTGAGAGTAAGAGTAAGACAGTGTAAGCTGACGCTGACCTGGCAGGCACTGGAAAGAGAAATACAGGGACTTGGTTTTATAAAGTTCTGCAAAAACAGAAAACACTGCTGTCCTCACGCTGTATAACGTCCTCATTGGCATGGGAAGTCAAACCAGCAACCAGGGTGCAAAACGCAAGAGTCTAGTTCAGACAACAGCCCTAAATAACCTGTCTGTATGCTCAAGTTCTACAAATAAAACCTAGGCATTGACATCACTAGCGCGAATTCGTTGAATGAGAAGGTCTATGTGGATCCAGCTAAACCAGGTGGCTTATGCACTCCCTTATCTTTAATTGAAGCCCTCGCCTTTTCAGCTTCATCCCACTTGCCTGCCTCAGCACTGATGTTTGACAACAGCACATAATTTGAGGTCTTTTTAGGTTCCAATTCAAATAACTTCTCAGCAGCCAATCGTGCTAGCTCATCGTTTTTGTGCAGCCGGCATGCTCCAAGCAAGGCACCCCACACGCCAGCGTTGGGATTGATCTGCATTCCTTGCACAAGTTCAAATGCCTCGTTCAGTCTCCCAGCTCTTCCAAGCAGGTCTGCCATGCAAGCATAGTGCTCAGCCACAGGCTTTAGTGAGTAATCCTTTCCCATTGAGTTAAAAAGCTTCAGTCCTTCATCAATCAATCCAGCATGACTGCAAGCCGACAAGATACCAACAAACGTGACCTCATCAGGTCTGATATTCTTGGCTTCCATTTCTCGGAATATTGAGATTGCCTCATTCCCGTGACCGTTAGAAGCATAGCCATCAATCAACGCATTCCACGAAACAATATCCTTGCCTAACATCTCATCAAAGATTTGTTTTGCTTCCAATATCCTTCCACACTTTGCATATGTGGAAATCAAGGCATTTCCAGCAAATGAATCGTTGATATGCCCACTCCTAACCAGAAGACTGTGGAATTGCCTCCCAACCTGCAAAGCAGCCAGGTTTGCACATGCGCTGAGACAGCTTGCGTAAGTAGACCAATCAGCCCGCTTTGTGTCCCTTCTCATGAGCATGAAATGGTTGAGTGCATCAACAAAGAGTCCATTCTGAACAAATCCAGATATAACTGAATTCCAAGACACTGTATTTCTCCTATTCATCCTCCTGAAAATACTGACTGCCTTGCGCATTTGACCACCCTGAGCATAGCCAGCAATCATGGTGTTCCAAGAAACTGTATCCTTATTCGGCATTTGCTGGAACAACAACATGGCCTCTTCAAGCATTCCACACTGGACATAACCAGATATCATTGTATTCCAGCACACTGCATCGCGCACCTCAATACCATCAAAAATCTGACGAGCATCAACAACCATCTTGCTCTGTAAATAGCCATGCATCAGTGCGGTCTTTGCTGCGACACAGTTGAGAGGCATCTTATCAAGAAGATCCTTTGCTTCTTGGAGTTTCCCAGCACGTGCCAATCCACTTATTATAGTTGTCCATGAGACTGAGTTCTTATCTGGCATCTCCTCGAACAGCTTACTGGCCTCCTCCATGAGAGAGAGCCGCACATACCCTTGAAGCATCACGTTCCAAGCCACAATGTTTCGCTCAGGCATTCTGTCGAACCATTCTCTCGCATCACTGATCCTCCCTGCCTGGCAATATCCATTCAGCAAGGTCACCCAAGAAATGACATTAGGCGATTCAATCCTTTCAAAGAAGGTAGAGGCCCCATCCAAATCCCCAGCTCGCACAAACCCCTCCAGCATCAAGTTCCAGGACACCTTGTCCTTCTCCACCATTTCGTCAAAGAATTGCACGGCGCGGACCATTTCTCCACTCTGAGTGAGACCCGCCAGAGCCGAGTTCCAAGAAAACAGATCCGGGGCCGGCATCTCCCTCAGCAGCTTCACCGCATCATCGAACCTGCCGTTCTTGGCGTACCCGGAGATCATGGCGTTGTAGCACACCATGCACTTGTCGCCAGGCATGCGGTCGAGCACGTCCCGGGCGAGCTCGAGCTCCCCCGCGCGTGCGTAGCAGGAGACCATGAGCGTCCAGGAGAAGCCGTCCCGGCCGGGCATCGCGTCGAACAGGCTCCGGGCGTCCGCGACGCGGCCGTGGTCCGAGCACGCCGCGATCATCGCGTTCCAGGAGACGGCGTCCCTGCTGGGCATCCCGTCGAAGAGGGCCCGGGCCTCGTCGATCCGCCCGTGGCGCGCCAGCGCGGAGAGCATGGCGTTGTAGGTGACGGTGTTGCGGCGGGGCATGGAGTCGAACAGGCGGCGCGCCGCGGCCACCTGCCCCGACCGCGCGAGGCGGGTGAGCTCCTGGTTGCTCCGGAACACCGCGGAGCGCGCGGCCGCCGCCGTGGCCTTGGCGGCGCCCGCGGCGGCCATGAGGCCGGAGCGAGCGGCTCGTTCGCGTCAGCCGGCGGCGGCGAGCGGGGGGCACCGATCGCCAGCACACAGCTCCTTGCTCACGATCTCGTGTTGTACTCTCGATCAGCTCGGCCCACTTGGAAAATAAAATGGACTGGGCTTAATCTTGGGAGGCATGGGCCGTCTAGGAAAATGTAGGAGTTTTGCATTTTGGTCATTGTGTTTTGGGCTTATTTATGCGGGAAGCTATAGTGTGCTCAAATTTAACTCCGCCATTGACTCGCCGTCACCACAGGAAGGGTGGATTTTATTTATAAAATGACAGGGCCATGGAATCCTATCCTTTTTTACTATGCCCCCCAACCCAGCCGGCCCCCTCCTGTCTAATGGAGTCAAGTTTGAATTGGTGTCATGAGAATGCAGTTGGACCGAAAAGAAATAGGTTGTCGGACTAATTAAACCAACACGTTCGTCGAGCTACTTAATTAACTGGGTTTTGCTGTACACGTATGTATGATTTATTTTCATTTAGATCACCCTTTGAGTTTCATTGAGTTTTAAACAAATCTTACTATAGTTGGGCACTTTTGAACACATACTCCCTCTATATTGTAAACAAAGCCGTTTTGAGTTTGTTTTAAGTCGAATATTTTAAATTTTGACTATAAATAAATTTTTGAGGTTGAGTTTCAAAATATAAAAGCGATATAAGTAGATTCATCTTGAAATATAGTTTCGTAAAAATATATATTCACTATATTTTATAATTTTTTATAGTAAAAAGATAGTGATTAAAGTTGTTTTCGAAAGTCGTATCGATGTCCGAAACGATTTCTTTTACAATACGAAGTGAGTACTCTATCAATTGGCATCACATGCGATCATGCTCGGTGTGCCTAAAATGCTTAGGACTACTGTCCCAGATGAAAATGCGCCATGTTGCTCGGTTTTACGATTTTTACATTTCAAATGTATTAATCACGACCATATGTACGCTTTACTTTTAGCATTTTTTTTTGCCTAACATGGGCCGTGTTTGGTTGTAGGGTGAAAAATTTTTCACCCTACTTTGACCACTAATTTAGAGTAGTAAACGAAGTCTAATTACAAAACCACCTCCACAACCCCCGTGTAAATCGCGAGACGAATCTAATGAGGTATTTGACCGCGCGATTAGAGGATGGTTACTATAGCATCACTGTAGCAAATCATCAATTAATTACCGTCATTAGATTCGTCTCGAAAAGTTACACTTATTCCTAAAAAAGTTTTGCAAATAGACTTCATTTAGTACTCCATGCATACGAGATTTTTTTTTCGGAAAATGTGCGCGGATTTTACCAAACACGGCCATGGCTCGGGATTCATAAAAGCCCCAAAAAATACTTCACCACGAACCGCAGCCGCAGGGGACTCCGCACGAAAAACACGCGCTCTCTTTCTTTCAATTGTCGAACGCTACGAGTCTACGAGACAGCGCGGCACGTCGTAATAATTGGGCGCCCCAGTCCTCCTCCACCAACGTGGCCGCCGCGTGCTCCCTGCTGCTGCCGCCGCCGCCGCCGCCGCTGCCGCTGCCTCCTGCCGCAGCAGCCGCGAACCGAAGCAGCAGCTGCCACCACCACCGCCAGCAGCGCCGCGCCCACTTGCCTCCCCGGGGCGCAAATTTTTATCCGGGCAACTCGCGGGGCGCTCGTGCCCGTGCCTCCCGCGCCGAACCCTAGCGCACCCACCAGATCCGGAGATCCCGCGGGGACGCGGGGGGCGCAGGCGGGACCCCCGCACCCACTCGCTAGCCGGCCCCGCCAATGGCGCCTCCTCCGCGGCGCTGATCCGATCCCGCCCCCGCCGCCGACACCCCGCGCCACCCGCCGCATGGATTCCGCCCGGAGCTGGCTCCAGAAGCTGCAGCCGCGGGACAAGGACAGGGACCGGGGCGGCAAGCCCGCGGCGTCGTCGCCCACTGGCGGCTCCGCGAGGATGGCCGGGGCCGGGGCGGGGGAGGAGGCGCTGTCCAGCGCCACCAAGCAGAAGGTGGCGGCGGCCAAGCAGTACATCGAGAACCACTACAAGGCGCAGATGAAGTCGCTCCAGGAGCGCAAGGAGAGGTCAGTCCGCTCAGTCCGGTGCCCCTTCCCGCCCCGCTCGCGGGCTCCACGGCTTGGAGATTGCAATGCGTGTCCCTGGGTGATTCGAGGGGTGTCGGTGCGGAGTTATCAGATCAGCGCGCGCGAATTTGTGCTCGATTTTGCTGGAACCGTGGAGCTCTTAGATTTTTTTTTGGAGGCCTTCCATCGTACGCCACTAGTGGTTTAAGCTGGCTGCATTGTTGCGGGAATGTACTAATATCATTTGCTCGATTTTGGTTGAATCGTTGAGCTCTTAGATAGATTTTGTCTCTGATCACGTGCCAGTATCGGTTTAAGCTGTATGCATTGTTGTGTAAATTTACTCTTGGTACTTGCCCATGACGTACTTGATTCTAGCTAGTGTTGACTATTGAGTGTTCGTGCTTGTAGTGCATGTGCTTATTTTAGGATGCAGTTGTCTAATTTTGGATATGTTGGGCTAGATTGCTGCACCCATGGACAGATTTTGGAGGAAAGGTGAATGCTTAACACCTCTAACTTCTTTTGGTTTCGTGACTGTTTGTCTGCTTTGTTCTAAAATGCACAAGGCCCCAAGTGCACAGAGAGCCATTATTAGCTTAGGGGGCTAGCCTAGGTAAGCTATGTGTGATATAGAACTATGGATTATTGTCTGTGAATTGAATTTTGGCGTGCTACAACATGGTGGGCATATTTTCAATTACGTGCATAGTCATTAATAATGAATGCCTGTGGTGCTTTTAGGATCATGAAGCGTAAAATGATTCCAATTTTGGCATGGTACAATGTGCATAGCATCAAATAAATTGTTGCCCCGTTTCTGTTGTGTTGTGGGAGCAAAATAGGGAGAGGATTTAAACAGCTGGGTCTTCAGTACAATGTGGAAGGAGATGAAGGGGCACATCAGCTCCAGTTTTGTATCCTAGAACACCAAATATCACATAGTTCCATTGCTTTGTCTAATAGTAGATGTTGCTGTACTTGAAAAAGTACTAGCAAGTTTAAATAGTCATTCTGTCACATTGACTTCACTGTAAGTGCTGACAGATCGATCTAGTTGTGTAGTGGTGCAACCTGGAGTCGGCCTCAAGCTTCTATTAATTGCCAAGTGTTACTATTTTTTTGGTTGTCTATGCCCTTTTTAGGACAGCTGGGGTTACATAGACCTATGGATATTTCATCTGCTTGCAAAAGCTTACAAATTGTAAATCTTCCCTTAGTCTGCATGTATAGTAAGATAGAAGGGAAATAAGCTTACAAAGGGATTAAGCAAATAAGATAGAAGGTATCAAGCATGTATAGTAATGGGGATACATACAGATGGGAAATAATGAGCAATTGAGGATAAAATCCACCCATGGAGAAAAAAATAAATTTTAACAAGCTTATAGCTGAGGCTTGCCCAAATTCGTTTCAGTATGTCCTTTAGTCTGCATGGGCACTGCTAAGATATAGCTTCCATTTGGATTATGGGAGTACAACCTGAAGTCTCCTTCCAAACTTTGATACGAAATTAAGATGTCCCATCTTCAAATGATCTTAGCTCTGAATTCTTGTAGGGGCAACTTCTTGGGTAGTTGGGTGTTTACATTTCTCTTTTTGCCATATTTTATGCTTGGCTGCTCATTTTCTTTAGGAATGCCACAGGCCTTACTAAACTGATATATATTGTTTTTGAATCATTCTTCTAGCATGACTTATATTGTTGAGTTCCTGCTATGTTTTCTTCTACCCAATTTGACATCAACTTATATTTTAGGCGTTGGATGTTGGAGAGGAAGCTAGCAGATGCTGATGTATCTGAAGAGGAGCAAAACCATATCATGAAAGATTTAGAAAAAAAGGAGACAGAATACATGCGGCTACGAAGACATAAAATGGGTGTTGATGATTTTGAATTGCTGACCATCATTGGGAGAGGTGCATTTGGGGAGGTAACAAATATTTTGACTTGCCGTTTTTGTAATACACATCAGTTTACTCAATTCCTTGAGAGTTTTGAGTTAGTACATGCAGGAAATTTCTCAATTGCTTTAGAGACCATAATGTTTTCTGTGTTCGCTTTCTGCTTACCTCCAGTTTATACTCCACACTGGTATTTTGCAGGTGAGACTTTGTAGAGAAAAGGCTACATCCAATGTGTATGCAATGAAAAAGCTAAAGAAGTCTGAAATGTTACGAAGAGGCCAGGTACTCTGTGATGTTAAGCCTAGTAACTCTTCGAGGTTATCCAGCAGCTTTTCTTTTTCTAATGTGTTATTTCTAGGTTGAGCATGTGAGAGCTGAAAGGAACCTCCTTGCAGAGGTCGATAGTGCTTATATTGTCAAGCTCTACTGCTCATTTCAAGATGATGAGTTTCTGTACCTCATTATGGAGTACCTTCCTGGTGGTGACATGATGACTTTACTCATGCGCAAAGACACACTGACTGAGGATGAATCTAGGTTCTATGTTGCCGAGACAATACTAGCAATTGAATCCATTCACAAGCACAGTTATATTCATAGGTAATATTCAATAAGAAGAATCACTGTATAGCAAATCATGATTTGTTATTCAATTGTTGTTGTACCTTTCCAGGGATATCAAGCCTGACAATTTGTTGCTAGATCGGTGTGGACACTTGAAGCTTTCAGATTTCGGCTTATGTAAACCTCTAGATAGCAGTAGCTTTCCAAATCTTAGTGACTATGCAGCAGGGAAGAGCACCAATCCATCATCAGGTAGTGATAAGCAGTCAAGTAACTCTACTGGCCCCAGGCGGACACAACAGGAACAACTAATGCATTGGCAGAAGAATAGACGAATGCTGGTAGGTGCTTAGCTATAGAAGCATTTGACTCCTGTCATTTCATGGTAGATACAGCAACACAAATTTCTGCTGCCACTTTAGTCTGCTTGTCATCACAAATTTTGTTCTAAGCAGGGGGCTTTCTTATGTATATGTGTGTGCATAGCTTATAGTAGGCAAGATTCAGACTAAGACCTTACAGTGACCTTTCTTACATGACTTAGCTATAAAGAGCATTAGTACAACAACAATGAAGCCTTGGGATAGGCTAGTAGTAGGTATAAAGAGCACTAATGAACTAATTTGGCTATAAGAAGTCATAATCTCGGCATACTGATTATATTATATATGTGAAGCATGAAATGTGAAAAAATTCAAGATGTTATTGTCTTCAAACTTTGATCAGGTTGCATAGAGACATGGAGAAATTGAAATGCCCCTAAGATGAAATGTGTTCCCCAGTAAATTACATATGGAATGACTCGGAGTGGCCATTTGCTTAAAACTCATGCTTGATTCTATTTTGTATTCTCGACTCTATTTATTTATGTACATGATTTTATGCAATTCACAGGCTTACTCTACTGTTGGTACACCTGATTACATTGCACCTGAGGTACTTTTGAAGAAAGGATATGGGATGGAATGTGACTGGTTAGTTTTGATTTGAATTTGTGCATTGGCTTCCAGTGGTGTCCATTCTTCTTACATGAACTTTTCATAGGTGGTCACTTGGCGCTATAATGTATGAAATGTTAGTGGGATATCCTCCATTTTATTCTGAAGATCCAATGTCAACATGCAGGAAGGTAAGCTTATGCGCTGTTTCTATGCCAATTATTTAAGTGTTGCATAGTGCTAAGTCATATCCTTGTGAAATTGTGCTTTTGCTTTTGAGTTCTTCTTGGGCACTGCATGAATGCAATTTTGCAGATAGTGAATTGGAGAAGTCATCTAAAATTCCCTGAAGAGGCCAGACTTTCACCAGAAGCTAAAGATCTCATCGGCAAGTTATTGTGCAATGTGGATCAGAGACTTGGCACAAAAGGTGCACATGAGATAAAGGTGAGCAATATTCGGATGATTTGTTATGCTACATACTTTTGAATATTTCGCAATTGATGGCAGTGGCACAATGTGTTCATGCAGGCACATCCATGGTTTGGAAGTGTTGAGTGGGAGAAACTGTATCAAATGGAAGCAGCTTTCATTCCTGAGGTTAATGATGAATTGGACACGCAAAACTTTGAAAAGTTTGAAGAGGTGAGATTCTATCCCTCTATTGTGTTCTGTCTGACAGTGCAAAAGGTAATCATTGAGCAATTCGCAGAATGAAATGGCCTGGAAGTTTGCACATTTCCTTCTATCCTGAGCTATTCTTTATTTTGTACAGTTGAGCCTAGTATAATTGAAATAGATTTTGTTCTGCATTCTGCTTTCTTAGATGATATTGTGGAGACAGTGTACTGCATGAAAGTGAAAAGTGGCAGCTAGGATGGTGTATAAAATATTTAGTTCTTGACCCCTTTTGTAGTCTTGTATCCAGTGGCTGTTGAGTACTTGCATTTATGCATTTGATATTTTTACAGACTGCTCCTCCAATGCAAACTTCATCAAAGGCGGGTCCTTGGAGAAAGGTAATGTTTTGGAGATTCTCGGATTACATTTTCTTATATTGTCATCTTTCATGAAGACTACAATCTTTAGTATGTTTTTTCCTGGCCAAAGTAAAAAAATTAATATGTTAAGGAACTGGGCATTCAATGTCAACCCCCCTCCCCCCCCCCCCCCCCCCCCACACACACACACACTTTTGAGGTTTGAGGTGATATCAAGATTTCAGTATTAGGGATTTGCTTTCAAAGTCTGAAATGCAGATTTTTGTTCCAGAAATAAATTATTTTCATACTTTTTTAATATCACGAGAATCACAGCTGCACCTAAAATTAAATGCTGGAGCCTTGCATCTTTGGAGTTTGGATATGGTGACTGATTGATTGTTCCTTTGTGCAGATGCTTTCTTCCAAGGATGTGAACTTTGTTGGATATACCTACAAGAACTTTGAAATAGTGAATGATCCTGAACTTCCAGGAATTGGTTGGAAAATAGTTCCTATCTTTGCACCTTCACTTTGTTTTCCCAAGTTTGGGTGATATTTTTGCATTGCACATCCTTTTGAACTATTTTTTCCTCTGATATTACAGCTGAGCTAAAGAAAAAAAACAAGCCAAAGCGACCAACCATCAAATCATTATTTGGTAACAATCCTTAACACTCTCGTTAGTTTCTGTGGATAATTTTTTTCATAGCATTTACACTGCATTTTTTTGAAAGCTCATTTACACTTCATTCATGAGTATCTGTGCAGAGACTGCTGATAGTGAAGACCAGACTTCTGAAGGCAGTTTCTTGAACATATTACCCACACAATTGGAGTTGCCAGAGAGCCTTGAGCCCTCACCTCACTCCAGCATATCTTCCGAGGATTCCCAAGCACGGCATAGGTAACAGGTGCATGTTTTTTTTTTGGCACCTGTCAGCTGTAAGCTGAGCCTAAGAAAAGCAAGACTCAAGAGGAACCTTGCACACAGTGATGGATGGCAATCTGCAAAATCAAGTTTTGGCCTTGAACAGATTGTCACATCCTGTACATTGTTACTGGTTTTTTAAGTTCCTTTGCCAACAACCCTAGCAGGTTGTTTGTCATAGAGAGGGAGGTATTTGTTCTCTCCTGTAAATTTTTGGATTCTGTGCGTTGCTGAGATTCATTCTTTCATGGGAGCATGCCATGGGTTGTGCTACCGATTTCTTTTTTAAGCGTGGAAATCTGCATTTCTACACCATTGTTGTAAGATTTATGATAATGTAAAGAAACTGTGAATGGTATGCAAGCAAGTTGCACCGCAAACATGAAAAAGTCTGTAAGGTTCTGTTTGGATGTTGATATTGTAGGATGTGCCATTGAATTGGGTTTAATACCAAATCAGTTATTGTATTGTAATGGACCACTGTTTAATTATGTCATTTGGATGACCTGAATTTGACTTTTGGAATCTTAGGAAGCAGCTCAATTCAATTCCTGTTTGGATGACAAGAGTCTGGAACTGTGGTTCAATAATAGACTAATAGACTAGCTACTTCATCTTCTTCAGCGTTAATTGTTTTCTTTGATTTAGTGCTAGTTTAGGAAAATGTTTCGTATGTATGCCAATTAATTTTGTTAGCATTTGTGATCAGAGCCAATTAATTTTGTTAGCATTTGTGATCAGAGCGTAGTTTGAACAAATGTGAGACCATGTGCAAGAATTTTGGTATAAATATATTCCTTTGTGATTTATAGATTTAGGATCATCAGTGCTATGGTTTTTTTTCTCAGGTTTGTGATTCTACTTGACTGATCGCATTCGCCGGGTGTGTATTCTTAACGCGCGCTACTGCATGTCTGTCGTGAATGTACCCTCCATCACCTTTTATTGGCGCACATTTCCTCACAACAGCTGGACAGCTTTCTGACACATGCGTGCACAAAATAGAAACTTAATGAACCATGCTTTTCAAATGAAAAATTTAAAATTAAGTTTCCACTATACTATTGTATTTTTTATTATGAAATTTTGAAAAGGATCACACTTGAATATGTTTATATACTATTTTAAGAATATCTTTATTTTTATCTATTTATAAAGAGCTGACTGTATCTGCACTACATTAACTTTTGGTTGTCACGTGTCATTGACAGGTGGACCCGGAAGAACCGTAAGTCCGAATCCACGTAGAATTGGTGCTTGATGAGCAATACCATACATATAACTTTAAAAGTAACTAATGATTCTTTGGTACGTCAATTGGAATTCTAATAGGAATACGAACAAATTAACAGGAATCCTAAGCGGAACCGAAAAAAATCAATCGGAATCTCCATCGAAATCCGGATAATCAATGTCTCGCGCAATCAGGACACAAAGTTGATAGCCCCATATATATTCGGGCAAAATTTATATTATACGTGGCAACGCTAGGGCATCTTGCTAGTTATTTTATAAAGTAAGAACAATGTAATTGCAAAGGAAACAACTATATTTTTGGAAAAAAATATAAATGTCCAGATGTATTAGAGATATTTGTCAGACTATTGTCTAATTAATCAAAAAGAGAAATTGTTCTAAAACAAATAAATAAGTGAATATAAATTGTTCTAATAAAAAGAAAAATATTCTGGAACAAACAACATATTTTAGTGAATATATAAAATGTTGGGATCGGACAAGCCGAAACCAGATAGAGGCCCTATTTGGTTCAGCTTTTCTGAGATTCGCTTATAAGCTGAGCAGGATTTTCTGATAAGTCGCGACTCGGAGAATCCGCTATCAGAATAAGCTAGGCGTTTGATTGTCTTGATTATTTCTAATAGATTATCTATCTTGAATGTAAAAAGACTGATATGCCACTGAGGCTGATAATACTTATTTTAGTTCATTGCAATGATGTGAAGGCAATGATAACAATATTTTTAAAATTTATATAGAAATATGGTTCTCCAATTTTGCATGGATTTTATTAAAGTGCAATGTACCACCGGTTTCCTTTTTTCTTCCCTTTTCCTTTTTCCCTTCATTTTTCTTTTTCTTTTTCTTTCCCTTTCTTTTTCCTCTTTTCCTTCTCTCCCTATTGGTTTCTCCGCTTGGTCTCAGCCCACTCGTCATCCACCAGCAAGCCGACGGGCGTTGCCGGCAGGCGGGTGTAGCAGGCCAGGGGGAGCAACAGCAGGCGGGCGCAGCAGGCCAGGGGGCGCTGCAGGGAGGACGTGTAATGCCCCGAATGAGTGCGTGTGTGTTGAGAGAATACGTACTTTGTAATAGGCGTGTTATTCTAATGGGCGCGTATGTGGCGCGGGTGTGGAGAGGGATATATTTCCCGGAGAGACTGTGTAACAAACATTATCGCCTTCCTTCAGAAGAACAGAACTCAGGGTTCGTCGGGAGACAGGGTCCTCTGCCCTGCCATGTCCCCCTACGAATTTGCGTCCACTTGTGAGATCTCACGTCATGATTCGATTCGCGGCCACGGGGCGTTACAGGATGAGATGGCGGGCGGGCGCAGTAGGTGGCGGACAGGGACGGCCGGGCGGGCGGGCGCAGGAGAGCTCCGGCGGCAGGGAGGACAGGGTCGGCGGCCAGATCCGGTCGGGGTAGGGAGGAAGGAGAGGGCCGGCGCCCAGATCGACCGGGGAAGTGAGGAAGGAGAGGGCCGTGCGGGAGGAGACTGAGGGGGTGGAAGGGGAAAAGCCTGGTGTTTTCAGATAAGCGAGGTGCGAGCTGGCATTTCGAAACGCCGTGTTGAGGGGATTTTTCTGCGGGCGTTACAAATAAGCAGCTTGATAATCAAAGCGTTTGGCGGAATTATTTGACTTTTTTCGCTTAAAATCTGAGTTAACCATTCCCAAACAGGGCCAGAATAGTGGAAATAGGACTCAACGTCAACGTAGTAACTTTAAAGTGACAGAGTAAGGAGGAGAAAGAGCAAGAGCAAACGGGCCAAAAGTTCTCTGCCCCAAGCCCTATGGCTCTATATCTATTTATAGAGAGAAGGAGGCAGTTGTTTCTATTTATCCTATTTATAGGGTTAAATATTACAACAAAGTTCTCAGATTTATAAAGGAGTTTCTAGAACATACGAAAAGGTCCCTGGATGCCGCAACTAAGTATCTAGACCTCATAAGCAAGCCCACCGACCGCCTATTTTGGGCCTCTTTTGTACACAAAGGGGCCCTTAGCCTTTGGAAACCTGGCGCACCCAACATAAAATATTCCAATGCTCTATTTCAAATTAAAAAAATGATGAATGTAAAAAAATAAAAATACACTCATGTATGATCTTGATTTTTTAAAATGGTCCGGAAGAAAATGTGTATTGAAGATTTGGATTCCAAATATTCTTCTAATCAGTAATATTTATCACCTTGCATGTGTTCTCGTGCCCATGCTTACACCGTAGATAGTTTGCCTCCCATGCACTCAGCCATCGGCCATAGCACTATGATGTGCCACCACATATAAAAACTGGCAACGGAAGTCCAGCGATATCTCTAATCTTATTCGCGCTCGCGTTAAATAGAAATGCCCCTTCCCCTCCGGATGGCTATGAATTTTTTTTTATCCCGAGGTTCAAGTTTTAGGAATACATAGTGGCATACATAGTTCCAATAACAACAAAATCACAGAAGATCTAAAATAATATTAGCCTTTGTAGTAGTGTTTACTCATTTTAAAAGTGTACAGTGGAGGATAACTTGGTGAGGATGGATGCACCCTCGCCTAAGGTTGGGCGGCCAACTGGTTAGCCCAGCCCGATGGCACCCCCGCGGCGCGGGTTCGAGTCCTGGGGGACGCGAATTTCCGATGCCGTGGGGTAAAAAATCCCCCTCGCTGGTGGGTCAGGGTTCGGAGGATTTCTCGGTCGGGTTAAGAGCCGAGGCAGTCGCTTCCTCTTAATGAAACACGGGTGGGGACCGTCTCAACCCCCCGATTGAGTTTTTTAGGATGGATGCACCCTCTGACTAGAGATGACTGGAGATTGCCCACCCTGCTGTGATCCTGTTGAGCATACACACAAGGTCCCACCACAGCAGACTGCAGGCAGTGGTGCCTGGTAAAAATCTATGGAGCCGGGGCAACTGTGCAAGCCCACTATAGAGGTCAATGTATGGAAGCATAGCATAAGGATCTAGTAGTTGAGTGTGACATCCCAGCCATAAGTGGATTAATTAGTAGGTGTGGTTTACTCAACTTAAATAGCCGGTCGCGGGAAGCTAATTAATTCCGGATCGATCTTTTTTGCGCGAAGCGAGGACGAAAGCGCAAGATGATTAATTAGTAGGTGTGGTTTACTCAACTTGCAGAGTAGATTTTAGCCGTTATCCCGGGCCGGGTCGTTACATTGAGGATGGCCTCGCTGGGCCCCATTGGTAGCTGGTCGTAGTAACCATCGCAAAAATTATGTTGAGACTCATGTTGTGTATGTGTTGGTTGCACATCACTGTTGTAGTTCCCTGCTGCTTGTTGACTGCGTATGGTATGATTGAGATCCTTGTTTGTAGTAGTTAGAACCATCACTTTTTTTTTGATCAAACCATACCAGTATTAAAGTTAAGGAAACAGTACAAAGGACCGTACAAATACAGATACAGTGATGTAGGATACGGAGGACAGCAGTACCACCAAATTTGCACGGAGGACCCTGACAAACAAAGAAATTACAAACAAGTCCCTAGGACCTCCACGCATTGAAGCCGGAAGGAGCCGACAGCCACCGCCGCCGGCGACCACCTGACGCCATAGCCACCACCCCCAGGTCGAAAGGAGCTCCATCGCCGCTTGGCTTTTAGAGGAACCGCAGAAGACACTCGCCGTAGACGAGATGAAGGCAACGCCGAAGATCCATCGGTCGGGGACACGCCCCAAGCCCCGACGACCTTGGAGCCGAACTCGCCGGCGATGACCGAAGCCGCCGCGGGAAGATCGAGTCCGCTCCGCTCTCCAAGCTTGCACGAGACCCCGAGCTGCCACTCTGCCCACCAAACAAAAGGCCAACAAGCTCACCATCCCCACGGGCCGACGAGCCGCCGGCGAAGACCTCCTGTACAGAAGCTCCACAGCGGGAGCACCACCTCCACGAGCTCACCGATGACGCCGGAGAGAATCGCCAATGGGGCGAGGAAGAGCTCGAGAGGACTTATTCCCACGGGGCGCCGCCGCCGCCACCGCCTCGCCAGAGATGCCAGGAACCCTAACCCTAGAGACCCTATGACCTAAACTACTACCTACCCTACCCGCCGGCGAGAGAACAGCCGTCTCCGCCACCTCACGACGCCCCGCGGGCCATCGGAGGCGGAGCCATCACCTTGATGTGCAAGATGTAGGTATTCGTAGCTAGGCCGACTTTGAGTACGTGCCCCCCACTAAAAAACTATACCATGACTCTGAGGAAACAACTTTGCGGACCATTTCCGCTGCCTTCATTTATTTGCTGTGAGGAATCCTTTATAATAAAAGCCTGTTAGAAACTAGAAAGGAAAACTAGATAATAAATAGTAGTAAATACACCTAAACTAATGTAGGTCGGCAGTGATAATAAACAGTAGTAAATACACCTAAACTAAAGTAGGTCGGCAGTGTTCTCTATGTTAGGAGTCAATCTAATTGGTGGGCTCTGCTGAATCTATTAATCTAAAGGTGGAATGCCTATCTCTAGTATTTAATGGTAATTATTTATCAACAGAGATTTTATTTCTCTAAAACGCTCTAGCTCTCTGCGCAACCTGTACACATAAAAACTACCATCTTTTCCCAAAATCACCCAAGAGAATCCAGGAACATTATGGTCTATATGCACATATGAGAAGGCAAAAAAGAACATGAATTACAAGTCTCTTACTTCACTGTCTAAAGTTTTAACTATATTCTTCAAATCACTGATTACATTATGATGATTTTTACGAACGAATGACGCCTTCTATGACAAATCTCTTTTCATAGAAGCCTCGTCATTAAAGATCTTCTGTGACAATTACAAGCTATTTTTGTGGCAATTTTTAATCTGTAACAATTGTAACTGTCACAAAATTGTCACAAATCACAAATTGTCACATAAATTGTCACAGAAGGTCTTTAATGATGAGACTTCTATGACAAGAGATAAACTCATATTTGTCACATAAGGCCTCATCTCTTGTAGGGGCCGTCTACATCCACAGATTTTACAATGTATTAATATAATATCTGACATAAAAAAAATCTACACATACAAGTTCATAAAACATATCCTCGAGTTGTCTCCAGTGGGTACAAGCACCACAAATAAGTCTAATGTAATCTTTCATGGAAGCACTATTACATAGGTGTTGAAAATAATAATGCATACTTGAGAAAGTTCTAGAATAATTTGGAAATAGCAAGAGAGAGGAGTTCTCATGCTTCATAGCAAGATAATAATTTTCTAGAATTAGATATTTTGCATAGTTGGATAAGGATGAGAAAAATTTTATAAAGAAGAGTGGGAAAGTTGCTACATGGCAACACCACAACACCCATGTGTACCTATAAATAGAAGGTGCTCCCCTCTCCTCTTGTCATACCATGGCATAAGAGGTATCAAGTAAGAGGTGACATGGTAGTCATGGAGTATATTTGTGTCATGGTAGGGTAGCCACATAAAAGGTAAGAGTCTTACACTATATAAGTTATAGTGAATAAAAAGTTGAGTTCTCTTGTATATATAGAGTTGGTCTCCTGTGTTGGTGTCTAGGTTAAGATCTCGTCGGTGTAGTTTGGGTATAGGGTGCGCAGAAGAAGTTGTATCATACTACTTTGTTATAGCTTCTTGGAAGTCGGTGGTAAGGCTAGAGACACTAATTTCTCAACAATAGACTTCTCAAATTCCATCATCACAAGCTTTTCCTTTTTGATCCTTACGACTTATTTGTTTTTGAGCCTCCTGATACTCATTCATTTTATTCACAAGTGCTTTGAAACCAAATTTGCACTTGCAGTATCCCATGAATTTCTGACAAACTCTAGACTTACTCTTTTCATGAACTTTGAATCATACAACTCCAATGATATTGTGTGAGCAAAGAAATTAAGCCTTATTACTATGTCGTTTGGATTACCTGAATTTGGCTTTTGGAATCTTAGGAAGCAGCTCAATTCAATTCCTGTTTGGATGACAAAAGCCTAGAACTATGGTTCGATATTAGACTAGCTACTTCATCTTCTCCAGAGTTAATTGTTTTCTTTGATCCAGTGCTAGTTTCGGAAAAATGTTCCATATGTGTGCCAATTAATATTGTTAGCATTTGTGATCAGAGTGTAGTTTGAACAAATGTGAGACCACGTGCAAGAGCTTTGTTGTTCATTTGTCATTTATAAATTCCGGATCACCAGTGCTATAGTTCTGTTCTCTCAGCTTTGTGATTCTACTTTGACTAGGCTATGACGTTTTCCGATCCTGATGCTCGGGTTTCAGGAATGCATAGTGGCATAGTTCCAATAACAAAAAATCATAGTAGATTTAGAATAATATTAGACTTTTTATGTAATATGGAACTCGTATGACTTTGCACTTGCTCTCCTCTCTTAAATAGTGCTCCTACAATTTTCTTTAAAAAAAGATAGTGGGCCCACGCACAGGGGCATGCTAGTTTCGTTTCTACCAGCGGAGACACCTTCGTTGGCAGAAGCCGTTTCCCCCTCCCGCTTCTCTGTTGCCCGAGTCCTGACCACCAGCAATAGAGGCGATCGGACGGCGGAAGAAGGCGGAGCGAGTGAGCAGGACATCGGGTTGACGCCACCGACGAATGGACGAAGATGAAAGCTGCACACCCTTTGCTAGACTGCTACCATCCTCGACCAGACTAAAAGTAAAAGCTCAAGCAATTTCATACAGTGAACTGTGCCTGGATAGTCGCACAAGCCAGTACCCGTTCCTTTGACTCAGTGAGTGGTCATGGAGAGGAGTTATTTGACCTGCAGCGGCATGGAACTAGTATTAATAAAAGGAAGAAGCAAAACAACATGGACCGAAAAGTACTAGGAAATTTAAAACGGAGATTTGCAACCAACGAAACAGGCTACAAAAAGTTAAAATCTGAGGAATTTCCTTACAATGCCGCTAAGAACTCATAATAATCCTTCATATGCCAGCAGCCCAGCACCCACTCTTTCGGCCTTTGGCACCAGCATGTTTAGCTGTTATTGAGTCCCAAATGGTTGACCTGAAAACGTTTCCCAAAACTCCCATAACTTCGGATAGAAGTAGTACGTCCTTGTCTGATACGTGAACAAGTGTAGATCTCACAAGGATACGCTGGATAGTGGACATCTCAGTAGAATATAAACCATTATATATAGGATAAAAAAACACAACCTATTTCTTAAGACTAAATAAAGCCACAATTTCTTTCTGACAGCTGCATTTTACTTGTGTCATTCATTTCTGCCTTTTCTTGGCCATTGCCTCCCTTGCCCTGTGGAGCAACCACTCATCTCCTTCCTAATAAGTAAATAAAAAAGTAAGTAATTCTGAAAACTGCATACTTATTATCAATACCTAGACCGTGTGTGCCTGTTCAAAGTCTATGTACCTTGGGAAATCAAATCAATTTCTTTTGCAATATCCATCTTTCTCTTGGCATAATTGAAAAGGTACTTTGGTTTTGATGAATTCTGAAGATAAAATTTAGTCACCGCTTTAGCAAAATAAAGCCAATCAACTAGTAAAAATCTTATTGCTACAATACAATTGCTTGCTATGGAAATCAATTAACTAACAATTTTTACAACAGCCTCTCTGATCAACTGACGAGCTTTATCTTCTGGAGTCTGCATAGACAGATGTACCATCAGTGTAAAAATGTATTTACAGTATAACACGGATCCATTTTCAAAAAGGAAAAAAGAGTATCACAAGGATCCCATGCAGACCAGCTTACCATTTTGTCAATGCCAGCCACGCAGGCATCATACTGGAGAAAGGAACAAACAAAGTAAGTATCTAGATGAACAGCTAATGAAAAAAAGGGAAAAGATACACCAAAGTGTAACTTACACGTTCTTTTATAGGGTATCTGTATCGAACATTTTCAAGCTCATTTTTAATTTCAACTCTGCGCAAGGGAATCATGTGTTTCTTTTGTATTTCAAACAAAGCTTCTTTGAAACTCATCTGAAAGAAGTTAGATAAAGATATATGTCCCTTAGCAAGCAAGCATGAAGCATATACGTATAAGAATATAAAGAAAGTTGCAAACAAAAAAGAAAAGAAGGAGAGCAGCATAGGTGCTTAGTTGTGCATAATGAGGTACTAACTTTTCCTTTAGCAACCCGCTTCCAAATCTCAAAATAGAGATCATCCAATCCCTTGCGAGCATAATCATACCTAATGCTACAGATATACTCCTACATTAAAGAAAATAATGTCACATTCCAATATATCATCAACACTTATGCTCAACAACAAAACTAACATGTGAGCAAGGTGCATTACAGGGAAACCGTAGGTAACTAAAAGTGGGGATACATTGGGAAAGCCTGCTGCAATCTCCAGTGCTTGCATAAAAGCCGCACCTTTAATTCTTTTCCACTGATCAACAAAAAAGTTGGCATGCATGACGCGTCACTATAACATCAATTTACATTGCACAATAATTTATTAGGCACAAAAGGGGCTTACCTGAATTGTGCTGTCTCGCAGATAATCTTTAATCCACTATCATATGAAACGAAAGCAATTAGACCAAGGATAACATGCGATCAGTAGCTTACACTTTGATTGAACCAATCATACCTTGGTCTGTTTTGCTA
This sequence comes from Panicum virgatum, assembly GCF_016808335.1. NCBI lineage: Eukaryota > Viridiplantae > Streptophyta > Magnoliopsida > Poales > Poaceae > Panicum > Panicum virgatum. The sequence goes on along the minus strand of NC_053138.1, from coordinate 61,498,719 downwards.
CTGCTTCAAAATACTGTACATATGCTAGGTCTTGTTCATAGGTGTTAACAATAGAGATGTAGTAATCCCAATCTACATATCCACGCTGCACAAAGAATATGTTGTCTATTAAAAGCACAAGTAACAACTATGTACTAAAGTTTTTAAATGAGGAAATATGTGCGTGTGTTGACTGACTGTCTCAGAATGCCAACTTGCAAATGTGGATTTCCAACAGATGTCCGATATGAGCTGAACCAGCAGGCTAGAATTTGCTGATACTATGACAAAACAATGCTCGCAACAAACTCACTGTTGTTTCACTAGTCCAGTATAGTTCTGGTTCAGACCGTCATATTTTTTTTAATACGCTTGAGAACATTACTTACAACAAAACAAAAATGTTAATCTGACATGTAGCAGACCTTGTTGATGCCAGAATGACAAATGTTAAAAAAAACATGCTATTAGCTTCAACAAAACTATTGCTTGTAATATCCTAGAGAAGGTTGTAACAGATAATTAAGGTAGTCTACTCTTCCAATTTTTTTTTATTGAATTAAGCTATTAAGGAATATAAAAAGCTTTAAAATCAATCAAAGTAACATGTAACCTCGATGGGTATGGCAACATATACTAAGTGATAACAAAAATGAGAATAAAGCTAGATGGCTTGGAGGAGTCAAGTGTTCATGCTTACATTGTGAAGCACTAGCCGCTGGTAGTTATCAAAGGAAGCGTCCTGGCAGCGTTCAAGATCGAAGTACCATTCAAGACTTTCCTCATAGTGCTCAAAAAACCAGTTAGCACAAAGTTTGTCTGGAGGGTACTCCAGTTTTAGACTCACATCATCCAGTTTATCCAACTTCCTATCCACTGTTAACTGCACAAGACAATCATAAAGTAATTAAACAAGTAGAGCAGATGAAGTCAACTAGAATACACAGTACCGGACAGCACTGTTTACATAAACACAAAAAGATACCTCATAAGCTCTGATGCGGTACAAGGCTAGCTTCTCATGCAACTCAAAGAGCTCTTCTTCCGTGTATTCAGGACAATAATCACGAGGCTCGGGGGAACCAAAGTTTAGGCCTTTGGCGAGATCACTAATCTTATTTGCGATGGCTTCATGATCCATGTCGAGGAGGGCCGGCACGTGTCCTCTTGCACTTCCCTGTCCTTGTTTCTGGTCTTCAGTGGCATGGGCACCAATCTTGTCAGAATGTTCATCTTCAAACAGAGAAGGTTTTTTGTCAGAACATCCATCTACATCTTCATCCTGTGCAATCTTGCCACAATCCACAGAGGAAGATGGTCTTGGCTTCTTGTCCATCTTAAGAAGCAAACTTGTTTCCTCCTGGTCAAATGAGGCTTCTTCCTGCGCAGCTGCTATGGCTGGAGCGCAGAGCAGTCTGGTCCATCATCCCTGCATCATTGAGGAAACCTTTCTTCAAGGTGGCATCATCGTTTTGCTTGATGCTTCGGGCCTCCCTGAGGACTCGGCGATTCGGCGGAGACGGACGAATCGGAATTGGAGGACTCTCCCTGGCGACGGCGAATAGAAGGTGGAGGGGATCGCCACGGGGGATCGGGGGAAGCTCCGATCTTATATGAGTGTACATTTATATTTTATATGTGTGGTAACTCATGTGTACAATGGATTTTATTTTTTGTAACTTTTGTTTAAATGTGTAATAACTTTTATTTTTATGACAATTTGTGTATAAATTTTATTTGTACAATATCTTACTCTTTTTTTTTTGCTACTTATGAGAATGACATCTTGTATTTGTGAAAACTTATATATATGACCGATTCTATTTTGTAACAACTTATAATAGATTATGCTTTTGTGGCAACTTTATTTGTACGACAACTTATAAATATTTTTTGTGGCAACTTTAATCTTATATGTGTGACACCTTATATATGTATATTATAGCAACTCCTTTAATAATATCAAACTCAAATTTACAAGTAAGTAGCTAGTAGTGCAAAATGTCTTCAAAATATATGTAAGTGGGATTAAATTTTGTTCGTCTCATCACGTAAAATACAATGATGCAATTAGTATTCAAAACAGAAATCATACAAATAAATAAAATATTTTTTATGAGCAATTTACTTGCTAAAAATCTCATAGCCATGCTATACCAATGGTGCACAAGGGGTTGCATGCTCCCATGTGCCCGACTGGTCGCGGGTTAACGCCGTCCTTCTCGTAACTATCATAAAATTAGATTTTCGTTTTATACAAAAAATCAGAATTTTCTTCCTCAACTGTAAAACTGGATATCCAGCCTCCCCAATCTGTTGACTCTGAATTATGAAGCACTAGCAGCTGGTAATCCTGAAAACCAGAGTACTCGCAGAGTTCAGGATCAAAGTATCATTCAAGAGACTCCTGATCATATTGGTCAAAGATATTGTCATCATAGAGAACGCACGGCGGGTAGCGCTATATCAGAGTTGCATCATCCAGTTCACACTACTACAAAAAAAATCATTAATCGTGACCTTTAAAAAAGCCCCCGGAGGCGGGCAGAAGAAATAACCGCCTCGATTAATGGTCAGAATTAACTGAGGCGATCATTCTTCATTAATCAATTAACTGAGGCGGGCACCCTATAGGATCTGCCTCGAAAAATACCGTGGCCCAAAGAGATCCAGAACGCCCATTACCTGACTTGTGTATATATTCCCAAGTTAGGGTTTCTTTCTTTTCTCCTCTTTCCCTCCCTCACTCCTGTCATGTGCCACCGCCTCTCTCACTCTCCACTCCCTCCTGCACTCCTCTCACTCGGCGACGGCTGGTAGCGTGCCGCGGGATGGCGGTGGCGGAGCAGCCCGGAGCCGAGGCGGACACGGTGGCAAAGTGGCCCGGAGCCAAGGCGGACACGGTGGCGGGCGCTACAACGATGGTGGCTCTCGGCACGCCCTCCCGGTGGCCCCCTCCCCGACCTCCCCCCCAGCCTACAGCAGTGGTGGCAGGGTCGGATCCGAGGAGACGCGGCAGCGGGCCACTTCCTCCCCGCTGCCCATCGCCTTGGGGTGCGGCGGGATCCGGCGGTGTGGTGGCGGATGGGCTAGGCGGGCTTTTGTTTTTTTAACTTTTTATTAGATTAACCGAGGCCGGCAGCAAACTGCCTCGGTTAATGCCACATTAACCATGATGTTGACTCCGAGGCGGTCGCAAAAACCGTCTCGCGCCGCAGTTAAGATTTCTGTAGTCCTTTCCACCGATAACTTCAAAAGAAATCAGAAAGTTATGAAACACAAATTAAACCAGAGCAGAAGCAGCAAACTGGAATGCACAGGATCAGCCAGCATAGGGTTGAATGGACGGTGATAACAGGAGATACCATATCAGGGGCAGAGCTACATGTATTCAACTGACATCGATGATTTTTTACAAAATTAATGTGTAATCACTATTTTGAACTGTTCATGTATGGAGTTGACAACATTGTGACATAGAGCTGACATCGGCGGCTTCGTTTGCTGGCTCTGCCCCTGTAACCGTTTACATGGGGTACAAAGCTAGTCGCTGTTGCGGCTCGTGCTGGGACCAAAGATGCTTGGGAGGATCATAGTTGTATGACTTGTTTAAGCAACAAAGTATCTTCTCTGTGATGGTGTCAATGTCCATGTTGAGGATGGCTCGAACATTTTCTCGCTCTGTTCTGCTAACAATCATCAGCAATGCTTTTTTTTACACCAAACCAGCACCAACCACCAACCACCAGTCAGCCAGTAATACTTTTTTCTCATAACAAATCAGTACCAACCACCAGCCACAACCAGCAGAACAGAGTGATTCTTGTGTGTTGTCTTCATCAGTATTGGCCTGTCAGAAGCAGCTGCAGTGGGAGCAGCAGAGGCTTCCCCTCCCGATCGACCAGGAGATTGGTGGTGCTTAGACCCTGTTTGTTTCCGAGGGCTAAAGTTTAGCTCGTGTCACATCAAAGAGAATCTTACTATTTAAGAGTATTAAATAAAATATATTTATAAATTTTTTTGACAGATGAGTGCTAATTCACGAGACGAATCTAATAAGTCTAATTAATTCATGATTTGGCATAGTAATCATCCTCTAATTATAAATTAATATACCTCATTAGATTTATCACACAGTTTAGCTCCAGAGTTCTACAATTATTTTTATAATTAGACTTTATTTAATACTTCAAAATAATACAATTTTCTTTCATATGACAGGGACTAAAATTTAGCCCCTGGATCCAAACAGCCTAGTCTCAACTTGCCTCCGGCTCAACATCTTCGCAAGGACAGGTCCAAATCCAAAGGGGGAAGAGGACGCCGCGCCACTGTGATCTAACTAAGGAACATGAAGGTCTAGCCATCTAGGTGAAGCAGATGCGAGTCGGAGACGAATGTGATGCGACGGGAGATGCGACACCACCGCGGACGACGACGCCGGCGGTGGCAGCCGGTGCGCGCCGAACGTGTTATGTGCCGCGACGTCGTGATGCCGAACGACGCGTGGGGCGGCACCGGTGCGCGTGTCGAGATGGGATGGCCGGCGACGGGTTTGTCACCGGCGAGGGGTGCCACTTCGGCGTGCCACCAGCTGGTGAGTCATGAGTGCTTCCTTGATCAATGCATGCATGCCACCAGTGGCGGAGCTAGAACACTGAATCATGGGGGGCAGATGTGGTAATTAAGGTGTTAATTTGATGAACTGTGTCAAAATTATTGTTCACCTAGTGAAAAATTTGTATAGCCAGGGAGGCCATGGCCCCCTTTGGCCACAATGTAGCTCCGCCAGTGCATGCCACAGTGGGTCTCTGTCACAGAACAGTCCAAATAATACCGATCAAGTGCACTAATCAACCATTTAAGCTCAATCCTCAGTTATTGCATTCAACCAGTACACCCAGACTGACTGCTGTAACTAGAATCAATTACACAGGAACTCTCGCCAAAAGACGAGCACAGGTGATTACAAGCAAAAACAGAAAACAGAGGTTAACACAAGCTTTCGAAATAATTTACAATAAAGTTTTACATTCCAGGGTTTATAACAGAAATTACCAAATTAATTTACAATAATCATTTACAAACCAGGTTTACAATCCAATCTTAGAGTTCAAACGCAGCGGAGATTGCAACAAAGTTTGAAACAAGCTTTAAAATACAATACGGTAGATAACGTCGATGACAAAGATGAGCTTTACATCTTGCCCACTGATGTGAGGCTCACCTGCCTGCACTTCACGGAGAAGACGGAACCCACTCGACCGTCCAACCCGGAGGTAGAGGTTGACCAATCCAAGATGCGCAAACCTCCTCAAAGTCTTCCGGAACACAGCCTGCTCAGAAGGGTTGCAACCAAAACCCTGAGTACTCTAATACTCAGCAAGACTTACCCGTCTGTGGGTATACTTAGCCCATTATCTAGACATGCAAGGCTGTTTGGCTCTGGAGTTCTTTTGCTAAAAAGCTGCTAATATTGGATCCTTACTTTCAATATTTTAGCTCCAATTGAGTTGACCGCTATAATCTAGGTTTGCCTAGTTCTCTAGAGCACACATGGTTGATCATATTAATCTTTAGTAGCATACAACTCAACCTTTCCATTCCAGTCTCATTCCACTTCTTTACTATGATGCGATGAAGTGACCAAGGTTCTCATAACCGCGAGTCACGGCGAATCGATTCGATTTAACCTTGCAAGGTGGACCTAACTCACACGCCCAGTGCGACCCCATCGAGTCACACCACGCAACTGTTCCCATGATTACCCCGAAGTCTGAATCAAGCCCGCGAACACCCGAATGATGAGCCCCGCACGTGCGAACACCCGGTGAACCCGTGGACGACTTCACCATCCGTCATCCCTATCCAGCACCGCAGGTCAAGAATCAGAATTCGATGCAATTTAAGTAATTAGCTTACCTGTTTCGACTACCTCCTACTCCCGACATGTGGTTAGTACTGTTCAAACTTGGTCAGCACGGCCAGCAACGGTACGGTCCTCAATCGACACAGGCGGAGACTCAATTTTCCTTTATTCCATAATCATGTCCAACCTTTCCTCCGCTCGGTCTCCATTTTCATCTTTACAGTAACATGCTCACTTCTATTACTGAAGTAACCACCTATATCTCACGGGTGACAGGAAATCACCCGTCTTCTACCGGGTTTTATTCAAGCGTAGCAGTGCTATCGATCTGCCCACACTAGTAGAGACACTGGGTAATCTAGAGATCATGCATCTAGGGTTCCACACAACTCCTAGAAACTTAAATGCGCAAGTACATAATTAATAACATTGCATAAAGTTTAAGTAAGGGTTATGCTCCGGGGCTTGCCTTGCAAGTCAGCGGGGTTAACAACGTCTTCTGAAGCTTGCTCAATGGCTTCCTCGGTCTGCTGCTCTCCTGCTGGTGGCTCCTAGATCGGCTCGGCAACCAGCTCGTAGGCTACCTCGGTGTCAGCGGCTACACGAGTAAAATATGCCATGCATGAGATGTATAAAAAGATGCAGTACAAAGCAATGCAGCACTAACACAAAATGCATGAATAAAACCAATAAACCGCAGCCTTCGCTATGGTTCAAGGATGGTGCAGTGCTGAAATGGAATTTTAGTCCTTAATTACTTTTAGCCTGAAGTGTCTCCATCAAAGAAGACTGTAGAGTACACTCGATCAAATCAGGCTCAGCTCTAGGGCCAAAAGGATGTGTCCTAGGGTTTATCTACTAGTAAACAAGTGCAAGCAAAACCATCTAGTAACAGTGACTAAACTAACCATTTCAGGGTTCTATCAGATAGAGCATGAAATTAGGAAGCTAAAGAAATTGGTTGTGCCTTTTTAGGATTTTTCTAGAATTTTCTATGAATTTGCAAAGTTTTCAGCCAATTAATCACTAATTGGAAAAGCCCTAAACCCTAAACAGGGGTTGACAACTAGGCCCCACCCGTCAGTGGGAGGCCCAGGCCAGCCCCTCCTCTACTCGTGCGTGCCACGGCCGGCGCACGGCAAGGCGAGCCCGTGGCGGCGTGTTCCCCGCCGGCGGTGGCCGGCCGGCGGCGCGGGAGGGCAGGCCCGTGGCCAGAGCGAGCCGGCGGAGCAGGGGAGCTTGGCTGCGCTGCAGGGGCCGGTGCAGGGGCTGCCCACGGCGGGAGCGCGGCAGAGGAAACTGGGCACGGTGGCGGCGCGGCGGTGTTCTGGCGGCGGCGGTACCCGGAGCGAGGGGAAAAGGATCGGGGAGCATGAGTGGGACATTGGGATGCTCACCGTGCTCTCGGATTGGACGGAGGAAGGCCGGAGGGGGAAGATCGATGAGCGCGGGTGGAGCTCCGGTGAGCGGCAATGGCGGCCGGCGATGGCGGGCCTGATTCCGACTGGGGAACAGCGAAATCGGGCTCGGGAAGTAGTTGTGGAGGTGCGGGGTGAGGGGGATCAGGGTTTTGGAGGGTCGGGGTGCGGGGAATCGAGAAGGGCGGCGAGGTTTGGCCGACACGAACGCCGGCGGCGGCATTGCTCGGGCTCGGCTCGGCACGAGCTCGAGAACGAAGGAGAAGGAGGAGGGGAAAACGAAGTTGGCCAGTGGAACGTCGTAGAAGGCTTAAGTGGCGGTGCGGACGTCGGCGCGGCGATGCGTGGAGGGTTCGCCGCCAGCCACAGTCGCTGGTATGGGCGGCGCGCAGCACAGTGACCATGGTCAATGATTTTTGAGCGGATTTTGACCATCCAAAACTCCAAATTTCACATTGGCACTTGAAATTTGGACAAAATAAAAGTTGTAGAGGACAAGAAGA